>NC_044551.1:119561244-119890030 GCF_007565055.1 Rhinopithecus roxellana | reverse complement strand
AGAAAGAACATACATAAAGGAGGGAAGAAAAGAGTTTTACAAAGAGTCTATTGATAAGAACCATGTTTATATTTTGAAGGTTATATAGCGTTTTTGTTCAATTTTATTTTGAGAATTAGGCAGAGTTAGAAACAGTAATAATAATAATACAACCTTGTACTAGCATGAAGACTGATGGCTTATAGAGTCTTTTTTTCATATTCATTATCTATTTCTTCATGGAAAAGTGCATCATAGGACAATTAGGAAATAATTGTAAATTCAAGAACATTGAAGGTGAGGCTTGAAATAAAAATGTAGAAGTTCTTAAAGTAGATTTCTAACTAATGTTAACTCATGACGTTGTGTAACTAAAGAGAAAGACTAAATTACACCCAGGAGTGGCCCTGGATCAGAATGGGTAAGCAGAAGTACAGCATATATAGCCATTTATACATCATAAAATCATCCTGTTTCACCACAATTCCGTGTGTATCTGAGCTGTGTACAGCTCGGTGTAGTATTCTAGGCTTCCTATTTAAAGTTGCATCAGAGAGCAGAAATTTTAAGAATTCCGAGAAGAGATATATAGATTATTAAAGACGAAAGAAATAGGATCTACTATAAAATGTTCAAATGGAACTTTGGTAAACCCTTATTCATTGGTTTAGAATTCATGATGATTCACATAATATAGCTGCATAAGGGGAAGGGCTGATTTTAATCATTTCAATTGTAATTATCTTTAAGAAGAGAGATTTAAATTTGGCTCCAAGCATAACACCAGATCTTCATCAAATACTCTTTGGTTTATCTAGTTCGGCCTCCCTGAAGGGAAAGGGCATTCTAACAAAATTTTGGAGTGGTTAGTGCCTGACTTTTTGCAGCAAGGACAGAATGAAAAGAAATGCACCAACCCATTCAGACTAAGTAAGCAGTGGAGGAGTTCGTTTAAATAGCGGTTGTCAGAGGAAGTTATGGAATCTACTTCCCTGGAGAGTTTTTAAAATAGGCAAGGCACTCATCTTTCTGGGATGATTTCAGCCTGCCGAGTAGCTAAAGGACAGCCACAGACCCTCTCAGGTTCCCTTCTACCTCTACAAGTCTGTAGGCTAAAACAATATCCGAGAAGGCCTCTTTGGCAGGGCAAGCTACAGTCACCCAGGCTCATGTCTATCTATGATATTTTCTCACCCCATGGAATGATAAGTATAGGAAGAAGGGTGGGGTCGGAAAGATTCCTCAACCACACTCTGTTGGCATTGCCAAGACAGGCATTCCCTCTGCCAGCATTGACTGAATGCAAGAGGGATGCCAGTGAGTACAGGATGATCATGCTCGGTTGGATTTCATGTGTCCCATTGTCTTACGGTGTGTGGTATGTGTGTGTCTGAAAATAGGATAAGTAAAATGAACTGGAAAGAAAATTCAGTTAAAAATTAGGAAAACAAATGGGGAAAGAACCTGCATATTCTCTTGAGGTTAGACTGTAACATCAAGCATTCGATCCTAACATTTAGCATTTGATTTGAAAGGTTCCTTTTGGGTCCGAGGCCTACCCTATCCAGGATTGTGGTCTGTTGTGAGCAGATGGGGTTTCCCTCTTAGAAAATGAGCTTGGTTCCAGTTTCCTAGAGCCTTTGGGTAATGGCCGGTTGCTCACAAGAGCTGAGGAGACAGCGTAGCTGACAGGCACAGTCAGAGGCAGCTTTAAATATCACGCACCCTATCATTGGGTGGGTGGGAGTGTTGTCGCTCACTGTGCTTCCACTTCAACAAAGAAAGTGGTGAGTTGCCAGAAAACAAGGATGCTCCGTCTTAAGCATTATGCTGAATTCTTTTTAGAGAAGTGGTTCTTTAATGAAGAATTTTAGCCAAAAATATTTTCCAAATTTATTTAGAAAATTTATTTATCCAAGGAAAGTAATTTAAGCATTGTAGCAGGTAACTAGAATCTGTAGAATGAGAACAACTTTCTCTAACAAAAATCAATCTTCTTTATTCATCAAGTGGTCTCAGGTGCCCTGTGTGGGGTGGGGGCTTTGCCAATGCCACAGTTATGCAGGCTGCTCAGAGAAACACTGGACCTGGCAACCTACTGCCCAGCTAATTTATAACCAGGTGACAGGTGGTGAAACTATGATTTTGTTCTTTTTAAATGGTTCTTTCCTTCCCATAAGTGCTGCTTTTTGGAAAGGTCACTTTCGTTTTCTTTAGGAAAATGAGCCTTTTCTTTCTCTCCCAAATGCTAAGTTGCTGCCCTTCCCCAGAAGTCTTCCTATTAATTGAGTTGGCCTGAAGGTCATCAACTATAATCAATATGAAGGGTTGCTGCGAGGTGCTAATTTACACTCCCAAAGAGGAATAGTGTCAACAATCAATAAAGAGGACAGAGCACTGGTAGATTTATGGCTTTGATTTTGAAAAGGTATGGGAATGCCCAGTGATGTTTTCCTCCCCCCCGGTACTCCTTTTGAATGTTAATGCTTTCTTGAAGATGATTTCAGACACACTGCTAGGATACTGCCTCTACTCACTGAAGCAGAATCCTCTGAAGAGTTGCTGAGGCAGAACTGAAATCATGGCTCACCTCAAAGAAGCAGCAGTATTGGCCGTTAACGATGCCTCATACAGAAAGACGGTGCTCCTTTAACTCGGGGTTTTAATGGGAAGTTTCTAAGCCTGAAACAACAGCTTTAGACCTGGGGTGTGCCATCAACTGCCTTGCAGCTACCACTGTCTACTGCTTTCACACAGCGTGGTCGGGAAGAATGGAAACTAAAGAGGCTCGTAACTACCTGTAACTGTTCCACCAGGACATGGATCAAGTGTTTGTTCAGCCAGAGCCAGGTACTTGACCCAACCTGTATCTTTGATGGGCTAATTAAATGCTTTTCTCTAACTTTACAATGGATGCATGAGCAATCATCGCATACATGCCTTTCGGATCATAGTTCTGAATTTAGATCTAGGTGTTAGATAAGTCTAATTAAACAGTTGCTGGATAAAGTTGAGAAGAGAGGGGGTAAAATGTAATGATGCCTTTATTTTTAAAGCATGGTTAAGTTTATAATGTTATTGATACTGGATGAAGAAGTAGTAAAACAGGCATTTTTTTCTTTCCTAAGCTGCAGTAATTTATTTCTGAAAGCTGTTTGCCCGTTATCATATATTTTTTTCAGTCACCTAAAACGTCCAACCTTCCAAAATGTAACAAGGATGTTCTGATTTGTTTACAAAGGATCACAATTCAACCACTCTTATTGATAGCGTTGACTGTCCTTGGCTGATAAGCTGTGTGCAGCACTAGCCTTTTGAGGTATCAGCAAGTAGCTGTTTTCACTAGGAAACACACAAAGAAAGACAAAGAAAACCAGGTGGAGCAATAGGGCTTATGATTTGAAGCTAAAAGTTCCAGTTTGCTAAGGGTGCCTTCTGATACCACTGGTTCCTGACTGAGCACCCTCATGGTATTTTCTGATGTTCTCAGCTAGGCAGCAGCCTTGCCCTGCAGTCCCTTAAAAATTCCTCAAGCAGATATTAGGAGGAAGATGAAGATGGAGAAGAAGTAAAGCTGAGATTGGGGCTGAGGCTGAAGAGAAAGGTCTCCTGTTGACCCAGAGCTTACAAGCAGCAGCGAGTTGAGAATAACAGGGTCCACTCCCAGCCCAAGCAGACGTGTCTGCAGGCTGACTTTGCAGGAACAAGCAGAGAACAGACTTCCCAGTGCAGCAGTGGGGGCTGGCAACAGTTCTGAAACTGCCTGTTGACATTTGTAGCTGAAGACATCCTCATGTTTATAAAATCATTGTTCGTAGGCTTTCCCCTAGTAGACTTGAGTCTATGTTTTGAGAGTATAAAATAATATTTACCCTTAGTTCTCCTGTGAATTTTGAAGCATCAGGGCTATTGAATTGGAACAGGAAGACTGTTCTTGGAAAAAAAAAAAAAAAAAAAAAACCATATAGACATTGCCGTGTGTTTATATGAGCCAAAAACAAGGGGAGTGGGAGGATTTAAAATCTATGAAACACCTAGAAAGAGCCAGGAAATCTTTACCTGAAGTTCTTTGCTGGTAAACAAGAGGGCCATGAATTATTTGAATTTATATGAAATATTTTGTATCTTTGTGTGTATATCCTGAATTTACTGTTCACTAGAATAACACACAGAATTTCTAAAAGATTTGTAGGGGAATAATATTTGCTTATGTGGTGATTCCATTGCTTAGATAATGAGGTGGCTTATGCAGATGGCTCACAATTGTGGTGGGGATGGATAACAGGATCATTTGAGAGATTTACACATCTAGGGTGGGTGAGTGGGTTGGAGAATGAAATGTACTTTGAGAGACTACAGTTATACAAACAGGAATGCAGCCCAGGCTTCCTTTAGTGCTAAAAGTAGAGAGGGATTCTATTTAGGCTCAGTATCAGGATGTGTATTACTTGAATCATTCAAAGCCGTGTTAACATTTCCACAGTTAACTTCAGAACTATTGCAGAATAATGCAGCATTTTGAGTAAGTTTGTCTCTGCCAGTCACTGCAAATTCAGTCCTGCCTAGCTAGGCAATTCCATTCCTGTTAAAGTCTACAGATTGGTCTCGCTACTCTGCCAGATAAATATAAATAAGGTTCATAGTATATCTTTGCAGGATAAAGTGTCCTGTCCGTCACATGTGAATGGAAACTGGACAAGCCCATGAGTGTCCTTGCTCAATGGATGGGCTGTTTTGACACCTACTTTTGAAACCACGTCAAGTCACGTAACTAGGTTTCTGACCCAGAAGTTTTAAAAATTAGGTACCTCAATTATGTGGTTTAGGAGTACTTAAAATACAGACAGCATTGCTTCATTGTGCCTTACAGGCCATTAACACCTGAGGGACAACACCTTCAGTTCATTCCAACATGCCAGTGAAAAACTTGGGATCTAACATCCTTTGGCGGTGGGGTGGTGGGGGTGGGGGGCGCTACCTTTTTGGTAACTGATTTTTATAATTCTTGGCAGTTTATTTATAATTTTCATACCTTAGTGTGCTTGATCACATAATAGAAATGAAAAATATGTATCATTTTGCACAAAAATGGTGTAAAGAGAAAACACTCTTTCATCCCCACCTATTTATCAAACCCCCACTATGTGCCAGGCAGGACTACACAGGTACTGTAACTATTAATATGATCATTGCACCCTACTGCAAAAGGGTGGGCTCTTGAGTTGATGACATGTAGAATCAAGTCCCTGTGTGTGGCTCCACAGAACAAGGTGTCCAATGCACTTAAGTAATTCTGTTTCTGTCACTAAAAAAGAAAGAAAGAAAGAAAAGAGACATGTCATTGCTTTAAGATAATTTTCTTAAGAGAAAGTATTTTTTCCTTACTGTGAAATTGTATAATGAGATGCAAATGAAATAAAATGTCCAAGGGATCCAAGTCTGAGAAGGGTACATGTTGACATTAATAGTTTTCGTGTAAGACATTTGGATTCAGGATATTTTAAATGGCTGCCCTTCCCCACCAAAAAGTAGATTAGGTAAGAAAAAATTGACTTCTTAAATAAAAGGGTAACTGTTTATCTCTGGCTGATTTTTATAGTTCAGATCCACCCATCAACACGGAGGTCGAGGAAAATTTAAAGAGCCAAATAACTATGGCTCTTCAAATTACAAGATCTGTGGTTTTAATGTGTCATTGTGACTTGAACTAGCTGTGATTCTTTAAAACAAGACTTACTTCAAATGTGATGGTCCAGCACCTCAGTCCGGCTGGATGACTTGTGCTTTTGTTTTTCCTCTCTGCATCAGTTAGCTAGTGCCTTGGATTTTGAATTCAGTTCCCTGGACTCTAAGGGGTTGAAGATTTGATTTAACCTATATTTTAAAAGGCAATGATCCCAGAACAGCAAATAATTCCTAAAGGAGCTTATTGTACAAGGTGGAGATAAACGCCGTCGAGACTTGCACTGTAATCAGTGCTGCCACAGAGTACTGGTGATGTCTCTGGAAATGGAGTAGAAAACACCCCATCCTTAGTGAAGGCAGACAAAGAAGGCCCCACTGAGAAGTGGGTATTTGGTGTGAACCCTAAGGGAGGGAGAGATGGAAAGAAGAAGAGGAAAGATGCTTGCCTCATTATGCTTGCCTCCTCTCTTTCTCTCCACAGATGGAAAGAAGGAGAGGAGGCAAGTATTATGAGGTAGGAAACCTGGAGGCATTCAGGGCACAGCAGGTATTGGATCAAGTTGAAAAATAGACAAAATGAGGACATTCTCCACAGGTGTCCAACACTCAGTTACATGGAAGTTTATTCTGATCAACACATTGGCCATTTTACTGAGAACTAAATGTGATTTGGTGTTGGCTCCTTCCTAAACTTATAAAAATAAAACTCCGATCTTAAAAATTCCATTGTCAGCGTAGGTCCTAATTTGTGGTCCAGAAAACATCTGGGCATCAGGCCCACAAGGGGATTAATGGGCTGTGGACACTCAGGTGCAAAGGTTTTCTGAGGGAAGAAGTGGTGAGATCTGGGCTTAGAAAGATGAATCAAGATGCAGTGTGTAGGAAGTATGGGCAAGGGAAGAGGAAAGCCACTTTGAAAATTTACTCAAACTAAAGTGAGCGGCTGAGAGTGCGAATGACCGTCGCTGCAATGACTGTGTCTGCTGGACTTCATAAGTAATTACGGTTGTCTTCTGTTTTTGTCAATATCACAAGGGAGCTTGACTCGAGCAAAGGAATGTATTATATGACTTTTGAAAAGGGTATCTTTTAATTAAGGTTTTCTTTAATTTTTCAGTATTAAAATTAGACTTTATTTCCTGAGCACCCACAAATGGACCTGACAAAGGGAAGACACAGATGTACTGTGTGATGGGGAACGTCTGTCAGGATTAAAATATGGCCGTGAGTAACTGTGGTCCTTCTTTATACTTAAAATAGCTGCCATGTGTTATTATGAAGATTTCTGAAGGTAGTGTCAAAATCCTTTGAAATAATAGACTTATGCAGATTTCCCTGGTCATCTAAAAGACAGATGTCATTATTCAGTTAAAAGCAACCTTGCACATTTTCTAAGAATCATTTTTACCAAAAAGGGACATTTTACTGCAAGACACTCATTTAAAAAATTTACATGTCTTGAGATATTTTTGTATTGTGGTAGCAAAATGATTACAATTATTTCTTTTTCTCCACCTTATAATAGCTGATGCGTCCTTCAACTTATACATGGTGTTGGAGCTTTCTATATGGAAAAATTATTGATTAGCTAATTGCAGGTTTAAAATCAAGCAGACTCTTCCAGGGGTTTCAATCAGTCCTGGGAGAAATTGTGAAATAGTCAGCACTGGTTTCCGGATCTCTTTATCCCTTTAGCAACCATCTCCTGATTGTCTCTACCCACCATTCCTCATCCTTCCCCCAAGACTCTCCAGTGGGCCCCCTGCTCACACCACCATGCCTGTCTTCCTGTCCTGTCCAGGAATCCCTCATTCCCAACAAAGTCTTCCTTCAATCGCCTTTCTACTTACCACATTTCCCCCTCCTTCAGGCGGGAACAGTCCTCATAAATTCCTGCTAGCACATTAATGTGCCACTTTCCTAGGTAAAATATTGCAATTTAATAGGAGACGTTGACACTTTGACCAAAAGCAGTTATTTTTATAGGAACGTAGGCACCACAGTGTGCTGGGGGATGAGAGGTTTACAACTCTCAATGTGCTACAGAGTTTAAAAAATTCTTTGACCTCTATTTGCTCATAATTTGGTATATTAGGAAAGGTTTGGTGATGAAGACATTGGAGAATACACATAGTTATAGTTTAGGAGGCTTCTCAATGCAAAGAGGGCTAACCCTTCCTTTGTACCTTTCCTTTTAATCAGTAGAGGATGGTAAAACTTCAAAATAAAACTGATTTTAAAAATCATTCTAATACTTGGCAACCTCATGCAGAATCTGAGTCCCAGAGTCATTCCCAGGGTGGTTGAAGAGGCAGATCTGGCAGATAATCTGAATCAGGATGAATAAGTTATTTGCTGGAGTTTCTGGAATGGTTGCCTATCACTGCAGCCCCCAAATGAATGGTTTGCTCGCTCTAAATCCTGAGTTGTGGGTGAAGCCTAGAAAGTATGAGAGTTGATCCAGGAGAGAAGGATCTGGCATTTGCCCTGTATGGAAGAGAAGGCTGGGGAAGACTGCTCCTGGGCTCACAATGTTGCTCATCAAGTGGAGACCCCCCGGTGGGAAGGGAGGGACTGAGCAAAGTATCCCCGTACTAGTCAGCCTGCTTGTGCTGAGGAGGTCATTCTCAAGGACTCAAAAGGTTCTCTATCTAGTTGTTACCTGACTTTTTGGATTTCACAGATCCAGAAATCCTTATGTCAATTTATACCGTTAATGGTCTTTTTTCTTCTTATATTTCCTTTTTGGATGATGTGGTGTTTTCCTAAAGAACTTTCTGAAAATGGCGGGGCGTAGTGGCTCATGCCTGTAATCCCAGCACTTTGGGAGGCTGAGGCAGGCAGATCACCTGAGGTTGGGAGTTCAAGACCAGCGTGACCAGCATGGAAAAATCCCGGCCTACTAAAAATACAAAATTAGCCGAGCATGGTGGCACATGCCTGTAATCCCAGCTACTCAGGAGGCTGAGGCAGGAGAATCACTTGAACCTGGGAGGCGGAGGTTGCGGTGAGCCGAGATCGCACCATTGCACTCCAGCTTGGGCAACAAGAGCAAAACTCCATCTCAAAAAAAAAAAAAAAAAAAAAGAACTTCCTGTCTCAGCTCTGTTGAGAATGGACAAAGAACAGGACTCTGACCTCATTTGGGCTGGAGGGAAAAAGGACATGGAATGAGATTTTGATAATCCAGCAAGAGAGCAGGGATCACAGTGAGAGGATCCTCAGTAGGATATGAAAAAGCAGAAGGAGCACATCAGGGATGGCCTCAGCATCTGCTCCTCTGTCATCAGTGGGCTTTTCTTTGGCCCAGTCCTTGGAGAATTTTATGTTTCATATGATTAAGTATAGTTTGAATCTTTTTGGTGGACACAGGGGGCCCTGTCTGATATGCTGAGGAGACCTGCATTGGAGCCTCTGGCCTCCCTTTCTGCCCCTCCTTTCCTGGCCCACAAGGAATTAATACCCAAGGCTGGGAGGGTGCTTAGAAACAAGCAAACCAAAACAAAAGCCAGTGCATTAGCATACTGTAAATTCCTAAAGAGCTTATTTATTAAAAATGCAGTCAAATTTTTATCCCAATCTTACTTCAAAACAAACATGAATTATAAATGAGTTTTGCAACTGTTCTAGCCTTTAAAAAAATTCAAAGTGATAGAGCTGCAAAAATGATGCATTACCCAACTGGTAACTCCTTCCTCCCACATCCTGGCTGAGATCCCCCTTATAAACTGTTTTTTAAACTGTGATTTTATAAACTTTGAAGTGTCAATATAATGCAGACTGTTATACTATGATTACTAATGCTGTACTTGAAGGCAATGATTATAAGTTAACTGAAGAAACATTGTATTGATACTTTAGGTCACGTATTCTATTTTTATTTGGTTGTTTATTTATTTTGTGTTTGTGTTAATTTCCGTAACTAGTTACTGTGCTGTGTAATTTTTATTATAAATGAATTCAAAATAAATGTTATTTAATTTTCTCTACAGTAGTGTCTAATGTATATACTTTTGTTTACAATGTGATTTAAGTGGATTTACTTCAGTATCTGAAGCTTTTAATGACCTCTGTGTATACTTGTCATGTATATACTTGTATATTTCTATGGTAATATTTACTTGTATATTTATACAGTAATATCTATATATCTAAGTTTTTCCACCAGTAAAATTAAAATAGTGTTAGCTTGTCCTTTTCCTTCTCTTCCTTTGTACCAAATAGTCTTAAATGGTAGGAAACCACTGTAAGGAAAACTAGCCTTTTGAAAATATGCATCGATCAATTCCTTTCTCTTGGCTTACTTCTCTAGGTGATTCCAAAGGTCAAGTATTGAACCTGGTCTTTGTTTTCTGAGGAAAAAAGAAAAAGCAACAGTAACTTGATGGTTTGGGAGTCTGAGATACCTCCGTTCTCCCTCGGCTCAGGCAGTAGAAAGGAAAGGAGAAGCAGCATAGCTCCCTTAGTTGTAACTTAGGTGAAGCAACACTTAGCTTTGTTTTTCTTTTTTTGTATACTTTTCAAAGGGTTTTCACAGCTCTTCATCCTGATTACAGCACCATGAAAGATGCAGGCATTTCTACTTGCATTTTTACAGCTTAGTGACCTCTCCAAGGTCCCACACTTATTTTGCAGTAGAGTGGAGCCCAGAGCCCAGAACCTGACGCTCCTGGAGAAGGTTTCTATTTTAAGCACCTTTTCTAACCTCAGTTTCCTTGCACTGGGGCTACAGAGATCCCTGCTTTCATGAAGCTCACAGTAAAGTGGCTAACGTATGTCAGTTTAGCCACGGTGCTGGCTGAGGCTCGCTCAATTGTGCTATCATAAGAATAACGTGAGAGTAATATTAGTGGAGCAGAGCTGAAGGAGATTTGGCAGGGGAGGCTGGGTTCGGATGTCAAGTTGACAGCACACCCTGAGGTCAATATTACTGTGCACATTTCTTATCTTCTATATTATAGTTGTATTCCCTGCCTATCCCGCCTGGCCCCAGGTGGCTCTTCTGAGAACAATCTGGTAATTTCATGCAAGAGTAAAATATCTTTCCCCATAATTATACAGAATTGAGTATCTCTGGTGAAAAAGAAAGCTGATTTACAGATTTCTTTTTCTCTCTAAAAAATAGGACTGTGAACCTAAAAAATAAGGCTGCTATTTTATAGGTATTCCCTTCCCTTCCTTTTTCCCTGCAGATAACTCAGCCTCTCCAGAGTGCAGCCACCATGACCACTGCAGATTGATAATGGAAGAAAAGGAAACCAGGATATCCTGTGCTCTGGCTTCCCTGGACCATGGATGGAGGACAGCCCATCCCTTCATCCCTAGTGCCCCTTGGGAACATATCAGCAGATTCTAGCATGTCCCTGGAGCAGAAAACGACATTTGTTTTTGTGATTTTGTTGTTTATCTTCTTGGGCATTCTCATTGTCCGGTGCTTCCGGATTCTTTTGGATCCATATCGAAGCATGCCAACCTCTACCTGGGCTGATGGACTTGAAGGCCTGGAGAAAGGACAGTTCGACCATGCCCTTGCTTAGAAGGGATGGCGTGGGATCTCCTCCTGAGGAGATGAAGTGCTCTGTGTCTTGGCGAGGATTCCCTTTATGTAGTGTTCTCAACAAATCAAATTTAAACAATATTTGGTCCCAGGACCATAATCCATTATTCCATAAATATGCAGTTGGATTAAAGGCATTTGAGGATGTTGGAAATGGACATTTATATAACTAACCCAACATAAGAAGGTTTAAATTTTTATGTTTGCTCAATGAATGAATACTCTTAAACTTGTGTGATTGTGAAACCAAGAGCGTCAATACTGACATAGATTTGCCATCAAACAAACACCACCTGATCTGACTAAAGTATAAAAGACTAGAAAGGATCTCATATGAATCTGGTGACAAGATCAGGAAGAGATTTCCTTGCTCTAATTATGTTTATATTTGTTTTATTTCATGCGCATCTATCTGGGTCCTGAGCAGAATGAGGAAGATTGCGCTGAATGGACCCAAAGTAGTTCCTTGTTTTCTCCTAAAGCAGGGAGCATTGGGAAGCAATGGTAAAGCTTAAGAGATGGTTCTGTCCTTGGTAAATGTGAGTGAGAATTGCGTTTTGTTTTTCAAGTAAAGTTTAATTCAAAGGCTATAGAGTTTTAAAAACTATTTACCAAGCCAACTACATTATATGTATTCATATTAATAACATGTGTAGAGGTAGCTATACATTACTTGAATTTACTCTTTACACAAATGATTTAAATAATAGGCTGCAAGTGCAGCTTCAAGTTTTTTTTTTAATGAAAAGTTAATTGTTTAGAGGAGAAGACTTTTATAGTCTTCAGAGGAATGTGTATTTATGATTGTATGTAGTCACCAAATAAAACTTTTCAAGAAACAGAAATGCTTCCTCTCTTATTTCACCAGAACTAATGCACTGAGGGTGCTACCTGGTACTGAGTGCCGAGGCTTAACATTTTTCCAAGAGAGGAGAAAAGCGCTAACAGCATGAAAGGTCATCTAATTCATCCCTCTCCCATTTCAAGAAGAGCGCCTATAAATTGTCCTGCACAGATAAAACTGATAGTTTTTAAGACCACCAAAAAGGGAGATGTGAATACCTCTTATTTCAACTTTTATTGGAAGGACAAGCTTGTATCTAAACCAACCCTGCAGATAACTCAGCCTAAACCAACCCTGTTAGGCTGTATTTATAATCTCTGTCTTCCAATTTTCTCCTCAGCTAGTCATTACCTTTTTTAATTAAAAAAAAAAGCACACTTCTTTAACCTATTAATTGTAAGATTTTCTTTTTTTTCCCCAAATGTACTGTGTCGTGTGTGTCCTCATTAATTTTTTTCGTATTTTTGTTAGAGTCTGTTCAAACCCACTCATGTATTTATGGAACTCCTGCTTTGAGCTTGGAATTGCTAGCACCAGAGAGAGAGAAAAAAGACAGGGCCAGTTCTTAATGTTGAATACTTTTCTACTTTGTTGGATGGAGAATACATTTAAAAAGTCATATGACTGAATCATTGTTCAAATGACTAACATGGACCTGATGGTTCCCAAATCATCAGAATCAACTGGGGAGCTTAATATGTGTGCTAATTTGTATTATTTTTTTACATTCTATTTTTATTTTTATTTTTTTAAGAGATGTATTTTTTTTAACATTCTATTTTTATTTTTATTTTTTTAAGAGATGGGATCTTGCTCTTTTGCCTCCTGGAGTACAGTGGCACAATAGCTAATTTTCATTATAAAAGTTATACATCATCATGGCAAAAAATTTATTACATAATATGGAAAAATATAAACAGCACTAGTCAAAATTCTACCAGCTTGGGTCACCCTAACTCCTAACTCCAATTTTTCCTGGGGAATTTATTGACAGTGGACATTATTACAGCGTTTCATCCCTAGGGGTTGATTCTGTAGAGTTGGGTTAGTGAACAAATGCTCCAAGAGATAAAACATGAGGAAATATGAATGTAGCCAAAATAATTAAAGAAATGTCCAGGAGACAATGGCTCAGGTATAATTGTGCATGTTTAAGTGCTTGGCATAAAGTTTAATGCAATGTAAGTTATTATTATGAAATAAAATAGATCTTGACCTATGATGGAGGTAGTTGATGGAGGTAGTTTAGACACGTGCAAAAGAAAGGAAGAGGGAAAACCATAGAAAAGGAAACAGAGGTTTGGGTGTGGGGCTCAAGGCAGGAGTGCAGCCTGACTGGAGTAGAGAGTTGGAGAGGTAGCTGGAGCTCCTACGGGAAGGACAAAGGCAGAGCTAGACCTCAGAGGGTCCTAAACAGAAAAATCAAGGGTGGGAATCACCAGTAGATTCACGAGGAAAAACTGACCTAAGGAGTGGTGTGTCAGTCCCAGCTTCCGTGCCCTTCCTCAGGGCAACACTAGGATCCATTTCTATAATGGGAACACACTGAAATAGCCACCTGCCCCCTAAGAGGCCTTTGAGCACAGGCATTGCCGACAAGTGCCACAGGGCCTCCCAAAGCCTGCCCTTCTTTCGCTCCTCCCTTTATTTCCCACTCTATTTTTGTTTTCCCTTCTTAGATTACTGCTCCTTGTTCAACCTCCCCTCACTGGCTCTCCTGCCTCCTCCCTTGTCCAGAGCAAGAGTACCACCACAAGTGAAAAAAAGCTTTTGGCTATTCACAGTAAATTGATCCCCCCGAAAGAAGTGCTAACTCTCTGTTTTAATTACTCCGGGCTTCTTGGAGTGAACAACTTATTCTCAAAAGGTCACATAAGCCCTCTCTTTCCTGGCTTTCTGGCTAAAGGAGTTACAGTGCAGCACTTTGCCTATCTCACAAGATATTTATAATGAGTGCAGCTGGCCTTTATGAAGTATATCTGCATCCCAGGATGGGGGAAAGAAACCCTGGACTTTCCCAAGATCACTCTCTAGAATAGACCTGCCTTTTGATTCAGAAAAATGCGCAACCTCATTCTTAGCCGGAGCTCGAAATCACAACCCTGTGTTTTATTCCCCCAGGGATCCCAAGCTCTAGATCAACATTTCTCCCTTCAAGAGACCTTTTAAAATATTTTAAACACTGCGTAAAGCAAGTTTAACTTGGGTGCGAAGGAGCCTAACTTGACTGTGCTGTTAAATTAATAAACATTAATAAACATTTCAAGACAGGCAATTCTTTTGCTATTTTTAAGGGTTAAGGCTGAGGCAAAATAAACAATTTTAGGAGGCAAAATTTAGAGAGAGCAGATGTTTATGTATGCAAAAAATATGTATTCAAGTTCCTTTTATACTGGATTCATTGCACAGTGTTTTACTGAAACACTGAAGCTTTTTTTAATGTGAACATATTGATAAATTTGGTACAATGAGAAATTTCACTTGTTCACCGTAAATTACTTTTTTAAAAAAACCTTATAGTTTCAAGATGTCAACTTTCAGAATTGACATGTAAAATATATTGAAACACGGCTATTTTCAATAAATAGTCTAAGCCCAAAAACATTGAATAAAACCTAAGATATGATTTGTGAGATGTTTGTCGACCAAGAAAAATTATGTAAGATGGGTGTCTCAGTTATTGATTAATCAAAAAGTTGTAGAGTTGAGCCATGATCTCCAGAAAGTACCCAAATGACTATACGTGTGTATGCGATCCAGGATCCAACTGGCCTACTCCAGAAGAGATATTTTTTGTTTTGTTTTGAGATGGAAAAGGAGAACCCTCTAAACTTCGTTTGTACTTCCCATTTCTAACAAGAATTAATGAATTATTTTCAGAGAGGGGTGTGCTCTGAGGACATGAGGCCTCCCCATATGGCATCTTGCTCTGGTCAGGTGAACCAAGTCCAATACTTTAGCCAGTCTTTAGTCCTTTCCAAGGTCATGTTTTTGTAATAAAGTTCCCAGCTGCATTTAGTACAGTGGAAATTTTGCCTTCAGTTTCCTGCTATAAACTATACTCATGTCTTTTTCTAAAGCACCTCAAGATCATCTTAGATCCCTCCATCCCACAGCCTTTCTCAATATCCTGATTGATGTTTCTCTACTCTCTGTGCTTCAGAGTAAGAGAAATTCCCTTTAAACTATCTTTTCAAAGAGATTTCCACCCTTATTCTCTTCTAGGCCCTATGACCAGTCCTAGAGCACCAAACTTATGTCAGCTTTTAAGAAAGAGGCTCTTTCTGGGTTCTTTGGAGTTTGAAAAGCTGGAAAGAGACATTGCTGTCATCTATTTCAACCTCCTCGTTTTACATACAAAGAAACAGAGAAGCAGAGAGGTCATATGGTATGACCATGGCCACTTCTCTACCCACTGGTTGTAGCTGTAGCAACTTACATATGTGGTGTGCAAATGGGTTCAAACAGAAGGGCCAGTTGATAAAACCATAAATAAAAATATCCATTTGTTGATTGACATGAAAGTTATAATAATCTTAAATAGTCTCTTTTGGCAGGGATGAGGGAAGACATATTTTGTTTCTGAAAAAAGTCGTATGGATGTTGTATTTTCTTTTGCAATATTCTGAAGCTTCAGTTTAAGTGTCCAGGCAACGAGAAGTATTTCCAGTTAGATTGTAGAGAATGCCTTAACAAAGATTCTGTTTCTCAAAACACAGGATAATCAATCTAGGAAAAAGAATCAAAGTTAGTTTCTTTTTTTGTTTTTCTTTTTTTAAAATTTCCAAGTAGATTATTGAGCTGTTTTTCTTAGCTGAAGAAGCTTGACAAGGGATATTACAACATAAGTTTATAAAGGCTCTGGATACTGCTCTGTCTATGGCTTATCAAAGAGTTATCTGGATCCTCTTGGGGCATAGATGTGACTTCAGAAAATATACAATTAAGTATTTCAAGTTTGAAAGTACACTTTATCCTTTTCTGTTCTGCCTTTTTTCCTAGTTACTTCACTTCTTTTTCTCCCTCTACTTTCTGATAATTGGAGTGCTGGAAGAAGTTTGATATAACCACTACATTCAGTGATTCTCTGGTATATTAATATTTTCCTCATAGTCAACAACAAGTGGCTGCCTGGTTTCTTCCTTAACATGTCTAAGGTCTTAAAGTGACCATCCCGTTTTTAGCTTGTTCTGTTGTTTATAAAATATCTCTTTATCAATCCCAAATTTGTCTTTCTGAAATTTTTGCCAGTTGAATCTTGTTTTGTCTTCTGGAGTGACAGAGATTTCTAATACTCGTTAACATGCCAACTCTCAAAATATAGTTATTGTTGAAAGTCACACTCCATGGATCATTGCTGTTTCTGCATGTCTTTCCAGCAGAGGCACTGACAACGTTTTGTTCTTTTCAAAGAGATTTGTTTAGAGATAGTATCTCCCTTTTCCTAAAATTGGCTGGGCAGGTTTGCTTGCAGTCCATTATGAAAGATTGGGTTTTCCTAAGCTCAGAGTTCCCCTCCTGTAATGCAGCCCATTGTGTGCGCAATCACCATCTGGCTTTTTTTTGTGTTGCCCTGTGGGGACTGGAGCTTAAGGAATTGGCACAGGAAAATGCTGATACTCAGTGTTGTGATTGCTGTAAATGATAAACTGTCCTTTGTCTCTGACCCAGAGGTCTTGTGTCTTCTGCCAGCATTCATGAAACTGTGGCAAACTAGTTATCCAGCAAGTAGGGTAAAATCTCAGATCCTTCATTGTTCTTGACGGTTATCAGGATAAACAATTCCAGCTCATTCAACCACCCTATATAATTTTCACATGCTTTGAATTATCTCTTATTCTTATCAAAAATCTGGATGCTCTTCAGTTTGACCATCTCCTTGGTACCTAGAAAGGAAAATAATAGTTCATAGGTAGTCTGACTAAAATGAGGGGAATCACATTATCACTTTGTTTTGAAAACCGCATGACTTTTTATACCTGACTCCCTCATTATCATATTCCTTGCAGTCTCCATCTTTGTATCACCTGTAAATTGGCCCAGCAACCCTTCTATTTATTTATTTACATTAATGATAAAATTTTGAACATATCTGAGCCAGGAGAGAGAGAGTCCTGGGCCTTGCCACAGAGATCTCAGGGCACATAAGAAGTCAGTTGGCAGCAGTAATTGTAAGCAACTGCTCCCGTGGAAAGCTCCATGGAGGTGTTCCATGGAGATGTTCAAGAAGGGCGAACCTATGATGCATGACAACTTATACCAGTCATGCATCAAAGCTTCAAAAGGAAACCACCAAAGTGATATTTGTGTAGCTTCCAGAGCTCAGCTAAAATGTCGTGGATTCAAATGGGCAAGAGGAAGTCAACACTGAGTGGCAACAAGGGACTCTGAACATGTTGTCTAGGTCTTAAAATTCACTAGCACCGAAAAGACTTTTGACTACACCTCCACGTCTCTGCTCAGCACTGTAACTGGTTATATATAATCATGCCTTATTTGCCTGAGGAAAACTTTTCCTGGAAGGGATTATCTGTTATTTATTCACCAGCTAGAGATAGCACAGGGTAGTGAAAGAGTGCATGCCTGGGACTCTGGCAACCTGGGTTCATTACTGTTTCCATAAGGAGTTAGCTTAGAGGTTTTTGAAAATCACTTCATTTTGGCCAGGTGTGGTGGCTCATGCCTGTAATCCCAGCACTTTGGGAAGCTGAGGTGGGCAGATACCCGAGGTCAGAAGTTCGAGACCAGTCTAGCCAAAATGGTGAGACCTGTCTCCACTGAAAACACAAAAATTAGCTGGGCATGGTGGTGGATCCCTGTAATCCCAGATACTCAGGAGGCTGAGGCAGGAGAAATGCTTGAACACAGGAGGCAGAGGTTGCAATGAGCCAAGATAGCACCACTGTCCCCCAGCCTGGAGTCTGAGGTGGATAGACTCCATCTCGAACAAACAAACAAACAAACAAACAAACAAAACATTTAATTTCTCTGGGCCTTATGTTTTTTTTCATTTGTAAATTAATTTTGGGCTAATCTCTAAATTCTGTTTTACTTCCTAATAAACATTTATAGCTAGAATTTTGGGGACAATTTGCTGAATACCAATATGAAAGAGACTTGAAGAACTTGGATAGTAAGCCCCGGGTCACATGGTCCATGTGAAGCAAAGTAGGAATTTGAATTCAGTTTGCCATGAATGCCTTCCTATCTACAAAATAGAACCAGGCTTCAAGAAAATAGAAAAAACTACAGGAATAAGGAAAATTCTAGAAATAGAAATAAGGTTTTCCAGGAAACACTAAATTACATTAACATTCTGCTGAAGTTGTTCTTGTTATTATTGGCATTTTAATGAAACCTCCAGGAAAAGAGAATTTATTAGCTAAAAAGTAGCTTTTGACAGGGCTGTGCGGTTGTTCAGTATACAGTTTTGTTTTGTTTTGGGTAGATACTTATCCTGCTTGCATTCAGCCTCCAACCCTCACAATTTCTGTGACCTTGGGAAAATTAATATTTTTATACCTCATTTCCTCATCTGTAAAATGGGCATGGTATGAATAGCATCAGCTCCATATAGTTTTTTACAAGAACTAAATGGGAAGGTGAGAATAGTATCTAATAAGTTTGCAATAAATGTTGGCTCAATAAATATTACATTACACGAGATATTTTTTACATGGGTAGCTTGCTGAAATCCTAAATTATTTAAATATGTGCCAGAGCACAAAACTCTGGAATTAAGTATTAGACTAATAAGGGCAAACTTTATAAAATTTTTCTTTATGATTGTTTCATTTATTTTTCCAAATTCAGAATATAACAAAGAAAATGTTTGGTTAGAGTGAAGATTAATTTGAGCTCTGTGCTTAAAATAAAAGCTTTATCTTTGGAACTAGCACAGACCTCTAGGCATTGAGAGACCAAGTTTCTCTTTTTCATTCCCAGAAGTGCTCTTTCATCATACATATTTTTTTTCTTTATATGAGCCAACTTTCAAAATATTTGGAAGAAGAAAAGATTCATTCTCAGGTTTCTCATCATTGCTTTGCTGGTGACCTTGGGGAAGTCAATTAAATTATTTCATGTTTTTCATAGCATGGAAATAATAAGTGAGACTATTCAGCACATAAATAAATGATTTGGGAGTGCTTAAAATCCTGCAAAAATATTAAATACCAAAATATGACTATTTGAAAATAATGAATTTATGTTTGTGTTTCAAAAACAAAATAATCACATATTTTATTGATAAAGGAAGGTACATTGCACATATGACAAATGCTATTTCCTAGTCCTCAATGAACATATTCAACGCTGAAACATGGAGGATTTATTGTAGATGTTCTATAGCAGTGTAATCCCTGCCCCTTGCCAGCCTGCCTCCCCCTCTAAGATAAGTAGAGGCTTTTACAGCTATTTTTAGTTCAAAATTAGATTTAAATAGGGAAAACATTAATCTTGTGATTACCATCCTCACAGAATTCCAAGCCTGAGCTTTCACAGAGGTCACACTGTTCCTTAGAGTGATATGTAACTGAAGTTTCAAAGAATACTCAGCTAGTGAGTCCAGGAATGAAACTATGTGTTTATTTAAATATCTCACCAAGGAGGGCAAAATATGAGAATGATATGTCCTCTAACATTTACAAAGAAATCTTTGGCAATAAATTCCAATGACTCTTTGGAATTGGATAGCTCTACTCAGTATGTTGGACAGATTTACAGGATATCATGTTATGGGGCACAGCTTTTGGTGATGATATTTCTATGGAAACAAGACCTCTGGGGAGATGTCTGCAATTTGTGCACCCTACAGGACATCTCTGGGAGGTCAAGTGGAGTAAACCCTGTGGTCAGCTGCCATCTTGCCCTACCTCCTCTTCTCAGGGTAACTTTCCTCTTTGGCCCTGGAAAAGACCTGCCTGGTTTCTTGGATTGTTCTATACTACCAAATCATTCTTTTGTTCTATATTACCGAATCATTCTTTGCTTACCTTTGTGGATAATTAGAATTTAAGAGATGAAGTTTTCTGAATACTGCCAGGTCTTATGTTTTATTTATTAATTAATTCATTCTGAACATGCAATACTGAGTGCCCATTGTATCAGGCACTGTGTAAGACCCTCATTAGCTTTACAAAGATAAAAAACAGAGTACCTACTCTTAAGGAATGTACATTCTAGTTGGGGAGCAGAAAAGGTTCTGCTTCTATGAATCCCTACTGACTATTTAGTAACTTTTGAAGAAGCTAACATTTTGATAAAATTTTGCCCAAGATGCCATTTAAGTTTGGTTTGCATTTTACCTTCTAGAAACAAAATTACCATTAGTTTTTCAGTGAATATAATTTTAAAGCATTTCATAGAATTTAGTAAAATACGATATATGAGTAAATGTTGTTGAAATATGTTAATGTTTTGAGTGAGGTCTTCAGATTCCAGAACTACTCATAGCTTCATCTCTGAAAATGTCTTTAAGGCAGATTTAGAGAAAATGCTTGGATTTAAGTCAAATGAAGAATCTTAAGTTATAGGAAGACAAATCAAATATGTTAAGTGATGACTAGAAACAGTTGTCTGGGTAACTGAGACCCCTTCTTTCCCAGGAACCAGTGCTAAAGCCTGTATGTGGGGACGGGGTTGATATTCATATCAATTGATCTATGAACAGTATCCATACTGCCCAAAACTTCTGAGGATAGAAATTAGTTGTAATCATCCTTAATTACCTTATATTTCCTAGCCAACACACTGCCTTGCATATAATAAACGTTCAATAATGATTTGCTGCATAGCGTTGAAGTGAATTGAATTAAGTCAAGTGTCTAAATATCTGCTTATCCCCATGGTCGCTAACCACTGGCTGTGATAAACTTCATTGGTTTGACTCTTCAGTTTGAAAACATAGAGGGCCTGTTCCTGCCTTTTTCTGTCTACCCTCTGTGTCTCATTTAAAAAATCACTAGTAGGCCCTCTGTGAGTGAATTTTGTTTGTGTGTGTGTATTTTCCTTAGGACTAATTTCATTTGGGGCTGAGCTTTTCCTTCTAACCCTCCCTTGAGTCCTACGTAAACAACATATTTAAAAATAGAAATGTATTGATTTTTTAAAAGATGATCCCTTACATGAGATATATAAAATTCCTACTTTAAAAAATTCATTCCCTCTCCCTCATCCAGTTTGAAATAGCATTTAGTATAATAAACATTTACTTAATAAACATACTGGAACAGAAGAATTGAGGTGATAGATTATTTTATGTTTAAATATCCACGGGCAAACACTAACCAACTCTTTTTCAATTTAACTAGACTGGGTCTTTTTGGCTGGAAGCCTCTCTTCACTTAGCTGAAATGGCACTCTGCGTGTTTTAAGGAGACACGTGGATTTCCAGACTTAATCTTTAAATCCCTAATACTCAGTCTCTGCTATAACTCACTAATTCTCTTCTTAGAAGACAGGCTTAAAGAGGAGGAGTGAAATTATTTTTTAAAAATCAATAGCAAACTTCGAAATGTATGTGGAAGCTTTTTTGTTCAAGGGAATCAGAATGGATTGCATCATTGCATGTTTGTTTTTACATGTTCATGCATCCATTTTCTAATACTATAGATTTAGTTGCCAAGGTTCTAGGTTGATACATCTTGTTCCTTTGTTTAATTATTTATTTGACAAAAAGGCATAGGGAGTTTCCTATATGGAAGGCATCTCCTCGGTGGACACACATTGTCTCAGATAGCATCATCACCCTCACTTAACTGATTTAAGATCCAAGACAGAAGCTAAGGATCACAAACATCTAGCAGGTTACAGACTGAGTGTGAGCAAACAGGCTGAGTGGTAGGTCACTGCTGGTTGGACACTGTGGAGGAAGTGCCTTTTATCTTAGATCTTGAAGAACGGGGAATTCTAACATGCAAAATCAGAAGAAAAGAAGAAAAATAAATTATGTGGTGAAAAAAGTACAGGACTGGAAAGTAGCAGATCTGGGTTCTGGCCTCTATCAGAAATTGACTTCATGAACTCCAGTACCTCAAGCTTCTCATTTATAAAATGAAGAATTGGGCTAGATGATCTCCAACTTCTTTTCAAGTTCTACCATTCTATATGGCACTTCATGCGAGGGGAATAACCTGAGCAAAGGTATAGATTTAGTATGCATGGTAATGGATGAACAGTAATCACGATGAGCTCGTATGTAGGGTTCATGATGAAGAAAATAATAGTAGGATTTGGTTTTGAATATCAGATTGAGATTACCTGGAAAACTATTAATGATCATAACAAAATCTAATGTTAAAACAGTATTTTGATTGTAGTTTGGAAAAGCAAAACCTTTTGAGTCTGCTTTACCCATCTTCTGACACTCAGAAGATAGTACTGAATGGCCAGATATTTGCATGAAGTTTTGTTACTTTTCTTGTGTATTTCCAGTTGCTCCAATTAATTGCTTCAGGAAAGTTTGGTGATTTCTTGCTCTTCTCAAAGAGAAACCAGTCCCAATGGTGGGTAAAATTTAGATATTTGGATGTTTAAGAAACAATGATATCAATCTTGGCATCTCAGAGGAGGAGCCAAGGCCTTCTGGGAGCATCAGAAACCTTTCTTTCTAGCCTGTTTGTTATATAGGTTCCTGTTTTTGGTCAACAGGTTGGTGGGTTTGGGAATACATGAAAGAAGATGTACTATTCCAGGTTATAAAATCCCTGTGAAGGATATCTTTTTCTGAGCTAGGCTTAGTCAAGTCAAAGTCGCTGGGAGGTGCCGTGTGACTCCCTCACCACATACACACACACCCCCACCCCCCCACACACACGTAAAGTAAAGTTCTTCCAGCTAAACAGAGCTTCATCTTGCTGTGCATTTCTTTGCCATCCTAAAGCATCTTAGCTCCTATGTGAAGAGCAAGGAGAAGGGGCTGTAACAGTTTGGACTTTCTTTGAAGAACAGGGAGGAGTAATTGTTTTTGTTTTTTATTTTTGAGTAGAGAGTGGTTTTATTTGAATCTTTCATTGGGAAGGTTGATTTGGAGACAGAATACAGTTTGGATGAGACAAATTGGAGTAGGGAGATTGTACAGGCAGAGAAATCTGCTAGAATGCATTATAAGAAGCTTGAAATAGATAATAATAGTAAGACTAGCATGAAAGAAATGTTTTAAATGTTGAGAAGGAAGACTAGAATGATGTAGAACAATGCCGTCCAGTAGAAATAGAAAGCAATCTATACATGTGATCTAAACTTTCTGATGACCACATTAAAGCAAGATAAAAAGACATAGAAGAAATTAATTCTAATAACATATTTTATTCAACTCAGTCATTTCAACATATAACCAATTTTTAAAAAATATTAGTGAGATATTTTATATTCTTGATGATTGTACTAAGTTTTCAAAACTTGGTGTGCGCTTTGCACTTACAGGTCTCAATTTAGACTAGCCACATTGCAAGTGCCTAGTAGACACATATGGTTAGTTGCTACCGTATTGTTCAGCACAGCTCTAGAATGATGACAAATTGTATGAATTGGACTGGAAGAAAAGGAGGGAGAATCTGAGGGATTGAGTCTAAAAGAAGAACAGTGACTCCTTTATTAAAACTGGAAACATCAGAAGATGCGTATGATTGAGGAAGAGAGTAGGGAGAGACGATGAGCAAGTAATGATTCCATTATTTTTACTTAAAGGGGCCAGTAAAACCCCTGTTAGGGGATATGTGGCAGGCAGCTGTAAAGGTAGGGTTATTCAGCATGGAAGACAGAACTCAAAATGGAGATACAGCCTTGGGAACTGATTCTAAGAACATGAACATCAGAAATGGTGATATTCAATGTGGTTACAAGTGCAGAGATACAGAGAGAGGAGAAAGCCTTGAGCAACCCTGAAAGTGGAGGGCTCAAGGAAGAAGGCAATTTGGTAAAGGAGAAAGGGTCACAGTCGAAGGCTGGGAGGAGAGCCAGCTCTGACAGTGCCTGAGTGAGGGATTGTTGAGTTGGAGTCTACCCAGGATTCAGAAGGCACATAAGGCAGGAGAAAAATGGAAGCATGGGAAGAAAGTTATGGTAACAGAGGGGTGTTTGAAGTTTGAATTTCATTATTTCAATAGCTAACTAAGTAACTGTAGAGAAATGACTCCATCTTTCTAAATCTTTGTTTTCTAATTGTAATAACAAAATGATAGACGCTAATACATGCTACTTGCTTATTCTCCTATATGTCAGACACTTTGTTAAGTGCTTTAAGACCATTATTTCATTTCATTTTTATAAAAAACATTGTAAATGTATTTTAGGAGTTACACTGAGATAGGATATTATTAGATGATAATACAATCAAGGGACCTGTTTTTAACTTATCTTAGACACCTTGCTTCCTAATGAAGCTCTTATGAAGTAGACAGATGCATAAGGGACATGAAAAATAGTAAGTGTGGTACCCTTTACATTTTCTGGGTTCTGCTTTGAACCCCAACTTAAGCCTAATAAAAAGGCTGAAATGCATGAGCCTTTTCATTCCTCTTGGGGAGACCATGACTCAGCTCACCATCCAGCAGTTTAAAGGATACATGCCAGAGACAGACACACTCATGTGCACATGTTTCTTTTTATGAGACAGAGTCTCATTCTGTCACTTAGGCTGGAGTGCAGTCACGTGATCACAGCTTACTATAACCTCGACCTCCCAGGCTGGGCTCATGTGACCTTCCCGCCTTAGTCTCTGGAGTAGCTGGGACCACAGCTGCATACCACCTCACTTTTTTTTTTTTTTTGGAGAGACGAGGTCCTACTGTGTTCCTCAGATGGGTCTTGAACTCCTGGATGAAAGCAATCCTCCCACCTTGGCCTCCCAATGTACTGAGCTTACAGACATGAACTATGGCACCCAACCCATGTATCCATATTTCTTGTGCACAGTAACCTACCACTAGTAAAAATGGCTCAATAAATTACCTGGTCTCTAACCAACCAGGTTAGTTGAGGGTGTAAAGAGGAGTGATGGCAGAGGGATGGATAAATTAAATACTCTCTAACTTTTCTTTGAGGTCTCCAAGAAGTTTTCCTGTCCCTATTTTATAATGAGGAAACTGAGGCCCAAAGAACTTCATGGAGACTTGGCTTTTGGAGTGGCAGAACTCAGATTCAAAAGCAGGCCTACCTGATTCCTAAGGCTCTTAATAATTGAACAAACTACACACTTCTGCAAGTATTTTATTAGAAAGTAGGATTCTCACCAATGTATTTTGACTTCTGAACTCATGTTATTTGTATTACACTTCACTGTCTTTTTTGTTATTGCTCACTTCACTTTTACAAGGCAAATTAGTTTAGTTATATTGCACTGACATGCGAGAAAACATAGGCAGAGGATGTCTAGGGAAATAACATTCTAAGCTGCACAGTTATTTGGAGCTAATGTTATTACCTAGCTGCCTTCTTGGCCTGGTTTTGATTTTAGTCATTTTATCTCACATTTCAAATACATACACACACACACACACACACACACATACATATATATGTATATGAAATGTGAGATAAATGTAAAATATATTTGTATATATATTTTACACCTCATAAATTCAGGAAATTTTGCATTTATTTTATATATATGAAATTTTCTGTACATACTATATATACATATTACACACACAAACACACACAGATGTAGTTTATATGTATTTCTCCCAAGATCAACATCATTTCTGTCAGCTTAGCCACATACCTTCTTAGGCTATGGAGGCACCAGGTTAATAACCAGAGCACCAGGTTATTATATTAGGTTTGCTCCTAATATCAACTTTCTCTTTTCAATTTGATCTAAACTGTTAGGCGAGGATCTAAAAAATGATTAAGATTGGGGAAGAATAACATTTCAGGCTTTTGGTACAGGCTAACCTTGATCATTCTTGCCTTGTGTTTGAAATAAACCTCCTGTCATTTAATTCAGACCCCACCATCCATATCTTCTTAAACAGATTATTTATTTGTCATCTAGAAACTGAGCTTAAAATGCCTTTGGTTTCTTCAAGTCAATACCAGCCAACATTTTGTGTAAGTGGCCAATTTAGAAATCTAAGCTATGATTTTCATTCAACCATAGCAAAATAGTCATTATTTGTACAGTGCTTTCTGAATACAAGGTCTTGTATATGCTGTTCATGAATTAATTTATTTAATTCTCATAGTATTCTGTGAGCTAGATACTATAATTATTCTTATTTTATTGAAAGTAAATCTAAGCAGAGGACATTTAGGTTACTTGCTCAAGATCATATAACTAGTAAATTGGAGCGCTAGGATTCAAGACAATGTGGCTTTAACTACTAAGCTATGTTATATTTCAAATAGAGGATGTGAATGCTGGAATGGACAGCAACATTCTAAAAATTTTAGGCCCCAATGTAATTTTTTAATCAAAATGACAGCCTAATTGGAAACTTAGTTATTTCAATCTATTAATGTTTATTTATTTAACATCCATGACACAGCAAAGCAAGAGAGGATATGGTAATGCATAATAATAACACAAAGTCCTTGCCCTTGAGTCCTCTAGTTGGGAAGACAAAACTGCCACATGGAACATTCAGAGAGCAATAAAGGTGTGTAGCTAAATGCTGAGTCATGTGGTGTATTAAGACGTGTACTAGAAGAGCATGGAGAAGAAGGAGAATGCAAAAGAACAGTGTGGTCAGGAAAGGACTTGTAGAGGATCTTAAGTGTTAGGGAGAAAAAGGGTGAGGAGAGAGGCTATAAGGAGACCCTGGCAAGATGAGCAAGATGAAGGTGATTGGAATATCAGAGAGGGGAATGAACATGACATGGTTTCTGTATTCTTCATTCCCTTGGTCTCTTTTCTCTCTCTGTATCCACATACATACATGCATGCATATTTGTGCTGTATATGAGAATATATATAGCTACACATCACAGATATATAATGTTTCTTTTGCACCAGTATTAAAATTTCTCCGATAAACTCAGAAACATGATGGGTGTGATGGTTAATACTGAGTGTCAACTCGATGGGATTAAAGAATGCAAAGTATTAATCCTTGGTGTGTCTGTGTGGGTTTTGCCAAAAGAGATTAACATTTGAGTCAGTAGGCTAGGGAAGGCAGATCCACTCTTAATCTGGTGGGCACAATCTAATCAGCTTCCAGTGAATATAAAGCAGACGAAAAATGTGAAATGGGGAGACAGTCCTAGCCTCCCAGCCTACATCCTTCTCTCATGCTGGTTGCTTCCTGCCCTCAAACATCATACTCCAAGGTTTTCAGATTTGGGGCGCCGACTGGCTCTCCTTGCTTCTCAGCTTGCAGACAGCCTATTGTGGGACCTTGTCATCATGTGAAACTCAATCTTAGTAACCTCCCATCTCTCTCTCTCTCTCTCTCTCTCTCTCTCTCTCTCTCCTATTCATTCTGTCCCTATAAGAGAACCCTGACTAATACAGAGTTTGGTAGCAGGAGTGGTTCTAGAGGGACAGAATATTAAGGATGGAGTTCTTTCATTGGTTTTGGTGTTTCTGGAGTTGGTTGCTTAACGATTAGATCCAAAAATGCTAAGTACTCTACTTCTAATAATATGGAAACACTGATAGTCCTTGATGTGAATAGAGAGTTATGCAAAATAAATTCATTTCATACTCTTGGTTCATTGCTTGTGAGAGGCAAGGAGTTTAGTGACTCTATACATAATACCTTTGACCACACGTGGAGAACCAGGGAACATAATGAAGCTGGTTGGTTGCATCTAAATTCAATGGACAAAGTGATGAAAGAAAATGATGAACTAGGGGATTCTGTCTCCCAGCTTCAGAAGTAGATACTGTGCCTCAAATCTGCTAAGATTGCCCTGAGAGTCTTATCTCCTGTAGAAAGAGAGTTGAAATTGTGGAAAAACAGACACAAGCTCTTATCATGCTAGTGGCTGACCTGCAACAAAAGATGCATGCACAGCCTCGCCAGGTGTCTATTGTTAAATGAAGGCATTGATTGGAAAAGAAGGGGATCCTGAAACTTGGAATGGGGATGTGTGGGAGGACCCTTATGAAGCTGAGGACACTGAGTTTGTAAACTCTGATGAACTTTTTTTGCCAGAAGAAACAGCTTTTCCATCCCCAGTAGTGGCAACATCCTCTCCCTAACCCATGTTGCCATCAGCCTGTCCACATTTGTCTGAAGAGATAAACCCTGAACTGTCTGAGGCAGCAGTGATAGCCTCCCATTAGGCAGTTGCCAGGCAAGATAATGTTGATTCTCCTCAGGAGCCACCCCAACACCGCTGTTTGCTTCTAGACCTATAACTAGACTAAAGTCCCAGCAGTCCCCTAGAGGTGAGGTTGAGAGTGTGACCCATTAGGAGGTACTCAAAAAGAACTGTTTGAGTTCTCTGATTTATATAAATAGCAATATGGAGAACAAGCATGGGAATGGATATAAAGGATGTGGGTTAATGGTGGAAAAAACATAGAGTTGGATCAGGCTGAATTTATTCATTTGTGCCCACTAAGTAGGGACTCTGCTTTTAATGTTGAATCTTGGGGAGTTAAAAAAGGTTCTAACCATTTATTTGCTTGGTTTGCTAAAGTATGGATTAAAAGATGGCCTACTGTGAGTGAGCTGGAAATGTCTGATCTCCCTTGGTTTAAAGTAGAGGAAGGAATCCAAAGACTTAGGGAGATTGGGATGGTGGAGTGGATTAGTTGTGTTAGACCTACTCATCCCAGCTGGAAGGGCCAAGAAGATAAACCCTTGACCAATGAGTTGCAAAATAGATTTGTGAGGGAAGCACCTGCATCTTTGAAGAGCCCTGTGATTTCTCTTCTCTGTATATCAGATCTAGCAGAGGGAACCTCAGTCATTCAACTACAAAATTTAAATACAATGGTAACAGCTGGATCCCGAGGTGGCAGGGGCCAAGTGGCAGCACTCAACCATCAAAGGCAAGGTGGGAGTAGCTACCATAATGGACAGCAGAGGCAAAGCAGCAATCAGAATAGTCTGACTCATGTAGAGCTCTGGCACTGGATAATTAATCACAGTGTTTCTAGAAGTGAAATTGATAGGAAGACTACTACATTCCTACTTAAACGAACAGAAAACTTCCAGGTTGAATGGACAAAAGACTTATTTGAATTACAAAAATAGAGAATCACAGTCCCTCAATTAATTTCCAGACTTGAGCCAGTTTACAGACCCCGAACCCCTTGAATGAATGGGGGTCCAGGTCCCCTTGAGTAAGGACCCCATTGCATTGCCAACAATTTATGTAGTGAATCTTTCTCCCATCCTTCTCCAAGGAGACCTCTGGCCTTTTACCAGGGTAACTGTGCATTGGGAAAAGGGAAATTATCAGACATTTCGGGGACTACTGTACACTGGCTCTGAGTTGACATTGATTCCAGGGGACCCAAAATGTCATTGTGGTCCTCCAGTTAAAGTAGGGGCTTATAGAGGTCAGGTAATTAATGGAGTTTTAGGTCAGGACTGACTGACAATGGGTGCCTGGATCCATCCTGTGGTAATTTCCCCAGTGCCAGAACGCATAATTGCCACAGACATACTTAGCAGCTGGCAGAACCCCCACATTGGCTCCCTGACTGGTAGGGTGAGGGCTATTATGGTGGGAAAAGCCAAATGGAAGTCATTAGAGCTGCATCTATCTAGAAAAACCGTAAGAGGATGGGAAATTGATCACATCCCTGGAGGGATTGCAGAGATTAGTACCACCACGAAGGGTTTGAGAGACACAGGGGTGGTGATTCCCACCACATCCCTGTTCAACTCTCCCATTGGGCCTGTGCAGAAGACAGATGGATCTTGGAGAATGACACTAGATTATTGTAAGCTTAACCAAGAGGTGACTCCAACTGCAGTTGTTGTACCAGATGTGATTTCATTGCTTGAGCAAATTAACACATTTTCTGGTACCTGGTTTGCAGCCACTGGCTTGGCAAGTGCCGTTTTCTCCATCCCTATCCATAAGGCCCAGAAGCAATTTGCCTTCAACTGGCAAGGCCAGCAATATACTTTTACTGTCCTACCTCAGGGATATATCAACTTTCCAGCTTTGTATCATAATCTTATTCTGAGAGACCTTGATTGCTTTTTGCTTTCACAAGATATCACACTGGTCTATTACATTGATGACATTATGTTGATTGGATCTGGTGAGCAAGAAGTAGCAAACACACTGTACTTATTGGTGAGACATTTGCATGCTAGAGGATGGGAAATTAATCCGACTAAAATTCAGAGAGCTTCTACCTCAGTAAAATGTCTAGGGTTTCAGGGCTGTGGAGCCTGTCGAGATATTCCTTCTAAGGTAAAGCATAAGTTCCTGCATTTGGCCCCTCCTATAACCAAGAAAGAGGCATAATGCCTAGTGGGTGTATTTGGATTTTGGAGGCAACACATTCCTCATTTGGGTGTGTTACTCCAGTCCATTTATTGAGCAACCCAAAAGGCTTTGAGTTTTGAGTGGCATCCAGAACAGGCAAAGGCTCTGCAACAGGTCCAGGCTATTGTGCAAGCTGCTCTGCCGCTTGGGCCATATGACCCAGCAGATCCAATGGTGCTTGATGTGTCAGCAGCAAATAGGGATGCTGTTTGGATCCTTTGGCAGGCCCCATAGAGGCCTCCTTCGCAGTGGAGGCCTCTATGCTTTTGGAGTAAGGCTCTGCCATCTTCTGCAGATAACTGCTCTCCTTTTGAAAGACAGCTCTTGGTCGGTTATTGGACTTTGGTGGAAACTGAACGTTTGACCTCGGGTCATCAAGTCACCATGCGACCTGAACTGCTTGCCTATGATGAACTGGGTGCTTTCTGACCCATCTAGCCATAAAGTGAGCCATGCATAGCAGTATTCCATCATCAAATGGAAGTAGTATCTACGTGATCAGGCTTGAGCAGGTTCTGAAAGCACAAGTGAATTACATGAGGAAGTGACTCAAATGCCCACGGTCTCTACTCCTGCTACCCTGCCTTCTCTCCCCCAGCCTGCACTGATGGCCTCATGGGGAGTTCCCTATAATCAGTTAACATAGGAAGAGAAGACTAGGGCCTGGTTCACAAATAGTTCTGCATGATATGCACACACTACCCGAAAGTGGACACTTGCAGCACTATACCCCCTTTCTAGGACTTCCCTGAAGGACAGCAGTGAAGAGTTCTTCCCAGTGGGCAGAACTTTGAGCAGTGCACCTGGTTGTGCACTTTGCATGGAAGGAGAAATGGCTAGATGTGCGATTATATACTGATTCAGGGGCTGCAGCCAATGGTTTGGCTGGATGGTCAGGAACTTGGAAGAAGCATGATTGGAAAATTGGTGACAAGATCTGGGGAAGAGGTATGTGGATGTACTTCTCTGAGTGGTCAAATACTGTGAAGATACTTGTATCCCATGTAAGTGCTCACCAATAGGTGACCTCATCAGAGGAGGATTTTAATAATCAAGTGGATAGGATGACCCTGAGTGTGGATACCACTCAGCCTCTTTCCCCAGCCACCCCTGTCATCACTGAATGGGCCCATGAACAAAGTCACCATGGTGGCAGGGATGGAGGTTACTCATGGGCTCAGCAACATGGATTTCCACTCATGAAGGCTGACCTGGCTGCACTCATGAAGGCTGACCTGGCTGTGACCACTGCTGAGTGCCCAATTTGCCAGTAGCAGAGACCAACACGGAGCCCCCAATATGGCACCATTCCTTGGGGTGATCAGCCAGCTACTTGGTAGCAGGTTGATTATATTGGACTTCCTCCATCACGGAAAGGGTAGAGGGTTGACCTCACTGGAATAAACACTTACTCTGGATACAGGTTTGCCTATCCTGCATGCAACACTTCTGCCAAGACTACCATCCATGGACTCAAAAAATGCCTTATCCACCATCACGGTGTTCCACACAACATTGCCTCTGATCAAGGCACTCACGTTTTGGCTAAAGAAGTGTGGCAGTGGGCTCATGCTCATGGAATTCACTGATCTTACCATGTTCCCCATCATCCTGAAGCAGCTGGATTGATAGAATGGTGGAATGGCATTTTGAAGTCACAATGCAATGTCAACTAGGTAACAATACTTGGCAGGGCTGGAGCAAAGTTCTCCAGAAGACCATGTATGGTCTGAATCACTGTCAAATATAAGGTACTATTTCTCCCGTAGCTAGGATCCACAGGTCCAGGAATCAAGAGGTGGAAGTGGCACCACTCACCATCACCCCTAGTGATCCACTAGCAAAATTTTTGCTTCCTGTTCCCATGACATTATGTTCTGCTGGTCTAGTAGTCTTAGTTCCAGAGCGAGGAATGCTGCCACTAGGAGATGCAACAATGATTCCATTAAACTGGAAGTTAAGATTGCCACCTGGACACTTTGGACTCCTCCTACCTTTAAGTCAACAGGCTAAGAAGGGAGTTACGGTGTTGGCTGGGATGATGAACCCAGACTATCAAGATAAATCAGTCTACTACTCCACAACAGAAGTAAGGAAGAGTATGCATGGAATACAGGAGATCCATTAGGGCATCTTTTAATGTTACCATACCCTATGATTAAGGTAAATGGGAAACTACAATAGCACAATCCAGGCAGGACTACAAATGGTTCAGAGCTCCCAGGAATGAAGGTTTGGGTCACTCCACCAGGAGAAAAACTGTGACCTGCTGAGGCACTTGCTGAAGACAAAGGGAAAACAGAATGGGTAGTAGAAGAAGGTAGTCATCAGTACCAGCTATGACCACGTGAACTAGCTGCAGAAACGAGGACTGTAACTGTCATGAGTATTTCCTTCTTCTTTTGTTAAATCATGTTTGTGCATGTAAACACTTGTACTAAGAAAATATTTTTATTTTATTTCCTTGTCATTTATCATGTAACATAAGATTTATTGACCTCATATCAGCATTTAAGTATTGTTAACTGTGTGTTATGGATGGTAGTATTTGGGTTGGGGATTGGTGCATTTCCAGTAGCACAAAGGACGGTTAGATTATGTTAGGCGTAATTATGACCTTATTATTGTCTTTATTTGAATATTATGTATGGTCTGAGGAGATGTGTATGGGTTCAAGTTGACAAGGGATGAACTTGTGACAGTAAATACTGAGTGTCAACTTGGTTGGATTGAAGAATATGAAATATTATTACTGGGTGTGTCTGTGTAGGTGTTGCCAAAAGAGATTAACATTTGAGTCAGTGTGCTGGGGAAGGCAGATCCACCCTTAATCTGGTGGTGCAATCTAATCAGCTTCCAGAGAATATAAAGCAGGCAGAAAAAAATGTAAAAAAGAGAGATGGGCTTAGCCTGCCAGTCTACATCTTTCTCTGTGCTGGATGCTTCCTACCCTCGAACATCGGACTCCAAGTTCTTCAGTTTGGGGACTTGGATTGGTTCTCCTTGCTCTTCAGCTTGCGGACAGCCTATCGTGGGACCTTGTGATTGCACGTGTATATGTGTGTACATGTGTGTGTGTATATATGGTATATATCTCATATATATATCTCATGGATACTATATATCTCCTATTAGTTTTGTCCCTATAAGAGAACCTTGACTAATACAATGGATTACTGGGAGATGACAATTTATAACTTCTAAATCTGCAATGGCTCATCTGTGAGAGAGAAATGAAATAATAGTTATCCTTCAACCATATCCTGCAATATTACCCTCCTTTCAGAAATCAAGGACAAGTCAATACTTATACCAGAAAGATATTTTTATTTAAAAAAAACCCTCTATATATGGTAAAATTGATTGTGTTTTGATTGACATCACATTTTACTCTTGTACACATTTTTGGTTTTATCATTGCTGTAGGCAATAGAGAGGAAATTACTTCATAATATCCCTCTGTGTTTGACAATAAAATCCAAGAAAAAGTCTTCCTCCAGTATAGTGAGTTAGGTGATTGAGATGAAAATTCCCAGTTTTATGGGTGGGTAGAGTTGTGAATCATGAGTGCTGTTACCAAAAAAAGGCTACGTTTTTAAGACCAGGATAGGAAATTCTTACATAAAATTATCTCTGTCTCACGCAGCCTTGATTATATGAAACAAACCGAAATTCCTGTTTTTTTAAAAAAGTTTTGAGACATAGTAAATTGGATTTTATTTGCCACAAGATTTTTTTACAACTGATAAAAAAATTTCTTCAATATAATTCTTATTTACCCCAAAACTGTAATCCGCTGACTTGACTTAAAAGCTCTCTTTTTTTGGTCCGAGTGCAGTGGCTCATGCCTGTAATCCCAGCACTTTGGGAGACTGAGTCGGGTGGATTACGAGGTCAAGAGATCGAGACCATCCTGGCTAACACGGTGAAACCTCGTCTCTACTAAAAATCAAACAAAGAAAAAAAAAGAAAAATTAGCCAGGTGTGGTGGCAGGCACCTGCAGTCCCAGCTACTCGGGAGGCTGAGGTAGGAGAATGGCTGAACCTGGGAGGTGGATCTTGCAGTGAACGGAGATCGCACCACTGCACTCCAGCCTGGGTGACAGAGTGAGACTCCATCTAGGAAAAAAAAAAACAAACAATTTTTTTTTTCATGCCAGTTGAGTATAATATTCTTTTTCTATTTTTGTATTCTTAATAACCTACTTTGAGCAATTAGTGGAGGAAAAACCATATCTGTGTTCTGCAGATGTACTCAATGGGGCCATCCATTTATATCTGGACATCATCGTATCTGGTAGTTCACTGATAGTAGAACTAGGTGGTAAAGTTGATTCTCTTCTTTTTTCTCTTACAAAATGCATCACAATCTTATAGATATTACAATAGGCTTCACTAGTGGTGTTGTTCTTGATTTCATCAACAGGAGGTACATTTGTATGTGAGTCTGTGTGTCTGTGTGTGCAATCAAAATGGCCGCCTCTTGAAGTAATTACATATTCTCCAGATTCCTAGAGTCACTTTTCCTTTAGTATTGAAGTAAAAAGTTTATTGAACTATCTTCTCACATATTATCAGAAAACTAGCATATATTTCCCATAGCTACATTGATTCCTGTTGGGTTTGATCTGTGGGGGGATGTCACTTGCATTTTTTCTGATCGCTTCTGACTTCTAGTTCTTGCTCTATTGAATTATAAAGTTCTTCTCAACCTTTCACTTCCTGTCTGTAAGGCCATATTTCACTCTGCTTTACACTGTCCAAACTGTTTACTACTAAAGACCTCTGAGTCTAGAATATGTGCATAGCAGACTTTTCTGAAGGACTTGGGGGACTAAAGGAGAATTATATAAAATAGGCAACATATTTGAGGTAATCTAACCTTCAGCGTTAGACAGCCTTGGTCTTAAAAGTCACCTAATCATTCTCATTGCAGTTAATCATCATTGGTTATATATTTGACTTTGGCTTCAGCCTATTGCCATGCTGTTGGATTTCCCTTTCTTCCTTCAACTGTTTTCCCTCTCTCTTCAGCTTGCTAATCTCTAACCCAAAATTCCTGTTCATTTCTTCTATAGAATAGTTTATTCATATCCTTGAGTAGAAGAATATTAACAAGAATGGCTATACTTGCTCTGAAGGTCTTATCTCTGTTGCCAGAATACCCCTTGATATAATTTATATGGTCAGCTCATAACCTAAAAATGTTTTTCTAAAGAATGATACATACTAAAAATATTGTAGAATAAATGATATACCTGGGGTTTGCTTGAAAATAATCTGAGGGAGAGGAATGGGTAAACATAGAGATGAAATGATATTGACTATGGGTTGTTGTGTCAATATTGTTGTGTTATATCAATATTGACCATAAGTGCTGAAGCTGGGTGATAGGTGCATGGGAGTCCATTATATTTGTTTACTTTACTTTTGTATATATTTAAAATACTCTATAATAACAAGCTAAATTTTTTTCTACTATTTATTGTAATATGTAGTATATGTTCTATAAATAAAATTATAATAGATAATTAAGTAGATAATTACTCTAAGCCAATGTAAAAGATTAATAGACTAAAACTCAGGGTAAAAGCAGATACTGGAAGGGAGGCAAACTTAAGAGTACATTGAAAAAATTGTAAGGAGAGACACAATGATAACAAATATATTTGTTACCTTCCAGGGCACAAAAGATTACCAAAACTTAGTGGCTGAAAACATCAGACATTCATTATCCCAAAGTTGTGGGTCAGGAATCGGGGCAAAGTTTAAGTGGATTTCTCAGGATCAGGATGCTTTGCAAGGGTGCCATGAAGTTGTTGGCTGGAGCTCCAATCATACGAGGCTGGGCTAGATGAATATCTACTTCCACAAACACATTTATATAATTCTTGGCAGGTCTCAGATCCTCGCTGGCTGTTGTCCAAAGACATCATTTTCTTGTCCACATGGTTCTCTCCATAGGGAAACTCTACAACATGGAAGAGATTTCCCTTAAAGAGTGATTGAGGTAGGAACTCCAGGTAGAAGCCACAGTCTTTTTGTAATCCAATCTCAGATGACAGACCGTTGCTTTTCTATATTCTAATTTTTAGAAGTATGTCTATTTTTTAGAATAAGTTAGGAGGAGGGTATCATTTGGGGCCATGTTAGAGGGTGCCTACCATAGTCTGGACTTCAGGCTCCAATAATTTATATTTCTCTCACATTCCAAATGCATTAATTCCCTCCCAAGGTCCCCAAAGTCTCATATCATTATAGCATCAGCTCAAAGTCCAGGATCTCGTCAACTAAGTCAGGTCCGGGTATGGATGAGATTTCTCAGGGTTAGTTCCAAAGCTCAGCTCCTTTTATGGAGTTTCTCTTACTACAGAGACCTGTGAAAATAAAAATCCAGGTTCTCTGCTTCTCACACATCAATATACAATGGTGAAACAGGTATAGGATAAACACTAAATATTCCTTCAAAAACAGGGAAAATGCCAGGGGCGGGCACAAAGGAGTCTCTGATCCATAACAATTCTGAAGTCTAACTGGGCAAATGTTGGAAATTCCTTAATTAGGTCTTAAGGCCTAGCAATAAGTCTCTATGGCTGTTGGCTCTGCCCTCTGGAATTATACTAGTCAACCCAGGCTGCTATCAAAATACCACCAGCCGGATGTCTTAAACAACAGAAATTTATTTTCCCACATTTCTGAAGGCCAGAAGTCCAAGATCAAGATGTCAGCAAGATGGTCTTTCTTCCTGGCTTGCAGATGGCTGCCTCCTCATTGTGTCTTCACATGGTCTTTCCTCTGTGTATGTGCAGAGAAAGATGGGGAGAGAGAGCGAGACAGAGCATGTGCGTGAGAGAGAGATAATACCAGTACAGCATGAATATAGAGATTAGAGGAACAATTTTATACATTATTCATGCCAATCATCATAATAATTTCCCAGGATGCCTTTATTGTAGGTGAAGGTAAAACCACTAAAAATTCCACCAGATAAATCAAAATCATGTTATCTAGCACTTAAAGAATTATGTAATTGTACTATTATTTGATTATACTTTTTATCTAATACAACCTTGATTTTGTTAATATTTCTTCTACTCATTTATTCAACAAATTATTGTTAACCACTTACTAATTGCTAGGTATTGAGGTTACAATGGTTTCCACCTTAAAAGAGCAAGCAAATTTTCGTTTCTAATTCTATAGGGTGATGTAATTTTCTATGTAAGAAAGTACCTTAACTGAAATAATTTTTTCAGGCATTTCATAGACTTCATAAATTGTTCCATTTTTGTAAATAGTTTGAAAAAATAATTTTTTCATGAACATGTTTAAAAGCTAGAAGAACAATTGAAATATCCTAAATACATGAATATTTTAAAATTTAATTTATATTTTAAATATGTATGGGCTTTTCCATATCTGGCAGAGATGATACTTGTGGTTTACACTGAAACAGGTAGCTCAATTATTTATACTCTTTAAAAGTGACTGTCCCTATGGAAGACTCAATAAGAGAAGGAACGATGCTCAGAAATCCCCTGGCTCACTGTCGCCTGAATCAAGAGCTACATTTTAAGATTAGTGCTTGGAAGATAAACACTGCAGCCTCCAAGGGAGATGATCCTCACTGGGTATCAAATGACTCCAAGTGGGAGAACAGAGAAACGACTCAGCTGTTGACCAGCAGAGCTAAGTAAATGTACACATTTGCTATAATAACATCACCCCTACTCAGCCACCCCAGTAGATAAATAGATATTTTAGCTTCCTCCCAGGAATATGGCATTCATAGGATATTAAGTTATGTAGCTTTTGGTGGGATGTTAAAGAGAATTTCTGTACAGATAAATATACTAGATACTTGATAATTCTTTGGATAATTTAACAGAGCCCCAGCCAATGTTCTTTGTGGTCAGAGGCCGTCACTTGACTAGGCTAAAATATCACCTGCAAGTCTCCTCTAGTCAGCATGCTCTGCTCTGCTAATGCCTGGCACAGAGAGGTGCTCTGCCCCACTGGGAGAATATTACTCAATATTAGGAATGACCTGATATCCGACATTCATTTTGACAAATGAAATATAGTCCTAGAGTCTTTTTGCAGTTCCATCTTCCAGGCCATTACTGAAGGCACGGTGTACAGAAACACAATTACCTTTTTTTTTCTCCCTTTGCTAGAAATGGCACACACACTGCCAATTTTCCTTCCAAAATTCAGAAGTGATACAACAATTAAAATGGATTTCTGTGTAGAAAGTGGTGAGGCTAGCAGCTCAGCGTTTTTTCACTTAAAAGCTGAAAATTGTATTTTCAAACAGTCTTCTAATTAGAGGAGATTTTGTAAGCTTGCTTTGATTCTTTGCCTTTGATTCTTTGAATACTGAGTTGTCTTGGTTGGGATGTTTTAGTTTGTGTAGTAAAGCCCACCTTATCATTTTCTCAGTGTAGGGAAAAGTCCTAGTTAATTAAGTCATATCCATGAATTGCATCCATTTCAATTATTTTTGAGATGTGATGCAATAGTAAATGTTCTTTAGAAAAATCACATTATATGAGTCATAATCTAATTCTAAACCACCTGAAACGTAACTAAGTGAATGAGGAAAATATGCCACTGAAAAGAAGCTGCAAAGTAGAGACATTTTTCTTGAGTTTATAATTGCTATAGACTCTTTGGTGTGACGTATTGAACAAGTTACAAGAGCCTCAGTATGGCTAAGAATCTTTGTTTCACTGTAGCCTCACAAGAACAAAGGAGAGATTCCTAATTCATGTGTGATGTTGTTCTTCATTTGTCATGCTGTTTTTTTTTTTTTTTTTTTTTAAGAATTACCAGCAGTTCTTTTCAACCAGGTTAAAAAAACAAAACAAAACAAACAGGTTCACTTTTGCCAGATATCTTAGAATGAAGAAAACCACAGTGCAAGTCAGGCAAAAGGAGAAATCTTGAATAATCATTTTTCATTGTGTAAGTTGCTGTGAGATTCTCTGGTTTTTGTAATAAACAGTGCATACAATGAATGGAAGAGAAAATACCAAGTGTCTCAGAAGTCCATCTCAGAAACTGTAAAATGAGAAAAAAGCCTTCTAAAAACTCTCTGAATATATCTCTCAGGACTGAAAGAACTATAACTATTTTAGGCCTGCCCTTCTGACCTCACTTTCTTTCTAGCAAGTCAACAGAATTCAGTAATCAAATGCTTCAAATGATGCCAAAAGGTCTGACATAATGCGCGAGCACAGTTATTGGAGTTACAGCTGGGAAGAGGCAGAAACCATAGGTGGGTCTTTGTTGAGTCTAGGTCTGATTCAAAACCAAGAGAAAAACCATAAAAGCATCAAGCTAAGAAGACAATTGTATGTTTGGCCTTCCTGTACAGACAATGGTAGGACTATTAGACTTCCACATTGTTTTAAAGTGAGTTCCTGGATTTCCTGTATCATAAATTCCCTTTCTGAGACTTTCAGAGCCACACATATTCAAGGACAAGGCACCATGTAAAAACAAGATTTAATTAGGGACCCAGGAGGTGGTGAAGGTTTAGTATTATGCAATCAAATTAAATATTCTTCTGTAACTTTTAATTTTCCTACAACTTAGTAAAGTTTCTCAGAATACAAATAAATCTAATGGAGAATAAGCCCAAGTGATTAACTCAATAGTGGCAAATGCTATGACCTTCTCAGAGGGCACTCGGTTTTCCACTTTTGTCTGAATCCATTTCAAGAAGAATTAAATTAAAAAATAATGTGGAAAATTGTCTGACCCAGTGTGCAAAAATTCAGGGTTCTGTCAGAAAGAATAAAATTGTGCCATATGTCTAAGAATTTACAGAATACCATTTAAAATTCTAAGTGTCCACTGTGGAATAGCTAGGAAAGCACTGGGGTCTAGTTCCGGTTTCATTCATTTACTCATTCACTGTCTCACCCATTTAGTCTTTCCATAAATATTTGTTGAGAACTACCATATGCTAGGACCTGAGGTAGGCACTAGTGATACAATGTTGATCAAAATCAGATTTTGTTCTCCAAAGTTTGTTAGCCTAGAGACAGGAGGTATATGTTTCCAAATAATTGCTATATTATAGATTCAAAAAGAACATGACGCTATGGGTGTAGACCTCAACCAATCTAGGCATATAGGAAGCGTTCCTTGAAGAAGCAGGATTTAAGTTTTGATCTAAAGGAGGAGTAGGAAGAGTTCATTATGTGAAGAAGGAAGGACATTCACCTAGAGGGAATAACATATACAAAAATCATGGGGAAGCAGAGAGCACAGTGTTTTGGAGACATTAAAGCAAGTGTTCCTAGGGACAACAAAATCCTAAAAGTAATGAGTAAGCTAAGTGTCTAGATCTTGGTTCCTAAATATCACTTTTTACTAAAAAGAGACAGTACTCCTCAGAGAAAAGGCCAAATTTTCCAGGACATCTTGATGTATCAGAAAGTAAGAAAGTGCTGAAAGAATAAAGGGACTTGGAACTTGTCAAAATAACACTGAAGCAACTCCAGGAGGCTCCTTTTGGCCAAATTTCTGATGATTTGAGTACCAAAATAAATGATGATAGCAATAGATTATAAAACATGGCATAAAATAATAAACCATGAGTCCATGTTGATCAAATTACTAGGCAAAAATAAATTAAAATTTGATAACAAATAGGATATTCACATAGTCTCAAATTATGTTCTCACAAATACTTGCTAATTACACAGAAAAAAATAATACTTCGCAATGGAGGACCTTGGCAACACCACTGTAACAAAGTTAACATCAATAGTATTGGTACAAAATGAAATTGTGTGCCACTTTATAGTAATCAGTGGGAAGAGTACAGATCATTTCTTTCACATTCCTACAAAAGTACAAAACTAACATGAAGGAAAATCAGAACAATCTAAATGGAAGGAAATTCTCCAGAATAATTGGCTTGTAATCGTCAAGTTTCAAGGTCCTGAAAGTCAAGGGATTGTATGAAAAATTGGTCCCAGTTGAAGGAGACTAACGAAACATGACACATGACTCCAAAATGGAGCTTTGGCTCTAAGGGAAATTATTTGGGTACTTTGTGAAAGTTGACTGAGTTCCAAGAGATGAAGTGACCTTAAGTTCCTGATTTTGATGGTTGAATTTTAATTATGTAGGGGAATGCCCTTGTTTAGGAAAAAAATGCGTTGAAGTATTTCGAGGTGATGATACATCATGTCATCAGTGTGTGCACCCAAATGGTTCCTGAAAACAATTATGTGTACTATACTTCGAAGCTTCCTAGAAGTTTGAGATTGTTTCAAAATAAAAAATAAATCAGTTAATTAAAAAAGACAAAAAAAGGTCAATGTTGCTAGAAACCTTGGACTTCAATTTCCACATTGGGACAATAAAGAAGGTAACTGAAATCCATGAATCTCAGCTCCAGTTGTACTGCAGTGTGCTAACTAGCCCCCACGAATGACATACAAGGTGGAAAAAATGTGCATTACCTTTTTATTGCTATGTAACAGAACACCCCGAATTTGGTAGACCAGAAGTTTGGGATGGCCTGAGTTTTCTGGTGAAGGCAGAAATCAAGTTGTTGGCTTGAAGCCCCACCTTCTTGCTAGCTGTCATCTGGGGACTGCTCTCAGCTCCTAGGGAATGTCCTCAGGTCCTTCCCTCATAGCCCCCTCTATCTCAGCAAAAGAGAGCCTCCCTTACATCAAATCTCTCTCACATTTTGAATTTTCGTTCTCGTCTGTTAACCGTCTGCCGTAAACTCTCTGCTTTTAAGGGCCTTGTATGATTAGGTTAGGCCAGCTAGATAATTTTTCCATCTTAATGGATTAGTAACCTTGATTATGTCTGTAATATCCCTTTTGCCATATTATATAACAGAATCATAGGAGTAACAGCAGTGGGAAAGATTGTGGGGGCCCTCATAGAATTCTGCCTATGACAAAATAGTCGAGAAAAATGAATTTGGGTCTGTTATCAATCAATACAGGTAAAGAAAAAAGAGTTTCTGTTTCCCTGATTCATGAATTGGGGGTTGAGGAATTCTAGACTGTGGTCTCTGAGACATCATCAGCAGTGAAGTTATTTGATTTGTCTTTATTAGGCTGTAAGAGCAGGCATGGACTGTTTCTGATTTACTGTTTCATTGCTAGCACTTAGCTCAATGCCTCAAACCTAGTGGATGCTCCAAAGTGAGGGTATAAAGAATAAATAATAAGTGAATAATTATATATGGCAACCAAAAATTTATTTTCTTATTTGACAAATCCAAATCTTCAATGCTAGTCCCTCAGTGAATTATTCTTGCAGAATAGCCAGGTTAAGAAGACATCTGACAGTTAATTTCCAGTTCCATTTTGATAGATAACATTTCTGTGTATATAGAATTCTGGAGGGATTTTTTTAAGTAAATGTAATTTGCCAAGACTTGGAACATACCCATTTATCAATAGAAGAGGAAAATACATTTAGTGTGAAAGGATCTTATGATGCTATACTGTTCCAATTAACAGATATAATAATGAAAGCTTGAAACATTCCTATATAAGGGTATAGGAGGAAACACTTTTAAAGATTATTTTGGAAATAGCTTTGTTGCTTTTTAATATTATGAAATGCAAATATGCTCAAGATAAAAAATTGGAAAATAAAGAAGGTATAAAGAAAATAAAGATAATTTGTTATCCACAAGTCAAAGATAATTGCTCTCAATATTTTGATAGATATCCTTTTCACACATTTTCCTCTGCACCTATGGGTGTCAACACACCAGCATATACACATACAGTTCTATATAGATAATGCAGTTCTATATAGATAGTTTGCTCTTTTCATTTAGAAATATATCAAGATATATTTTCTTGACAGTACATACGATCATTTTTAATAGCAACAAGGTATTTTATTTTATAGTTGTCATAACATATTTTATTTAGCCAATCTTTCCTGACATACTACTAAATAACTTCCAATTTTTCTAGCAGCATACATATCACTTCAACGAACATTCTTGTACATCAATCTTTGAACTCTGGCTTAATTATTTCTGTAAAATAAATATCTAAAAGTACTATTGATAAGTCAAAGGGTATGCAAATCTTGATATTTTCAGATTGCCCTCAGAGATGTTTAACCACATAAGTAGATTGTAAAGTACCTGTTTGCCCTTGCCAACAACAGATATTAACAACTAAATTTTTTTTCTTTGTTTTTTGAGACGGTATCTCGCACTGTTGCCCGGGCTGGAGTGCAGTGGTGTGATCTCGGCTCACTGCAACCTCTGCCTCCCAGGTTCACACCATTCTCCTGCCTCAGCCTCTCGAGTAGCTGGGATTACAGGTGCCCGCCACCATGCCTGGCTAATTTTTTTGTATTTTTAGTAGAGACGGGGTTTCACCTCGTTAGCCGGGATGGTCTCGATCTCCTGACCTCATGATCCACCTGCCTCAGCCTCCCAAAGTGCTGGGATTACAGGCATGAGCCACCGCACCCTGCTAAATGTTCAATATTTTCCAGTTTGACATATGAAAATGATACAATGTTTTAATTTGTATTTCTTTTTATATAGTATTTTAAATCTTTATTTCTCTTTTGAGTTTGAAAATTATTTTAAGGTGAGGTTTTATAAATAGCTCTTAGACATTATTTTTTTTTCTTATCACTTTGCCAGAAACTACAGTTTTACCATTTTAAAATATTTGTCATTTTCTACATCATTTTCAAGTGCATCAGTGTGGTGGGCAACCTCTAAAATGGTGCCCAAGGATCTTAAGCACCTGATATTCACAACCTTCTGTAGTCTCCTCCCCTTGAGTATCAGCCAGCCCTGTGATTTGCTTCTTTGTACAGCCAGCATAACATGGAAAAGGAATGGAATATTGCTTCTGTGATCAATCTCATGATTTCTATCTTGTTAGCAGATTCTCTCTGTTGCCTTCTTAGTTTGCATGCTCTGGTGAAATACCCTGCCATGTTGGAGAGACCCTCCTGACAAGGAATTGAAGATAGCCTCTGGCCAAGAGCCAGCAAGCAATGGTCAACAACCCATGATGAAATGATTTCTACCAACAGTCATGTGGTCATATAAGTGGATCCTTCCCCATTTGTGTCTTCAGATGAGACCCTAGGTCTGGCTAACACCTTGATTATGACCATTGCCATACTCATTCTTGCCACACCCATTCCATTCTTGCCATACCCATTCTATTATTCCAGTATCTCCAATGTTTATGATGTAAAGTTTCTTATGTACAGAAGTGTGACTCTAGCTTTTATTTTATAGTGTATGGATTAAATATTTATGTTGAAATTTCATATCATGAGTTATTATATATTGTATGGCAATTGGGGGGTGATTTCAGTGTAACCAAATGGAACTTTCGGTCTTATGTTTGTTTATTTTTGACAAAGAAAGATGATAAAAGCTCTTGTAGATGAACTGTAAGTTTCTTAGTCTGAAAGATGGTGTTGGAAGAAGAATAAATAATTACATTTACTTAACATTTTCTGTAATGAGATTTTGTTTGCCTTATTAATTACTTGATGTATTTGATGTATTTGTGTCTTGTTTTTGTTAAAGAACTTATTGGATATATACTCAACATTTTACTCTTCAACTAACACTGAGGTTTTTAAGGACACTCCTGTTTTGATTTCATGATAAACATGGGAAATTTTATAACAATTTATTTGCATGTACTTGTATTTATATATACATATTTGAGAATATGCTTACTTTGTGTCCTGACTCATCTAGATTCTGTTAAAAATAAAAGATAAATATCTTACTTTTAAATTCTGGCATGCATAATTCCCCTGAGAAATGTTCCCTGGGAGGGTTGGGAATTATATAAAGGCACCCCCATTTTGTCTTGAGAGGATTTGAAATCACCTCAGTTTCCTGGCCTAGAATAATAACAGTTGTCTCTCAGCAGTTCTGTATTAATGTGGGTGAAAGTAGTTAAAGATTTAAGACATTTTATGAACATAAGGGAATTATCCATGAATGTCTCATTTGGTCCTCTGCTTATAAGGCATTGTCAGGGACCTAGAAATTGTAATTTAGGGAAAAAAGAGAAAGCCTCTCTTGCTTCCCACGTTACCTTCACCTCCTGTACTCCTTGACTCCTGCCTTCACATTAAATATCACCTCAAGAGATTCCTTTGAGAAAGGGAGAGTAACATTATTTTCTTTTCATTTAAATGTCCATTATTCCAAGAGATAGAGCTAAAATTTAATAACACCTTATTGGGATTTTCTTCATACATTCACTAAGTGTAAGTTTCCACATTTTCACAAAATATTGAATTCAGTAGTGAACAAAACAGATTCATGGTTTTATCTACCAAATACTTAGCTATTTCTATTTTATTCTCATATAAAAGAGGTTGACAACACAGGAATTTGAAAGGTGAAAGTTAGTGGTAGACTGAAGTGGGTCAGGGGGAGAACCCAGAATAAATAGATGGATGGAGAAGAGGAAATAGATCACCTCATTCGCAATTGTACCCTAATCAAGCCACTTTTGAGTAACCACACATTGTGTTCTAAACGAAAGAGATTATTTACTTCCCTTCTGGCCCAAAGTCAGATTCTTCTTCCTAGTATGAACTTTCAGCACTTTATTTTGATTAGTTAAGAGAAGTCCAAAAATCCATGCTAAATATCAAGAGAATTATTAGCTTTGGCAATTCAAAAAAATTAGAATTTATGATGTTTCCTATGTAGGAGTTAAGAAATTAATCTACTTTTCCTGAGTACAGAGAAAATGCACTATCTTCAATGCAAACTTCAACAAAATCTACATCTCAGAAAGAAGATGGGGACTGACCCACTTAGAGCATCTCCAGTCCTCATTACAGAACACTGAAGTAGTAAGATGATAATTTAACATAAGAAAACTGCCTTCCTGGATTTTCCTTGAGAAGTGATTAATATGTAAGAATGGACAACGCAGGGTTTCACTTCTACCTTCTCCATTTGATGACTTTCAGAACGACCAGATATGCCATGCATGGTGATGGAGAACAAGAACGATGGTTTGAAATCAGAACAATGGGATTCCACCCAGCACTGGTACCTATTAAATCTATTTGAATCTCAGTTTTCTCATTAGTAACAATCTCAGAAGGATTGTTTTAAAATTCATTGATAAAAAGTGTGAAAAGTGTTGCCGTACACATTACCCTTGTGATTTTTATTGCTTCGTGTGAGTAAATTCCAGAACACTTCTAAGAGCAGCAGCATGATTTAGTTATTCAAACACAGATGCTGTGACAGAAATTTAACTCTGCCATTCATAAGCAGCATGAAGAATTTAAATCTTCATTCCATTCCTTCAGGGTACATCCAAAGATATGCCTGCATAAGGGATCCCTGGAAAGCTTTTGTCAATTGACATAAAATTTTAAAATAGACTTTGAAGTTCATCATGTAAATTTTAAATATTAAAAGAATTCAACTAAAATATTTTTTCTAAAAATATATTTTCTTTCATCTACCACACAGAAAAACACCAGCCAGTCTTGTTATATAAATGACACCATTTTAATTAATATGTTTTAAGAGAAACCAATCCTTGAATTAGTTATTGTTGAATTAAGTTGCCATGTCCCTTGCAGTCAACAGAAAGTGACTGCAGAGAAAGGTGAAGTTTGAGGTAATATTACTATCTGTTCCTGAAAAGATGTGAGGCAGTGGGATGAAAGGAAGAGGGGATCATAGCCATTTCTCTAGTTCCCAGAAGGATATATTGTGATCATTAGGCTTCTCTGACATATTCAGTGGATGAACTTGAGTGCCCTCCTTCATGATCTACGATAGCCAACATGTATTTGGAGCGATGGGAGTGTGCAGGTAATGGATTATAGCATAGAGATGAAGAGTATGAATTTTAGCTCCAAAAAGACCTGTATTTGAATCTCAGTCATTCTAGTTCCTGGCTGTGGGATCTTAAGAAAATTATTAAATTTCTGTAAGTATCATCTTCTTCACATGAAATGGAGCAATAATCATAACAATTGTTACCAGAGTTGTAAGAATTAAATGGAATAATATAAGTAGAACACTAAATCTTGTACTTTATGAGAGCTCAATAAATAGGAACTTTACATATATTGCTATTTTCCATGTGCTCTTAAATTATGTATAAAAATGGAGACGTAGTCATATATTTTAATGATATTCCTAAGTTTCTGAGCCCATTCAACCTCATATTCAATACACATATATTTCTCATTTTATAGCATCATTTTTCTTTTTTTTAAAATTTTTTTTTTATTATACTTTAAGTTCTAGGGTACATGTGCATAACGTGCAGGTTTGTTACATATGTATACTTGCACCATGTTGGTGTGCTGCACCCATCAACTCGTCAGCACCCATCAATTCGTCATTTATATCAGGTATAACTCCCAATGCAATCCCTCCCCCCTCCCCCCTCCCCCTGATAGGCCCCGATGTGTGATGTTCCCCTTCCCGAGTCCAAATGATCTCATTGTTCAGTTCCCACCTATGAGTGAGAACATGCGGTGTTTGGTTTTCTCTTCTTGTGATAGTTTGCTAAGATTAATGGTTTCCAGCTGCATCCATGTCCCTACAAAGGGTGCAAACTCATCCTTTTTTATGGCTGCATAATATTCCATGGTGTATATGTGCCACATTTTCTTAATCCAGTCTGTCACAGATGGACATTTGGGTTGATTCCAAGTCTTTGCTATTGTGAATAGTGCCGCAATAAACATACGTGTGCATGTGTCTTTATAGCAGCATGATTTATAATCCTTTGGGTATATACCCAGTAGTGGGATGGCTGGGTCATATGGTACATCTAGTTCTAGATCCTTGAGGAATCGCCATACTGTTTTCCATAATGGTTGAACTAGTTTACAATCCCACCAACAGTGTAAAAGTGTTCCTATTTCTCCACATCCTCTCCAGCACCTGTTGTTTCCTGACTTTTTAATGATTGCCATTCTAACTGGTGTGAGATGGTATCTCATTGTGGTTTTGATTTGCATTTCTCTGATGGCGAGTGACGATGAGCATTTTTTCATGTGTCTGTTGGCTGTATGAATGTCTTCTTTTGAGAAATGTCTGTTCATATCCTTTGCCCACTTTTTGATGGGGTTGTTTGTTTTTTTCTTGTAAATTTGTTTGAGTTCTTTGTAGATTCTGGATATTAGCCCTTTGTCAGATGAGTAGATTGCAAAAATTTTCTCCCATTCTGTAGGTTGCCTGTTCACTCTGATGGTAGTTTCTTTTGCTGTGCAGAAGCTCTTTAGTTTAATCATACACCATTTGTCAATTTTGGCTTTTGCTGCTGTTGCTTTTGGTGTTTTAGACATGAAGTCCTTGCCCATGCCAATGTCCTGAATGGTACTACCTAGGTTTTCTTCTAGGGTTTTTATGGTATTAGGTCTAACATTTAAGTCTCTCATCCATCTTGAATTAATCTTCGTATAAGGAGTAAGGAAAGGATCCAGTTTCAGCTTTCTACTTATGGCTAGCCAATTTTCCCAGCACCATTTATTAAATAGGGAGTCCTTTCCCCATTTCTTGTTTCTCTCAGGTTTGTCAAAGATCAGATGGCTGCAGATGTGTGGTATTATTTCTGAGGACTCTGTTCTGTTCCATTGGTCTATATCTCTGTTTTGGTACCAGTACCATGCTGTTTTGGTTACTGTGGCCTTGTAGTATAGTTTGAAGTCAGGTAGCGTGATGCCTCCAGCTTTGTTCTTTTGACTTAGGATTGTCTTGGCAATGCGGGCTCTTTTTTGGTTCCATATGAACTTTAAAGCAGTTTTTTCCAATTCTGTGAAGAGACTCATTGGTAGTTTGATGGGGATGGCATTGAATCTGTAAATGACTTTGGGCAGTATGGCCGTTTTCACAATATTGATTCTTCCTATCCATGAGCATGGTATGTTCTTTCATTTGTTTGTGTCCTATTTTATTTCACTGAGCAGTGGTTTGTAGTTCTCCTTGAAGAGGTCCTTTAAATCCCTTGTAAGTTGGATTCCTAGGTATTTTATTCTCTTTGAAGCTATTGTGAATGGAAGTTCATTCATGATTTGGCTCTCTGTTTGTCTGTTACTGGTGTGTAAGAATGCTTGTGATTTTTGCACATTGATTTTGTATCCTGAGACTTTGCTGAAGTTGCTTATCAGCTTAAGGAGATTTTGGGCTGAGACAATGGGGTTTTCTAAACATACAATCTGCAAACAGGGACAATTTGACTTCTTCTTTTCCTAACTGGATACCCTTGATTTCTTTCTCTTGCCTGATTGCCCTAGCCAGAACTTCCAACACTATGTTGAACAGGAGTGGTGAGAGAGGGCATCCCTGTCTTGTGCCAGTTTTCAAAGGGAATTTTTCCAGTTTTTGCCCATTCAATATGATATTGGCTGTGGGTTTGTCATAAATAGCTCTTATTATTTTGAGGTACGTTCCATGAATACCGAATTTATTGAGCATTTTTAGCATGAAGGGGTGTTGAATTTTGTCAAAAGCCTTTTCTGCATCTATTGAGATAATCATGTGGTTCTTGTCTTTGGTTCTGTTTATATGCTGGATTACGTTTATTGATTTGCGAATGTTGAACCAGCCTTGCATCCCAGGGATGAAGCCCACTTGATCATGGTGGATAAGCTTTTTGATGTGCTGCTGAATCTGGTTTGCCAGTATTTTATTGAGGATTTTTGCATCGATGGTCATATTGGTCTAAAATTCTCTTTTTTTGTTGTGTCTCTGTCAGGCTTTGGTATCAGGATGATGTTGGCCTCATAAAATGAGTTAGGGAGGATTCCCTCTTTTTCTATTGATTGGAATAGTTTCAGAAGGAATGGTACCAGCTTCTCTTTGTACCTCTGGTAGAATTCAGCTGTGAATCCATCTGGTCCTGGACTTTTTTTTGGTTGGTAGGCTATTAATTATTGCCTCAATTTCAGAGTCTGCTATTGGTCTATTCAGGGATTCAACTTCTTCCTGGTTTAGTCTTGGGAGAGTGTAAGTGTCCAGGAAATTATCCAGTTCTTCTAGATTTTCTAGTTGATTTGCGTAGAGGTGTTTATAGTATTCTCTGATGGTAGTTTGTATTTCTGTGGGGTCCATGGTGATATCCCCTTTATCATTTTTTATTGCGTCTATTTGATTCTTCTCTCTTTTCTTCTTTATTAGTCTTGCTAGCAGTCTGTCAATTTTGTTGATCTTTTCAAAAAACCAACTCCTGGATTCATTGATTTTTTGGAGGGTTTTATGTGTCTCTATCTCCTTTAGTTCTGCTCTGATCTTATTTATTTCTTGCCTTCTGTTAGCTTTTGAATGTGTTTGCTCTTGCTTCTCTAGTTCTTTTAATTGTGATGTTAGAGTGTCAATTTTAGATCTTTCCAGCTTTCTTTTGTGGGCATTTAGTGCTATAAATTTCCCTCTACACACTGCTTTAAATGTGTCCCAGAGATTCTGGTATGTTGTATCTTTGTTCTCATTGGTTTCAAAGAACATCTTTATTTCTGCCTTCATTTCGTTATGTACCCAGTAGTCATTCAGGAGCAGTTTGTTCAGTTTCCATGTAGTTGAGAGGTTTTGATTGAGTTTCTTAGTCCTGAGTTCTAGTTGATTGCACTGTGGTCTGAGAGACAGTTTGTTATAATTTCTTTTCTTTTACATTTGCTGAGGAGTGCTTTACTTCCAATTATGTGGTCAATTTTGGAATAAGTGTGATGTGGTGCTGAGAAGAATGTATATTCTGTTGATTTGGGGTGGAGAGTTCTATAGATGTCTAATAGGTCCACTTGGTGCAGAGATGAGTTCAATTCCTGGATATCCTTGTTAACTTTCTGTCTCGTTGATCTGTCTAATGTTGACAGTGGAGTGTTGAAGTCTCCCATTATTATTGTATGGGAGTCTAAGTCTCTTTGTAAGTCTCTAAGGACTTGCTTTATGAATTTGGGTGCTCCTGTATTGGGTGCATATATATTTAGGATAGTTAGCTCTTCCTGTTGAATTGATCCCTTTACCATTATGTAATGGCCTTCTTTGTCTCTTTTGATCTTTGATGGTTTAAAGTCTATTTTGTCAGAGACTAGGATTGCAACCCCTGCTTTTTTTGTTTTCCATTTGCTTGGTAGATCTTCCTCCATCCCTTTATTTTGAGCCTATGTATGCCTCTTCATGTGAGATGGGTCTCCTGAATATAGCAGACTGATGGGTCTTGACTCTTTATCCAGTTTGCCAGTGTGTGTCTTTTAATTGGAGCATTTAGTCCATTAACATTTAAGGTTAATATTGTTATGTGTGAACTTGATCCTGCCATTATGATATTAACTGGTTTTTTTGCTCATTAGTTGATGCAGTTTCTTCCTAGCCTTGATGGTCTTTACATTTTGGTATGTTTTTGCAATGGCTGGTACCAGTTGTTCCTTTCCATGTTTAGGGCTTCCTTCAGGGTCTCTTGTAAGGCAGTCCTGGTGGTGACAAAATCTCTAAGCATTTGCTTATCTGTAAAGGATTTTATTTCTCCTTCACTTATGAAACTTAGTTTGGCTGGATATGAAATTCTGGGTTTAAAATTCTTTTCTTTAAGAATGTTGAATATTGGCCCCCACTCTCTTCTGGCTTGTAGAGTTTCTGCCGAGAGGTCTGCTGTTAGTCTGATGGGCTTCCCTTTGTGGGTAACCCGACCTTTCTCTCTGGCTGCCCTTCAGATTTTTTCCTTCATTTCAACTTTGGTGAATCTGGCAATTATGTGTCTTGGAGTTGCTCTTCTCGAGGAGTATCTCTGCGGTGTTCTCTGTATTTCCTGAATTTGAATGTTGGCCTGCCCTACTAGGTTGGGGAAGTTCTCCTGGATGATATCCTGAAGAGTGTTTTCCAACTTGGTTCCATTTTCTCCCTCACTTTCAGGCACCCCAATCAGACGTAGATTTGGTCTTTTTACATAATCCCATACTTCTTGTAGGCGTTGTTCATTTCTTTTTCTTCTTTTTTCTTTTGGTTTCTCTTCTCGCTTCATTTCATTCATTTGATCCTCAATCGCTGATACTCTTTCTTTCAGTTGGTCAAGTCGGTTACTGAAGCTTGTGCATTTGTCACGTATTTCTCGTGTCATGGTTTTCATCTCTGTCATTTCATTTATGACCTTCTCTGCATTAATTATTCTAGCTATCAATTCTTCCACTCTTTTTTCAAGATTTTTAGTTTCTTGGCGCTGGGTACGTAATTCCTCCTTTAGCTCTGAGAAGTTTGATGGACTGAAGCCTTCTTCTCTCATCTCGTCAAAGTCATTCTCTGACCGGCTTTGATCTGTTGCTGGCGATGAGCTGCGCTCCTTTGCAGGGGGAGATGCGCTCTTATTTTTTGAATTTCCAGCTTTTCTGCCCTGCTTCTTCCCCATCTTTGTGGTTTTATCTGCCTCTGGTCTTTGATGATGGTGACGTACTGATGGGGTTTTGGTATAGGTGTTCTTCCTGTTTGATAGTTTTCCTTCTAATAGTCAGGACCCTCAGCTGTAGGTCTGTTGGAGATTGCTTGAGGTCCACTCCAGACCCTGTTTGCCTGGGTATCAGCAGCAGAGGTTGCAGAAGATAGAATATTGCTGAACAGCGAGTGTACCTGTCTGATTCTTACTTTGGAAGCTTCCTCTCAGGCGTGTACTCCACCCTGTGAGGTGTGGGGTGTCAGACTGCCCCTAGTGGGGGATGTCTCCCAGTTAGGCTACTCAGGGGTCAGGGACCCACTTGAGCAGGCAGTCTGTCTGTTCTCAGATCTCAACCTCCATGTTGGGAGATCCACTGCTCTCTTCAAAGCTGTCAGACAGAGTCGTTCGCGTCTGCACAGGCCTCTGCTGCTTCCCCTGTTTTTTTTTAGCTGTGCCCTGTCCCCAGAGGTGGAGTCTACAGAGACAGGCAGGTTTCCTTGAGCTGCTGTGAGCTCCACCCAGTTCGAGCTTCCCAGCGGCTTTGTTTACCTACTTAAGCTTCAGCAATGGCGGGCGCCCCTCCCCCAGCCTTGCTGCTGCCATTTCGGTTAGATCGCAGACTGCTATGCTAGCAATGAGGGAGGCTCCGTGGGCATGGGACCCTCCCGGCCAGGTGTGGGTATAATCTCCTGGTGTGCCCGTTTGCTTAAAGCACAGTATTGGGGTGGGAATTACCTGATTTTCCAGGTGTTGTGTGTCTCAGTTCCCCTGGCTAGGAAAAGGGATACCCTTCCCCCTTGTGCTTCCCAGGTGAGGCAATGCCTCGCCCTGCTTCAGCTCTCGCTGGTCGGGCTGCAGCAGCTGACCAGCACCAATTGTCCGGCACTCCCCAGTGAGATGACCCCAGTACCTCAGTTGAAAATGCAGAAATCACCAGTCTTCTGTGTCACTCGCGCCGGGAGTTGGAGACTGGAGCTGTTCCTATTCGGCCATCTTGCTCCGCGCCCCTCAGCATCATTTTTCTTATGCTTTCTTTTGTAATATAGATGTAGTCCTGATAAACTAAATCAATATTTTGTAAACCAAATTATATTTGGTAATGAGGGGTAAGTATTACACTAGAGAAACATATTCTTTTAAAGGAGTAATTTTCAAAATGTATTAAAATACATATTCTTTTGAAAATCTGATAATAGCTACGTATCTGTTTTCTACCAAAATGCACAAATCCTTACATGCACCAAACTGTATGTATAATTAAAGGCATATATGGACCTTCCCTACAATTTTTTTAGAAATTTTTAATGAAGTGGCTAAGCATTTGAGCCAATAGCTCAACCATTATTTACCAGTTGTATACAGTCAAATGTATGTAAGGTAACTTCTAATGAAGTACCTTACATTAAATTTAATGTTTAATTCCATCTGAAAGATGTCATATGTCAAAATGTTTGCTAATAAAATTATTTTAAGCCTAGGCATATTAACTATGCTGTACCTAGCAGTTTCGTATCCAGTAAATAAACTGTCACTGGAGTACCATTAATGTTAGTGTCAGGTGGAAACATCAAATTACACAATCTGATTAATTACTTTTCTTTTGTGTTTCTTCTGTACCAAAGAGCCAGAAAACATCTTTTTTCTTTTTTTCTAGAGCCATTTTTTTAAAACTCTGTATTTTCAGTAAACATCTTTTAGAAATTTCTATAAAGTACTTATTCTCCCAGCATATCAAGATCTAACAGGCATTTGAATCTTAAAATGAGTCAGCAAGGTGGTAAGTTTACAACTAAACACTCAGTTTCACTCCAACACTCGATATTGTATTAAAGTTAATGCAACATGGTGTTTTAGTATTTAAAACATCAAATTATTAACAGACTCCAAAGACTTCCCTGCCCCAAAATTTGATATTTCTTTTAATAAGATTAAATCCCAGTGACACCTTCTGAATCTGAGTTTAAAGATCGGTTTCAGAAGAGATGAGATCTTAAGGAAATGTAGTTTAGCTATTATATAATCTTTAAAATTTCATTTCTGAAGTTGAACATTAACCGAGGATAACCTAGGTTACCATCTCATTTGCAATTCGATCTTTATGTCTCCAAAATTCAACTAAGGGAGCCCAATTGTTGGCTTCACCTTTTTTTTTTAACTATGGAATTCTGATAATCTGTTTTATTACAAGATTTACATTCGTTTGTTTGCTTTAATGGCATTAGGTAAATCAAGAGGCACGTAAAAGCAATTCCCATCGTGGTACTGAGAAACAACCTACGCTGGCAGTTGGTTGGGTTGTTGATCTTGTGCATCTGACATGTGTAAAATGACAGCAGGATCACTCAGGAAATTCAATATACCCACACACAGCAGCCAAATATGTCAGCTTATTTTGGGAACCACTCTATCATGAAGATGCATTTGTTCTTGGAGCAGCCTCAGAAAGCCTCCTCTTTATCCAACTGTCTCTTGATTAAAGAAGCAACTGATGTATGCTACGTAAAGAATGGTCTTTCTCTGGAAAAGTTGTCTTTTTGTCAATATTTTTGTTATTGCAAGGAAGATATTTTATTGCTAAATATTTGTCAATTGTCTGTTTTGGTAGCACAGAATGAAAGATGGTTCCTGGAAGGCTGAGCACAATCATCTGATAAATCACAAATAGTAAATCCTTGTAATAACATATATGACATTTTTATCATATAAATAATATGCTTCTGAAGCAGGATGTAGGGCAATGTATCTGCTGTTTGTTTAAAATGTTAGATTTTTATTCTTTATGCTCCTAGTATAGTTCACCAAAAATTATTTAGCAACTAAAATTTAAAAATTAATTCAAATGCTATTTTGTGTTTTTATTAGAACATCTAGATAAAAGCAAATAATACTATATTAATTGTGACTAAAAATTAAGAATGATATTTGTTAGGGCACTAAATCATGCTTTTCCTCTTTCATTCCCTTGAATTGTTTTCTTTATTTTACCTATAATTTCTACCCTATCTTGGGATTTGCTGTTCATGTAACTTCTCTTACTAATTCTATCCAGGATAGCCAAAATAATACTTTATAAACAATAAGTGACAAAAATGATATATTGAAAGTAGGTAAGCACCTCTGTCTTATTAGTTTCTGGGACTTGACACTACTGAATTGCTTTTAGATTCAGCAAGCATTTCACAAAACTCACAGAAAAATAAAATAATCATCAATATCTTGCAAGGACAAGCAATGCTTCACTGGTTGAGATGTGTCAGGTAGGTTTGGAGCATTTTTTCTCTGTGTGATGTAGATTAAACGTTTCTAATTAAAACCAAGAACTGTGATAAAACTGTTTGCCTTTTTGAGCTTGTCTACTAAAAAAATATATTTTTTTCTTGTTTCTAACCTGCCACACATTAAACCTCTCCAAGATCAAATTGTTCTTTGCTTACATTGCAGTTAACAATTCATTTTCTCCCCAAAATTAAAACTACAAATACAACATTCCTCTATACTTTCTAGTTGTTTGAGATAAACTTAATTTCGAGTAGTTTCCATATGTTTTTTATGAGTCAAATGCTGTTGAGTTTTGAAATGGGCAGTTTCTAGGAGGAATCATTTCTCCACCATGTTTGGCATTAACCACACGGATAGTGCATGATGATTAATACTTCTAGAATGATGAAACATTCCCTGCATTGAATAAGTACAGATGGTGCTGATTGTTTTTCCTACTTGTCATTGACTTTTAACTCACATTCACATTGAGTCCCAAAGCGTTATCCTCTTGGTGAAGAATAATGATGAAGATGTGACCTCCAGGTTAAAGATGTGACTTGTCAGTTGTTTTCAGACTCTGGCATCCAGAGTTGAGAACTCTTTTCCTGCTGCTCAGTGACCTGGCATTAGCACTTTGTAAAGGCAAGATATGTACCTTTATCGCATCCCTGTTCTCTCTAGTCTGTACCTCAACTCTGAATCTCCAATCTCTCCTTCCTTGTTCTATGGGCTTCAGGAAGGGTTCCAGAAACCTCTTAAATTCCTTTTCATTTGTGCAAACACCACATACATGCACACACACATACATACATATTCAGTGCTTAGTGGAGTGCCTGTCACAAACTATTAATATAGTTTGGTAAAGTGCTGATAAAATAAAAGAATAACCAATGAAATTAATTACATTGAAATATGAAGGAAGGTTCCAGTCAACTTTGGAGTTGGATGAAAACGTTTTGTTTTGTTGCTGATTCTATCAAGGTAAATATGAGGAAAGATTCATTATTTGAGGGGATAGAGAGATTAATGTGGATATCATTTATAAATTAAATACATTGATAGACACTAACATTTCAAAATAATTCCTAAGCTACAACTACAAGGTGATTGGTAATTTTCTGAAAGTAATATAAATGTTACATTGTGAAAATAAATTATATATGTATAACTAGTTAGTTACTGTTTATTAGGTTTATAGTTTTGTTTAAGAAAGTGATCCTGAAATTATTTTTCAGATTAAAGTCTTAACTGTTCTCTTCACCCTTTCTTTAACTTTTTGTTTTCCTTACTGGTACATTATACCTCATTAAGAAAGGATAGAAGTAAAGAAAGAGAGAAACAACTGCAATCGTTGCAAAATAAATTAATCTTATTGAATATTTTTCTAGTCTAGATAATATCAAAAAGATATAAAACATGTATATATGGCAACACCTTATATTAGTAAGATATGATCATTATTATTTCTATGGTTGAATAATCAAATGAGAAATTTATGTGAATTATACACAAATTATATGCAAATATATACCTGCTTTGGATAGTGTTAGAGCTCCCATATATATTTCACCCTTCCCCTCTATGTAGTAGCCCTGGAATTTGAGTGGGATTGATCCCACTGGCAGCTCTAAGGGTGAGTTCTGATGGATCCTTTCTCATTGTCACAGTGATTGGTTGGGGTGGGTATATATTTCAAATGGAAGCTAGTCAACATGTCCTCAGTTGTAGTGATCACCTATTTAGGATCAGTCAATTAGAATAAAACATAGGACTTCTGTTCTAAGGTCATGGAAAGCAACTCTGTCTTTATCTCTGGCCATGAACAAAGTCATCTGCAGTCCCAGTTCTGCTGGCAGCCACTCCATGCCCACAAGGAAAGCCAGCCCTCAGAAGAAGCCACACTGTTTATGGAAAGATACCACATGCTGATAATATCAACGATTAACCTTGAAGTACCTTTAACTTCTGGACTTTCTAGTCACATAAGCCAGCAAATTCCCTTATGAGTTAACTACCATTAGTCACCTTTTCTGTTACTTGTAGCTGAAAACATCCTTCACAGTACAATAGCCATCAAAATATCTTCATCCATTTGACAAAAAGCCATCAGAAAATCCTGGAAGATGATTTTTGAGAAATGTCTTCTTAGGATTCCCTACTGTCTTGTTTGTTTTTACTTATTTGAGACAAGATTCTTTATTGAAAGTACATGAAAATGATTTTTAAATGAAATATTTAGATAAATTATATTTAATTTTACAGCTAATAAATTTCTAAGAAATGTTATTGGAGACAAAACTAGGGACATAAAGAACCTGGATTCCACAAAACCTAGAGTAGCAAAGCATTAGAAAAGACATGAAGAATATTTTAAAACATTCTGACAGCAGAAACAACCTGGAAGACCTTGGTGAGGATAGCAGTCTAACAAATATGTCTTGAAACCATGACTGTTTTGAGCCATGCCTATCTCTAATGGCTTGCATTGTGATAGGCACGAGACAATGATACATGTTTCCAAATAAGTGATCTACTCTCAAGAAGTGAATGTTATAAAGAAAGGTAAATCAATCCTAGGAAAACCATAATTCGGTACTCACCAACACAGTAGTAACATTTTAAGGAAAACAGTGTATATAAGTAAAAGAATGAACAGAGATTGTGCTGTAAGTTGAACAATTGTTTCCTGGGTAAAAATCAAGAATAATATGAAAAATATAAGTGTGTGAACTAGGCATTTATTCATAGGAAGTAATAGGAAGCAATTCTGGCTAGAAGAGAAAAAAGGAATTAATTGTTGGCATACTGGGGCTCATGGAATCAGGAGAAGGCTGAGTTAAGTTTAGAAATGAGCAGAAACCAAGACCACTCCAGAGACTAAGAAGCAAGACTTATAACAGGAAAATTTAGGTCAGAATGCTGCTGTTTAAGGACAAGATAGAGGTTGGCAGCCACCAAATGAAAGCTGTTTCAGAAGAGTCTATGAATATTCGATTGGAGGAGATTGAAGAGAGAATGGAAAAATAAGCCACTCTTCTGAAGAATGTTTCACGAAAGGGAGCATAGAAAGAGATGAGGTCAAGGGAGGTTTGTTTGTCTTTAAATGGTGCTACTTGAGCATGTTTCTGTGATGACGGGGCTGAATCACTGGCTGCAACACTTTTCCCTGCAAGCGCTCCAAAGTTGGTTTCTTCTCGTCTTTCACATCTCTGCTCTATGTCACCTCCTGGTCCTAGTCTTATGACGTCGTTTTATTTTCTCAATAGCACTTGTGTCTGTCTGTAATTATCTTCTGTATTTGTTTGATTGCCCTTTACCAACTACAGTATGAAATTCATGAGAGCAGCAACTTTGTCCAGCTTATCACTGTCATATAAGCATCCAGAACAGTGTCTGTGGCAAAACTGAGCCTTAATAAATATTTGTGGGATAAATTATAAAACAGATAACTAGAACTTCAACCGTTTCTTTCCTTCTTATGTTAACTGTTTGAGATTCAAAGACCCAGGATCCAGTTGCTGATGAGCCAAGTTCAATGCTGTGTAGTCCTTTGTCTGGACAGGGTCTGCACCACCAAAGGTTATTTGGCGGGGGCTAGGGAACTGAATTTACTGTTAGTCCAAAGCCAACTATGAGAGGAGAGAGGCCATTCTCACAGGAAAATCAAATACTGCTAGGAATCTTCAAATGACAATTGCTCAATGCAGTAAAGCACAGTAAGGAGGGAGAAGAAATGTTTATTTCTTGCCACAAACAAGCCAGAAATGAAAAGTTTACATTCTGGCTGATCCATTAACAGCTGTCAGTTTCATCCCTAGGTTTCCCAAGAAAAAACTTTAGGACCAAGGGGACAGACAAGTCTGTCTGCTTATATAGATAAACATCCCTCTTCATTAAAACAGGCTGGGAGTCTGGAGATAATTAGACCCACTGTGTCAAGCAATCAGCGACACAGGGAAGAGGTCAGAAAAACAATGACAAGCGACCTGGCTAATTCTTAAGAGAAACAGAGGAAAGCCTTTGCAATCAGTTGAAAGACTTTTTGGCTATTGTCACTCATGGCCTGACCTGTACTTGTTTGTGTGCTGTTCCTTTGGTTTCTCTGTCACTTTCGCCCTTCCTCTTGTCCTCCCCTAGCACAGACACACTCACCTAGACTCTCAGACATGAGCACAGTCACCACGTGTTCATCACAGCGAGAACACAGTGAACTTTCCCAGCTTAACTTTGGGAAGAGCGGTCATCTTTCTCTACGAGATTCTAACTCCCCAGGAGGAAAAGCTAGGAAGTGCCCCTGTTTACTTTTATTTACTTATTTTTTTATTTTTTCAGTGCTTGGGATCTGTTAAGTTAGAAGAGCTTTTTGGGAATCCCAAACGTGCTTCATTACTTTTTTCCAATAAGACGTTAGTGGCTACTAGAATGATAGCGTGATAGAATAATGAGCTCCATGAGGGCAGGAACAGCATCGATTCCATTCGTGCTGAGCACTTTGCCTAGCACAAAGTGAGTTTTCAATAAATATTTGGTGAATAAACAAATACATACACAAACAAAAGAGTGAGCGGACAGATGAAGCTGAAGGGCTATTTTCTAAGCAGAGACTCCAAAGGACCACTGCAGCTTTCTCTGCTCTCCTCAGTCACACCAATTCATTGTAAATCTATTATCTCTTCTGTCTTGCCCTTTTCTCATTGCAATGTTCTCCCTTCCATTCTCCTTTCTGATCCTGTTGATATTTACTCACCTAAGTTAGATAAAACAACCTGATAAGCACGAGCTGTGGAACACAGAAAATATGCATATTCTTAAGATTCTTCCTTGTTGTATAAGCATTATATGATTTCTGATTCTAAGAAAATATATATTTTTGATAGGCCACAAGGTAAGTTTTTAAATTGTACATAATAATCTACAAGATCCCCAATGAGCTTACAGCATTTTTTCGATTTAAAACAATGTTAATGCTGGAAGTGTCAATGATTTATATGTATTTCTAGAAGTTTTGTTATAATACCTCCTTGTTTTCTTTACATTTAGAGGGGGAAAATGTAGTTTTTCTAAACTACAGCTCAACTTTTTAAAATAGAATCATTTGAGTGACTTTCATAAGTACTTTTCCTTAATTATAAAAGAACAATACCATTAATTTTATTAGTTAGCATGTTTAGAGTTCTGTAGGTCAATATGCCTTTAACGACCCAGCCAATTTCCTCACCACCACTTTCTGAAATCCTCCCATGCAGTATTTTTTTAAAGGAGAAATGGGAATGGAAGAGTCACTTTGTTTTTCAAGGACTTTTTGAAAGTCTGCTTTTGTACTAGCCATATCTCTCCACCTCTCTTTTTGATCAGCTAGATGTATGATAAGATTAATAACCATTACAAATAATTAGTGCCTACAGTGCCTTTCACCAGCCATCATTGAAATGACTTTTCTTTTATAAAATATGACTGCAACTACACGGTGAACATCTGGACATTTCCTCTAAAATGCACTAAAGTGTAGTCTACTCTGTGGGTCTGTGGTTTTTGTGTTTTTTTCTTTTAATGAGGTGAGCTAAAGAAACAGAACAAAATGTTAGAGTTGGAAGGGATGACAGAAATAGTTCAAGTGGTTCTTTCTTTTTTTTCTGTTTCTTTCTTTCTTTCTTTTTTTTTGAAATAGAGTATCGCTCTGTTGCCCAGGCTGGAGTGCAGTGGGACAATCTTGGCTCATTACAAGCTCCACCTCCCAGATTCATGCCATTCGCCTGCCTTAGCCTTCCGAGTAGCTGGGACTACAGGCGCCCAACACCACACCTGGTTAATTTGGTTCTTTCTTAAAGTAACAAATCCAAAGCATAGAGAGGTAAGATGATTTCTGATCCCCAACAGGCTGCTAACTACATGCTAGGCCAATTGCCCAATCCTTGTCTTTCCACAGCTACCCATTAAGTGCCGGCTTTTCTATCCAGAACAACAACTGCTCAATAGTTCTTAATTTTATTCATAGGGTTGTTTTGCTGAGGGGCTGGGTCACTTGAAGTTTTGTTGAAGAAGTAAATGCTAATTATACTCTTTAATAGATAAGTCTTAATATTCATTCCTGTTACTATTGTAGTTACTTGCTCTATAATGCTCTAACCCTAGAAACAAATTCTGTGATTAGAAACATTGCTGTCATGCCAATCCAATTTATTTTAGGATGAGCAGTGTGACTAGGTTGGGTGACTCCAGCACATACAGACCACAATCCAGGAGTGATTCTTAGCTGTTGACTGCAGGGATCCTACATGTACTTCCTGTCAGAGCAGAAAGTGAAGTGGATACAGGTTCACCTGGTCTACAAGGCATCCAGGGAGAGATGTAGCAACTGGCTGGGAGAAAGTAGGTGGTGTCTTTGGACAGGGAAGTTGGAGCAGCGGCTGCAGGTGAACAATGAGCAAAATACCAGCTACTCGGGCACAATGAATCACTTGTACAATCCTGTGTTAGGAAAGAAGCTTTCATGAGAATATGGCCAGGTGGGGTGTTCTGTCTGTGGCCGGTGGGTCCCAGGGAAAGCAGATCATCATAATAAGGGGTTGGTTTGTGGTGAAATCACTGATTGCCTGTAAACCAATGCATTTCTGGGTGTGCACCCCTCTCAGACAGCAGTGTGGCTGTTTCCTTAGCATTGGTTCTGGATGTAAACATGCCTTGGTTTGAGCAGAAAACCACTGTTTCTGTTCCACTTTGAATGAGTTTTACAGAAATGATGACTATGTGGTGATTCTTCACCTATTCTCATGCCTGGATCTGATTTGTGAGATGTTTTGAGAGGTTACTGCGGCTTTGTACCCGAGATTTTTTTCTTTGGGAAATTAACTGTCTTTTCCACAGCCATTGTGGTAGCCTAGCAACAAGGGACAGCAGAGCAATAGCAGGGATTCTGCAACTCTAAGGAATGATGCCTGTTGATGTCTGTCCCAAGGATAGGGGATCCCAGTGGGCCTGGCTTGAGATGGGACAATGCTATAGCAAGAAGTCTGTGGTCCCAGAGTCTGACACCTCAGAGAGAAGCAGGTGAGTTCCCAGCTCCTCTCATCCCAAAATAATTAATGGGAATTCCTGGATAAAGTAGCTTTCACTCAGTACTTCAAAGAAAATCTTTCTTTAAAGTCTGGGGAATAACAACAGACAGATTTTTTTATTCTTTCCTGGAGAGTGACCCCTCCCTTGAAAGCTGCCATCTTCCCAGATCATAGGGCATGGCCTGACACACAGTAGGAGTTCAATAAATATTTGTAGAACAAATAAATTGTCCCTTACTTGGTCTTCTAAAAATCACACACTCACCCACCACAGCCATTTTGCTGATGTGGGAAGGGAGAGGGTTTGAAGCCAGCCTTCTTACAGTTGAAATGAAATGTCATCTTCACTACCCTCTTGCCAAGAGGTGCACACACAAAAAGCTGGGTCATTCCTCCTCTACAGGTTCCCCACATAAAAACCTAGATCAATGCTGGCTAGAAAAATGGAAGTACAGTTCACTTCTCTAATTGATCTGCATTTAATTACTAGAAATTTTGCATGTTGACACCATACTCATTTCCCTTTCAAATGTGGAAATATCTTCCATTTACAATTTTCTTTTAAATCTTGAGTGAGAGTTGACCACATCTCTGTAGCAGGAGCTACATCCTATAAGGCAGTATCCTTGTGGGATGTTCACATGCAACCATGGTTCTGGTTTTTTAAGGTTTGGTTTGTTTTTTTGTTTGTTTGTTTTTGAAACAGAGTCTCACTCTGTTGTCCAGGCTGGAGTGCAATGGAGCAATCTTGGCTCGCTGCAACTTCTGCCTCCCAGGTTCAAGTGATTCTCCCACTTCAGCCTCCCGAGTAGCTGGGATTACAGGCATCTGCCATCATACCTGGCTAATTTTTGTATTTTTGTAGAGACAGGGTTTCACCATGTTGGCCAGGCTGCTCTTGAGCTCCTGACCTCAGGTGATCTGCCCACCTTGGCCTCTCAAAGTGCTGGGATGATAGGCGTGAGCCACTGTGCCTGGCCTGCTTTGTTAAGTTTTAAAACGTGTTTTCCTTATGTGAATGTGCGAGCCTTGTTTTTATTTGCTTTTCACCTTGGGTCTATGGTCTGTGGATGATGTGAGAAACTCACAAATCTAAGATTTTATGTAAAATGTTGTTTATTTGTGCAAAGGATTCCATAAGCCTCAAAAATTACATAATCTATGGGAGGGAGTAAGGCTTTTTCCATTTATTAAAGCTAATGAAATTTAGCAAACACTCATTTTCTTTTACTTTCCCAGAACAAAGCAGCTGAAGAGATAACATATCAATATGTAGGCAATTGGAAAGTTGAACATAAAGTTACCAAATGGAGGAAAATGCCCTGTGATGAACAACTTTCAAATGAATAGCCCAGTATACAATCAGCAGAAAAAACAAGTGAAAAGCAGGACTTTGCTCTCTGTGTAAATTATTGTTAGTGTTTTTTACTCCTGGTGTGTGGAGTTGAGTGTTCTGTGCAGGTAGAAAGCCGGGCTTTTGAGGTAGGAGGCTGGGGAGTGTCGCGCTATTCTTGTTGATCTGTAGGTGACTTCAGTTCAGCTTCTTCACTTCTAAGCAGGAACAAACCGGTCCCATGTGTCTTGTTTGCCTTCCCTTCTCCTTTGCCTTCCACTTTTCTCTTCTCATGCCCTTGAAACAGACCTTCTCCGCAGTTTACATAAACTGAATGGGAACTTGCTCCTATGTTGTCTAAGTAAGGGAGAGTTAGGCCCTGGATGTAATTAATCTAAGGAACAGAATTTTCCCAGGAAATCCTCTCCTATAAAAATTAAGTGCTCAATAGCTGTATTTCCTCACCAATTTTATTAAAATCCTTTATTCACCCAGACTAATTGGTGACTAATTAATCCTCCAATTTGACATAAAAAGTATGAAGTAAAAAGTTTAGAAACCAGATAGAAAGACATTTCATTTAAAGGAGGAAACTTCAATGTTCTTATAACGCACTGAGAAAAAAACTATGCAAGGTTGATATGTCATCTCATTACTCCCTGCCAGTAGAAATTTAAAGTTTTTCCAGGTTTCCAGTGAACCCTAAAGTAAGAAAACAAAGCAATAAAAAACAAACTTCAAAAACACATTTATTAATTATATGTTGTCTTTATCTCAAAGCTAATAGGCTTTCTAAAGCTTTCTTCCCCCCTTAATTATTGTACAACATGACTTCTCCTGTGTATGTGGGTTACCATGGTTACTCTGAGGCCATGACTCATGACCTTTAAATATAATTGTCAGGCAGCCAAAGCTCTCATTTTTAAATCACCAGTTTTGTTTCAGGCATTATTTTTTAAAAGTAGTCTCAAATTGTACTTTCTGTGATGCATTTGTGGCACATCTGAGTATGCACATAAGGGTATTGCACTCACATATTTTGTTTTGTTTGGTTTCATTTGGCGACTGAATATGAATTTCTTGCCCAGCATAAAAAATACATGAAGCACAGCCCTTGTCCCCTATGAGGGTGTTACTGAGAAATGCAAAACACAGGCAGAGAAATCTCACATACATCATGAACCATAATAAGGGCTGCAAGAGGTGGATGCCCAAAACCTGCTTGTGCAATATAAAGGCAAGAAATACTTCTGACTGGTAGGGTCAGAGGGCCTTCAGGGAGAGGCAGCATTTGAGTTAGGGTGTGAAGACATGTAAGATTTCAACAAGCAGAGAAGAGAGTATGAGTGTTCTGGCCGGAGGAAACAACTAAGAAAAGGATAAACACACACTCTGGACTATTAGGCCATTCAGTTGAGGGAAAACATCCGTTTCGTGAGTTTCACTGATAGAAGATAAAATTTGTTAGAGGGCTCAGTTTATTAAGATCCTTTAAAGCCATTTGTTGGTTTGTCCAGTAACTGTGATGACCAAGAGTTTGTTTTCCATTTCATGATAAAGAGGTGTTGTCAAGTAGAAAGTACCAAAATACTGGTTCTTTTGCTGATTAGGGTGTCATGCGAGAAAAGCAATTACATCTCTTAGAGCCCCAGTGTCTCCTTCCAGTAAGTGAGAACTTAATTAATTTTGTTCAGTAGTCACTGATTACTTTATGAACATTTGTAAATGATTTCAAATTTTTTGAAAACTAAGTAAAAGAGAGAAATGTGCACAGTCATATGGAAATAAAACTATATATTCATGAGGAAGATAGTGGGATAGGAAATAATGAAAGTACCTTGGGATTTAAAAGTAAGGCTTTATTGGCTGGGCGCGGTGGCTCACGCCTGTAATCCCAGCACTTTGAAAGGCCAAGGTGGGCGGATCACGAGGTCAAGAGATCAAGACCATCCTGGCCAACGTGGTGAAACCCGGTCTCTACCAAAAATACAGAAATTAGCTAGGCGTGGTGGTGGGCGCCTGTAGTCTCAGCTACTCAGGAGGCTGAGGCATGAGGATCACTTGAATCCAGGAAGCGGAGATAGTGAGCCAAGATTGTGCCATTGAGCTCCAGCCTGAGTGACAGAGCAAGACTCCATCTCGGGGGGGAAAAATGTAAGGCTTTATTGATTGGCAACAACAGAAAGGAACCTATTAAATCTATGAGGTTTATTAGATAATTCATTTATTTATTCAACAAATATTTATTGACCATCCTATCCTTCTTTAAGAGGCTGAGGGTAGAGTAACAAAAAGAACAGAAAAAATTTCCTATCTTCAAGGAGTTTACATTTTCAGTTGGGAGATGACATAAAAAATATAATAAATAAGCAAACTATATAGCATGTTAGAATGTGATAAGTTATCACAGAGAAAAGAGTATGGTGATGAGGTGACGGGTTAAATTTTAAATAAGAAACATATGGTAGGTCCCACTGAAGTGGTGACATTTGAGAAAAGACAAGAAGGAAGGAAGAGTAAGCCAAGTGGATAGACTTAGAGAAAAATATTCCAGGGCCCTGGGATGTGCTGGGAACTGAGTGAAGAAAGTATTTCAAAGAGAGAATGATGAGTCATGTCAAAAGCTGTTAAGGTGAGTTGTGAATAATAATCACTGGGTATAAGAATGCAGAGATCTTTGGTGAATTGGACAAGTGCAGTTTCTGTGGAAAGGTACTAGTGGTGGCACTAGTCTAATTACAGTGGCTTTAGAAAAAAAGAAAGAAAAATAGAAGGGGAAGAATTGGAGACAGTGAGAATATCGTTTTTCTGTAACCTGAAAAGCAAAAGAGGTTAGTATAATCAAGTGGAAACTAAAGCAGTAAGAAGGCTGTAGGCATGATAAATAACAACATGTTTATAAGCTAATGGAAATGATCCAGGAGACAGAGAGAGAGAGAAGAGAGAGAGAGAACAGCGTAGGAGACAAAGAATTCTCCACATCTGCTGATTCTTATGAGGTTATGCTTTCTTCTCTCCACTTTTTTTTTTTCAGTTGAAATACCAGATTTTTCAGGTTTTCAGAACAGATTGTACTGTTCAGAATACTTATTCTCAAGAGAACCTTTAAAGGCTATTTTATCTTCTGTGAGTAAAGTTTACATTCCACTATTTTTATTTCCTTTAGAAATGTCCAGAAATTGACATTTGGAGGAAATACTTTAGAAAATTTACTTTAAATGTTACAGTGTAATGATCTATTCAATGTAGGTGCGGGGGTGTGTGTGCGCACATGAGTGCCTGAAATAAAATTTTGGAATTCTAAACTTTTACTTTATTTCAGCATGACGTCTGGAACTTCAGATTCAGATATACAACAAGAAAACAAAGTATCGGTAAGAAATGAAGTTTGCATTAATTCTTTATTTAAAAAATCATTGTAGGTCATGAAACTAACTTCTTTAATTAATATTGATGTTTTCTTGATATTGTTTAGTTTTCATATTTTACTAGTAAAGATTTTAGAAATAAAACATAGAAAGCTGTTTTCCAAGTAGAAGATTGAGGTAAAGTGGAGTGGAGTGGTAACTATGGGATGTTACTGGAGCTTTGGAAAAGTTAGGCGTGATGTGGCATGGCCTTTCTTATTTTGACATGTAATAAATGCCACACTGCTCTCTGTGGCCCTACAATACTGTAGACATCCTGGGCTATTTTTTGAAGTGTCAGCTTGTGTATGAGGAAATCCTGGAATTCACACATGAATGATACACATTGGGTACAACACACTATTTGGTTTAGCTAGACTTAGGTTTAAATCACAGTCTATTCCAGATACTATCTAGTTTTCTTCTCTTTCAAGTAAGTCACTCTGACCCTTGAAGACTTCTTCCTCCATGAGCTCCATTATGTCTTGGGAAAGCTGGGTCCTTTCTACCCGAGCACCACTGGGTCCCTCCCTAGGCCTTCAGTGAAACTGTGGGTTGCTGAGAGGTGCTGGAGTTGGGTGATGGGTACACAGAAAATTATTATACCAGTTCTCTAGTTTCATGTAAGTTTGAGGATTTCTCTTTACAAATAAAAAAATACAGCTGTCTATATTTCCCCAATCTCCTTTGATTCAGGTTGAAGACCCTCTGGACTCTACCAGAGATATTTCTGGAATAATCTTTTTAGCTCTAATATAGAGGCAGTGTAGTATGGAGAAAAATTACAGACTAGGAATCAAAAGACTTGGAATGAGGTCAAAATTTGCCATCTCCAACCTGTGTGATGACAGCCAAGTCATTTAAACTCTCCAAACTTTACTTTTCATCTGTAGAATGAAGATAATGAGACTTAACTAGTCTACTTCAAATAAGATTTTTGGGATGTGAAAATGGTTAAGTGCCTGAGAGTGCACAGGAGCATGGTTATTTGGAATTGATAGCATTCCACTGGGCTTCCCTGCGGGCCAGGGGACTTTGTTCTTTAATTTCTCTATTTCTTTCTGGATTCAGCAGTTTTGGCCTACCGCTCCCTTGCAATCCCAGCATCACTAGCTATATTAGTTCATTCTTGCACCACTCTAAAGAAATACCTGAGACTGGGTAATTTATAAAGAAAAGATATTTAATTGGCTCGTGGTTCTGCAGGCTATAAAGGAAGCGTAGTGGCTTCTGCTTCTGGGGAGGCCTTAGGAAGCTTCCAATTATGGCAGAAGGCAAAGGGTTAGCGAGGCATCTCACACAGTGGGAATAGGAGCGAGAGAGAGAGAGAGAGAGAGAGAGAGGGCCAGTGCTACACACTTTTTAGCAACCAAATCTCCTGAAAACTCACCATCATGAGAACAGCACCAAGGCACCAAGGGGATGGTACTAAACCATTCACAAGAAACTGCCTCCATGATCCAATCAGCTTCCACCAGGCCTCTTCCTCCAACTTGGAAATTATAATTTAACATGAGATTTGGACAGGGACACAAATCCAAACCTTATCACCAGCTAAGAACAATTGATTCTCTTGTGAGTTATAGATCTAGAATCTCACTTCTGTGCAATTATTTTTGATCATAAAATGTTAACATCTCTCTTCTCAGTGTAGTTTATTTTACCTGGTCCTAAACAAACTGGACATAGCTCTCAAATGTATAATAATTTTCAGAAAGAGAGTTTCTCTTGAATAAATATTAGCCAAAGGCAAATCAAATTAGTCTGGTTTCAATTAAAAATGTATTTTCTAACTCTCGTGATAATTTAATCTTATGTTGCTTTTTGTAAGCTAAGAAAACCTGATCATGAAGTTTTACTTCATTTAATGGAGCTGTTTATGATACTGTTGCCCAAAGAGTGTGCCTCACTGGACCATATGAAAATAGTTTTTCTCTGGTTGGTAGGGACCCTTGAATTTGGTACATGGGACTCTTCAGGTCAGCAATCTTTACTTAACTGCCCTGTCTTTTAAGGATGCTAATCAACCAGCACCCTAGAGGTAACCCTCTCGTGGGCAGTATCTATACTGAAAAGGACAAGGTGCCAATTACCTACTACCTTTAGGATTTCTACCCAGGGCTCCAATTAGCTTCCTGGAGTTCCAAATCCATATCTTCCAATTTACATTTGGCAAGGTTGGGATCCCTGAGGCTTGAAGGAACTGGTTCTGCTTCAGTTTCTGATTTTTTTTTTTTAATATTTCTAAAGAAATACATTTAGCTGGAGGGAGTTGGGATTAGAGACCTCAAGGTGGTAGTGATATCCATGATTACTGCTGCCTCGCTTCACAACACAGTCCCTTTTAAGTCATGGAACTCACAGAGCACAGAACTCAGCAGAATGAATTCTGCTGTGAACCATGAGGAACCAAATTGCAGGTGGTGGATCTCAGTTGCCTCTTTTAAATAATTGCTTTTAGTTTTGGTCGAGAAGACAGAGATGAGAAAATATTTTCAAGTCTTTGAAGATTTCTTGACCACCAAGCAGAATTAACTCTGCTCTCTCTGCCTTTGTGTCTTGGTGGTTCTTTATTTGCCTTTACTGCACCATTCTCTGAATCTACTTTGACTTTTGAACTCTGCTGGTAAATTGTGCATTCCTAGAGAAAGGACTGGGCTCTAATAATCTCTGGGACACTCTCAATCTATATCATTTGAAATAAAACAAACAGACTGAGCTCCAGGCATAGTAGCAGGTGGTTGAAATTCCCTGTCCCTCTGAATCTGTAGAGCAGCACATGAGGGTGGTGTCTGGCATCGTCATTATTATATTGATAATTTTCTTCCTATTATTATTATTACCAGTTTAGAAATTGAGATTTGGGGAGATTCAAGGAGCTCCGGATGTTAAGTGATCAAAGAATATGTGTTTACTTTGTCGCAGGAACCTGATGGGATAATCCAGTAAGACTTCACTTAAATTTACTCTCAGGTGCCAGGTAGTCCCCATTTATCTCAACCCTATCTATACCGTGGGCCTGCTGGAGAATTTGAATGTTGTTTATTGCTTTTGCTGCATTTTAACATCTTCTGACAGAATAGCTAGTGCATATAAATTATCTCATTTGAAACTGTTTAGGAAATAATAATTCTATTGCAAGAAGGGTTGGCCTAAATAGGATCAGGACCACTCCCTCTGAACTATTTCTGAGAATCTAGATGCATAGAAATGAACAATGTAAAACATATAATGTCATTGGTTATGTGGGGTGGCACATCTAAAAGTAAGACTATGGGTGTGACTTCATTAGCTCTAGAATATATATGAAGTATTTTACTCAGTGTGCAAAACTAGGCTTATTATAAAATCCCATAAGCCCTTTAACTTTCAAGTAGTAATTTAGTGATGACTTTATTAAAGAATCACAATTTTAAGTGCCAAAGATAATGAAAGCACTTTCTGGTTTTTTAATTGGTAAGATCAAATCATAGCCCACTATATAAAAAGTCAGTTTTACAAAGTTACCCTAAAGTAGCTAAAAGATGTTATATTTGATAAGTTGGGAAAAGCAAGCAGTGTCTTAGTTGTGTCAAATTATATCAATTCTGTTCTTCTTTTAATACTTAGTGTAATATGCTATTAGTTTTGCTGGAAACATATAGTTGACCATATTTCTGGTATCTATAAATTTTAACATTCTAAGATGACTTTCAAAAGATTCTTTCCTTTGATGAACAAACTTTCAAATTGTTAATGAATCAAGGTTATCAATATATCATTTGTGTTTTAAATAAGTGATTTAAAGGAGATATCACTCTTTATTGTTAAGATGAGAACAATATAGAATTGTATATGTATCTATATTTAAATAAAGCTTTGTTGCTGTTCTGGGAAAAAGGTTAATTTTTTTACCATTCTAATAGGTAAGAAATTACATCTTAAAACTTTTTGTTTTGCCTCTCCTTTCTTTCTCTCTCTTTCAGCTTTACTAAGACATAATTGACACATTTAAAGTATACAAGCTGATGAGTTTTGATACCATGTGAAACTACCACCACAATCAGGATAATGAGCCTATCTACCACCCTCAAAAGTTACTCATGCGCCTTAGGAATTCCGCCACCTGCCTCTCCCCACCTACCCACACCCCTCAAGCATTTCCTGGAGATTTTTATAAATGGAGACATACAGAATGTACCCTTTTTTACTGGTTCCTTTCATTTAGAAAAATAATTTTGAAATGTATCTGTGTTGTAGATAACTCAATAACTCATTATTATTGCAGAATAATTTCCCATTGTATTGGAGGTACCAATTTGTTTATCCTTGCTACAGATTGGATATGGCTTGTTTGTCCCCATCAAATCTCATGTTGAACTTTGATCTCCAGTGTTAGAGGGAGTTCTAATGGGAGGAGTTTGGGTCATGGGGGTGGATCCCTCATGCATAGATTAACATCCTCCTCCCTTGGGGGTGAGTTCTCAATAAGCTGATTGTTAAAAGGAATCTGGCACCTGCCTGCGTTGTCTCCTTGCTTCCTCTGTCACCCTGTGATATCTGCACATTCCTGTTCCTTCCACCATTAGTGGAAGCAGTCTGAGATCCTCCAGAAACCAAGCAGATGCTGACACCATGCTTCTTTTACAGCCTACGGATTCATGAGCCAAATAAGCCTCTTTTCTTTTCAAATTACCCAGCCTCAGATGTTCTTTTATGGCAGCACACAACAGACTAAGACAATCCTTTGTCTGTTGACTGACATTTAGATTATTTCCAGGTTTAGGCTCTGAAAAATAAGACTTCTATGAATATTCATGCATGAGTCTTTGTATAGACATATGCTTTCTTTTCTCTTGGGAAAATACACAAGAGTGGAATGGTAGATTCATATGGTAGGTGTACTTTTAACTTTTAAAAACCTGCTAAACTGTTTTCCAAAGTCATTGTATCATTTAACATCCCCACCAGCAATGCATGAAAATTTTAGCTCATCTACATTCTTTGCAAGCCTACGAAGGTCAGCCTTTAAAATTTTAGTCATTCTGTGTCCAGGTGCAGTGGCTCACGCCTGTAATCCCAGCACTTTGGGATGCCGAAGTGGGCGGATCACCTGAGGTCGGGAGTTCGAGACCAGCCTGACCAACATGGAGAAACGCAGTCTCTACTAAAAATACAAAATTAGCTGGGCATAGTAGTGCATGACTGTAATCCCAGGTACTCAGGAGGCTGAGGCAGGAGAATCACTTGAACCCGGGAGACAGAGGTTGCGGTGAGCCGAGATCGCACCATTGGACTCCAGCCTGGGCAACAAGAGCAAAACTCCATCTCATATAGATTGTGCAAGTATTTTCTCCTGTCTGTACTTGGTTTTGTAATTCTCTTAGTAATGCCTGTAGATGAACAGAAGTTTTTAATTTTGATGATATCTAATTTATCAATTTGTATTTTCATGGACCATGCTTTTGACATCTGATCTAAAAAAATCTTTGCCCGAGGTTACAAAATATTTTTTCTAATTTTTGTTCTAGGAATGTTATACTTTTAGAAATTTTTTCCTGTTGTTTTCATCTTTTAAAAACTAATTGACACATAATAATTGTACATATTTATGGGGTAGAGTATGATGTTTTAATATGCGTATGTCATGTGTAGTGATCAAATTAGGATAATTAGCATATCTATTACCTCAGACATTTATCATTTCTTTGCTAAGAACATCAAAAAACCTCTTTTCTAGCTATTTTGAAATATATAAATGTATTATTGTTAACTGCAGTTATTCTGCTTTGCAGTGAAACACTAGAACTTATTCCTCCTATCTAGCTATAACTTTTTATTTATCCCTCTATACCACCATCTCCACGACCTTCCTCAGCCTCTGGTAACGCCTATTTTACTCTCTATTCTATGAAATCGATTTTTTTAGATTCCACATATAAGTAAGATTATGCCGTATTTGTCTTTCTGGCTTATTTCACTTATGATGTCCTCCAGGTCCACCTGTGTTACTGCAAGTGACACAATTTCAGTCGTTTCTGTGGCTGAATAGTATTCTATTGTGTAAATAATCACATTTACTTTAGTCATTCATCCATTGATGGACACTTAGTTGGAGTTCATATCTTTGCTATTGTGAATAGTGTTGCAATAAACATGAGTGTGTAGACATCTCTTTGACATACTAATTTCATTTCCTTTGCATATATACCCAGTAGTGGGGCTATTGGATCATATGGTAGATTTATTTATTTATTTATTTATTTATAGACAGAATCTCACTCTGTCACCCAGGCTAGAGTGCAGTGGTGTAGTCTTGGCTCACTGCAACCTCTGCCTCCCAGATTCAAGTGATTCTCTTGCCTTAACCTCCTGAGTACCTGGGACTACAGGCATATGCCACCACACCTTGATAATTTTTGTACTTTTTTAAAGTAGAGATAGGGTTTCAATTCCTGACCTCAAGTGATCCATCTGCCTTGGCTTCCCAAAGTGCTGGGATTACAAGCGTGAGCCACTGTGCCTGGCCAGTAGTTCTATTTTTAATTTTTGAGGCACCTCCCTACTCTTTTCCACAGTGGTTGTACTAATTTACATTCCCACCAACAATATATAAGAATCTCCCGTTCTCCACGCTCTCACTGGCATTCATTATTTTTTGTCTTTTCGATAATATCCATTCTAACTAGAGCGAGATTATATCTCATTGTGGTTTTGATTTTCATTTTCCCAATTAGTGAAGTTGAGCATTTAAAAAATATATGTGTTAGCAATTTGTCTTTTGAGAAATGTCTGTTTAGGTCTTTTGCTCATTTTTAATCAGATTATTAGGCTTTTTTTTTTTTTTTTTTTTTTTGCTATTGAGTTGTTCAGGATCCTTATATATTCTGGTTATGAACCCCTTGTCGGATGCATACTTTGTGAATATTTTCTCCCATTCTGTAGGTTGTTTCTTCACTATGTTGATTGCTTCCTTTGCAATACAGAAGCTTTTCAAATTGATGTAATCCCATTTGTCTAATTTTGCTTTTGTTACACGTGTTTTTGAGGTCTTATTCAAAAAATGCTCACATACCAATCTCACAAAGCATTTTCCCGATATTTTATTCTAGTGGTTTCATAGTTACAGGTTTACATTTAAGTCTTTAATCCATTTTTAGTTGATTTCTGTAAGTTGGAAGAGATAAAAGACTAGTTTCGAGGTCTCTGCGCAGCTAAGCCCGCCGGTCCACGCCGCGCACCGCTCCGAGGGCCAGCGCCACCCGCTCAGCAGCCGGCACCATGCGCGAGATCGTGCACATCCAGGCGGGCCAGTGCGGCAACCAGATCGGCGCCAAGTTTTGGGAGGTCATCAGTGATAAGCATGGGATCGACCCCACTGGCAGTTACCATGGAGACAGTGACTTGCAGCTGGAGAGAATCAACGTGTACTACAATGAGGCTGCTGGTAATAAATATGTACCTCGGGCCATCCTGGTGGATCTGGAGCCTGGCACCATGGACTCCGTCAGGTCTGGACCCTTCGGCCAGATCTTCAGGCCAGACAACTTCGTGTTTGGCCAGAGCGGAGCGGGGAATAACTGGGCCAAGGGCCACTACACAGAGGGAGCCGAGCTGGTTGACTCGGTCCTGGACGTGGTGAGGAAGGAGTCAGAGAGCTGTGACTGTCTCCAGGGCTTCCAGCTGACCCACTCTCTGGGGGGCGGCACCGGGTCCGGGATGGGCACCCTGCTCATCAGCAAGATCCGGGAAGAGTACCCAGACCGCATCATGAACACCTTCAGCGTCATGCCCTCACCCAAGGTGTCAGACACGGTGGTGGAGCCCTACAACGCCACCCTCTCTGTCCACCAGCTGGTGGAAAACACAGATGAAACCTACTCCATTGATAACGAGGCCCTGTACGACATCTGCTTCCGCACCCTGAAGCTGACCACCCCCACCTACGGGGACCTCAACCACCTGGTGTCGGCCACCATGAGCGGGGTCACCACCTGCCTGCGCTTCCCGGGCCAGCTGAACGCAGACCTGCGCAAGCTGGCCGTGAACATGGTGCCCTTCCCGCGCCTGCACTTCTTCATGCCCGGCTTCGCGCCCCTCACCAGCCGGGGCAGCCAGCAGTACCGGGCGCTCACGGTGCCCGAGCTCACCCAGCAGATGTTCGACTCCAAGAACATGATGACCGCCTGCGACCCGCGCCACGGCCGCTACCTGACGGTGGCTGCCATCTTCCGGGGCCGCATGTCCATGAAGGAGGTGGACGAGCAGATGCTCAACGTGCAGAACAAGAACAGCAGCTACTTCGTGGAGTGGATCCCCAACAACGTGAAGACGGCCGTGTGCGACATCCCGCCCCGCGGCCTGAAGATGTCGGCCACCTTCATCGGCAACAGCACGGCCATCCAGGAGCTGTTCAAGCGCATCTCGGAGCAGTTCACGGCCATGTTCCGGCGCAAGGCCTTCCTGCACTGGTACACGGGCGAGGGCATGGACGAGATGGAGTTCACCGAGGCCGAGAGCAACATGAACGACCTGGTGTCTGAGTACCAGCAGTACCAGGACGCCACGGCCGACGAACAGGGGGAGTTCGAGGAGGAGGAGGGTGAGGATGAGGCTTAAGAACTTCTGAAATCAATCGTGCATCCTTAATGAACTTCTATTGTCCTCAAGCATGGTCTTTCTACTTGTAAACTATGGTGCTCAGTTTTGCCTCTGTTAGAAAAATTCACACTGTTGATGTAATGATGTGGAACTCCTCTAAAAATTACAGTATTGTCTGTGAAGGTATCTATACTAATAAAAAAGCATGTGTAGAAAAAAAAAAAAAAAAGAGACTAGTTTCATTTTTCTGCACGTGGATGTCCAGTTTTTCCAGCACCATTTATTGAAGAGACAGTCCTTTCCTCAGTGTGTATTACTGGCAACTTTGTTGAAGCTCAGTTGGCTGTAAATGTGTGGATTTCTGTATTTTATGCCAGTAGCATGCTGTTTGTTTATCATTGCTTTGCAGTATATTTGGAAGTAAGTTAGTGTGCCTCTAGCTTGGTTCTATTTGATGAAGATTGCTTTGGCTATTTGGGGTCTTTTGTGGTTCCATACAAATTTCAGGATTGTTTTATCTATTTCTCTGAAGAATACCATTGGTATTTTGATAGGGATTACATTTAATCTGTAAATTTCTTTGGATAGTGAAGACATTTTAACAATATTAATATATGTGCATGAACATGAGAAATCTTTCGATTTATTTGTGTCCCCATTTCTTTCATCAGTATTTGGCAGTTTTTATTGTCAAGATCTGTTTTTGTATGAAGTCTTTGAAGTTTCCTATACAAAAGACCATGTCATCTGTAAACAGTAATAATGTGATTTCCTCCTTTACAGTTTGAAGGCCCTGTATTTCTTTCTACTGCCTAATTGCTGTGGCTAGAGCTTCCAGTACTATGTTGAATAAAATTGGTAAAAGTGGGCATCCTTGTCTTGTGATTTTAGTGAAAATGTTTTCAACTTTTCTCCATTCAGTATGATATTAAATATGACTTATCATATATGGTCTTTATTGTGCTGAGGCACATTCCTTCTATACCAAATTTGTTGAGAGTTTTTATCATGAAGGGATGTTGCATTTCATCAAGTGCTTTTTTTTTTGCATCTGTTGAAATGATCATACGTTTTTGGCCTTCGTTCTGTTGATGTTATGAATAATGTTTATTGATTTGTGAATGTTGAACTCTCCTTGTATCCCTGGTATGAATTCCACTTAATCATGATGAATAGTCTTTTTGATGTGCTGTTGGATTGGATTTGCTAGCATTTTGTTGAGCATTTTTGCCTTTATGTTCATCAGGAATACTGGCCTGTAGTTTTCTTGTTTGTTGTGTCCTTGCCTGGTTTTGTATCAGGGTAATGCTCACTTCATAGACTGAGTTAGGAAGAATTTTCTTCACTTCAATTGTTTGGAATAGTTTAAGAAGAATTCATATTAGTTCTTCTTTAAATGTTTGGTAGATTTCAGCAGTGAAGCTGTCAGGTCCTGAGATTTTCTTTGATGGGAGATTTTTATTACTGATTCAATCTTGTTATTTGTTATTGGTCAGTCTAGGTTTACTATTTCTTCATACTTTATTCTTGATAGGTTGTATGTGCCCAGGAAGTTTCTCTTTTTATATTTAGGGCTATAATCCATTTTGAATTAATTTTTGGCTGCTGATGACTCACAGCTAAGTCTCTAGAAATTCCCCTCAGCTGAGGGAGCTGCAATTTACCAGAATTACCTGCCCCACCTCCTTCTTCATAGGATTAACCTTCATTCAATGACTTCCGATGCAGGGCCATAAGATGTGACCTCCTTGCTTTGATTGGGAACAGTTTTGAAGGGCTAGCCTAGCTCCATATCTCCCCTTGGAATTGGCTGAAGCCTCTACTGTATTTTTCCTTCTCTCCTTCTTTCATAGGGGCTATCTGCAATAAGCCTTCTGCAGCCAAATCTCTCAGACTCTGTTTCCTGGAACCCTAACCTCATACAATCACAAAGATCAGAATAAATCATAACCTAATGAATGAGGTTGTGTGAATAGAAATTGATAGTGTTATCACTGAAGGCAAGACAAAAAAATATGACTAGAAACTGTCATTGTAACTGACAGCCCTTTAGAGAAATTTTTCTTAATACATAAAATAAATTAAATGAATATCTGGTTGCAAACTTTAGGGAAGCAAAATATTTTATTTAACAAATCATTGCAATGTTCATATATTCAATTTTAAGAATTTACTTTTTGCCACAAAAGGACACAAATAGTATGTAAATTGAATCTTTATTTCTAGATTCTTCTGCTAAAGGTAAGTAATGTTATTTTCCCAGATCTTATTTATCCACATTATTTCTCCTGTTCCCATTCTGTTCCCTGCCCCTATGTAACTATATTCACCCAATTTAAATAGTGTAGCCTAAATTCTCTACAGAAAAATGCTTCTGAAGATTTCAGCTCAAGCAGTGCACAGAAAGGTAGTAGCAATAGTATCCTTGTAATTGGGATTTTTTTTTTTTGCCTGTTATCAAGAAAGATCAAAATTTCAATTAATTTAATTTGATTATCATTAATTTTTTGAATGCTATCTGCTGCAATTGACTAAAGTCTTAATATTTTATTTACCTTAATAGTTTATTTCTCCTTCATAAAACCCATTAAAGTTGGGAAGCAGAAGGTCTCTAGAGAACTCTCTGGATGGACACTTCATCTGGGAATGCATTTCTGCAATCTGGGCAGCAATGGGAAGGAGGGGGAAAATTGTCATTGTGAGAGCTCTATCCAGAAGTTACACATATAATTTCTGCACTCCTTCATCAGCCAAAGAAGTCACATGGTCCCCAACAACTTCAGGCTTGTGGAAGTAAAATCATATTATGTGCCTGGGAAAAGTTTTAGAACTATCTTGAGACCAGAAAATCATAGCAATATCAAGTTAGACTTAAAAAAAAAAAAAAAAAGAAACAAAAGACAGAATTAAACCTAAGAAGGAAGCATTATCTCCAGAAGTTCTCACTTTAATAATAAGTGCTATTTAACTTGAGAGCAGAGGCCATAAAAAAGATCTTAGTGATTTAAAATGAGGTTGGCCAAATATCTGGGAAGTGTCCTTTAGAAAATGATCCTTCACAAACAACTGGGCAAGATGACCTATTTCATTTTTAATTTATATGATAGTGTAGATGTATAAGAAACAAAAGGTCCTGTCTTCATGCAAATGTGTTCTTTTAATTTTGTAAAATGTCAACAGGCAAAGAAATTTAGAAAACATGTGGCACTGAAACAGATTGTTTACAGACAGAATGTTTTTCAGAATTTCCCCAAGAGGCACCAGTGGTGCAAAGAACCTCTATAAATGGAAGCATTTGAGTGTCTCCAAATTTGTTTCATCAGATACCCATGGCATTTTTTTCTCCATTTGGCTCCTTCAAATGGCAAAAAGTTCCTAACAACTGGCATAATTTGAGGCAAGCATACTAATTTGTGCTGTGTAGTGCTGGCACATTTTATTCTCTATGAGGGTGTTGAGGAGTTTGTATGTATAGAAGGAAGGGAATTTGGTAATGTGAAAAGGGGAGAGAAATATATATCCGTAGAGTTTAAGGGTTACTCTGTACTAACATTTTGAATAAAATCAAATTTTATATGCAACTTGCTCATCCTCTGGAAACTGAATGTTTAGATCAGGGAAGACTGGGCAAGGGGAAGCATGTTTTGAGGATCGTCTTGTTAAAAATATTTTACAATTTTTAATTGTTATGGGTACACAGTCGGTGTATATATCTATGGGGCACATGAGATGAAATGTTTTGATACAGGCATAAATATATAATAATCACAACAGGATAAATGGATACCCATCAACTCAAGCTTTTATAGTTTCTTTGTGTTACAAACAATCCAATTATACTTTTAAAATTATTTTAAAATGTACAATAAGTTGTTGTTGACTGTACTCACCCTGTTGTGCTATCAAATACTAGATCTTATTCATTTTCTCCAACTACATTTTTGTACCCATTAACCATCCTCACTTCCCCACACAGACCCCTTCCAGCTTCTGTTGTCCATCCTTCTGCTTTTTATCTCCATGGATTCAATTGTTTTAATTTTTAGCTCCCAAAAGTGAGTGAGAACATGCAAAGTTTGTCCTTATGTGACAGGTTTATTTCACTTAACATAATGTCCTCCAGTTTCATCCATATTGTTGAAAATGACAGGATCTCATTCTTTTATATGGCTGACCAGTACACCAAAGTGTATATCTACCACATTTTCTTTTTCTATTCATCTGTTGATGGACACAGACTGCTTCCAAATCCTGGCTATTGTGAATAGTGCTGCAATAAACATGGGAGTGCAGGTATCTCTTCAATATGCTTGTTTCGTTCTTTTATATATATACCAAGCAGTGGGATTGCTGAATCATGTGGTAGCTCTATTTTTAGCTTTTTTGAGAAACCTCCTGTATTAGTCCATTCTCACATTGCTCTAAAGAACTACCTGAGACAGGGTAATTTATAAAGAAAAGAGGATCAATTGGCTCATGGTTCTGCTGGCTGTACAGCAAGCATGGCTGGGAGGCCTCAGAAAACTTACAATCATGGTGGAAGTTGAAGAGGAAGGAGGCATGTTTCGCATGGCCAGATCAGGAGGAAGAGAGTGGGGAGGTGACACATGCTTTTTAAACAAGCAGATCTCATGAGAACTCACTATCATGAGAACAGCAAGGGGGATGTCCACCCCCTTGAGCCAATCATCTCCCACCAGGCTCTTCCTCCAACACTGGGGATCACAAAATTCAACATGAGATTTGTGCTGGGACACAAACTCAGACCTTAGCATTTCACCCTCACCCTCCCAAATCTCATATCCTTCTCACATTGCAAATTACAATCAACCCTTCTCAACAGTCTCCCGTCTTAAATCATTTCAGCAGTAACTCAAAAGTCTACAGTCCAAAGTATCTTCTGAGACAAGATAAGCCCCTTCTGCCTATGAGCATATAAAATCAAAACCAGTTAGTTACTTCCAAGATACAATAGGGGTACCAGCATTGGATAAATACTCCTATTCCAAAAGGGAAAAATCAGTCCAAACAAAGGGGCTAAAGACCCCATGCAAGTTCAAAACTCAGCAGGGCAGTCACAGTCATTAAATCTTAAAGCTCTGAAATGATTTCCTTTGACTCCCTGTTTCACATCCTGGCAACACTGATGAAATGGGAAGAATCCCAAGGCCTTGGGTAGCTCTGCCCTTGTGGTTCTGCAGGGGACAGCCTCCATGGCTGCTTTCATGGGCTGGCATTGAGTGTGCCTGCAGTTTTTCCAGGTGCATGGTGCAAGCTGTTGGTGGACCTACCATGCTAGGGTCTGGAGGATGGTGGCCCTCTTCTCACAACTCCACTAGGCAGTGTCCCAGTGGGGACTCTGCATGTAGGCTCCAACCCCATATTTCTCCCCCACACTACCCTAGTAGAGGTTCTCCTTGAGGGCTTTGGCCCTAAAGCAGACTTCTGCCTGGACATCCAGGCCTTTCCATACATTCTCTGAAATCTAGGCAGAGGCTCCTAAGCCTCAACTCTCACATTCTGCACCCACAGGCTTAACACCACATGGAAGCCTCCAAGGCTTACAACTTGTACTCTCTGAAACAATAGGTATCTTGGGACCTTTAAGATACAAACCTTAAGATGACTACACCTGGATTGGCTCTAATGCATGGCACCATGTCCCAAGGCTGTACAGAGCAGCAGGACCTTGGGCCTGGCCACGAAACCATTCTTCCTTCCTTGGCCTCCAGGCCTATGATGAGAGGGGATGCCATGAATTTCTCTGAAATGTCTTCGAGGTGTTTTCTCCATTATCTTGGCTATCAACATTTGGCTCCTTTTTCCATATGCAAATTTCTGTAGCTGGCATGAATTTTTCCCCAGAAAACGGGTTTTTCTTTTCTACCACATGGCTGGGCTGCAAATTTTCCAAACTTTTACACTCTGCTTCCCTTTTAGATATTAGTTTAAGTCTCAGATCATTTCTTTGCTCATGCATATGACCATAGGCTGTTAGAACCAGCCAGGGCATATCTTGAATGCTTTGATGCTTAGAAATTTCTTCTACCAGATACCCTAAATCATCTCTCTCATGTTCACCATTCTACATATTCCCAGAGCAGAGGCACAATGCCTCCAGCCTCTTTGCTAACACATAACAAAAGTTACCTTACTCCAGTTCCCAATAAGTTCCTTATCTCCATCTGAGACCAGCTCGGCCTGGACTTCATTGTCTATATCACTATCAGGATTTTGATCACAACCATTCAGCTAGTCTCTAGGAGTTCCAAACTTTCCCTCATCTTTCTGTCTTCTTCTGAGCCCTACAAACTCTTCTAACCTATGCCCATTAGTGAGTCTCAAAGCTGCTTCTACATTTTCAGGTATCTTTATAGCAATGACCCAATCCCAGTATTAATTTTCTGTATTAGCCCATTCTCGAATTTCTATAAAGAACTACCTGAGACTAAGTAATTTATAGATAAAAGAGGTTTGATTGACTCAAGGTTCCACAAGCTGTACGGGAAACATGGCTGTGGAGGCCTCAGGAAACTTGCAATCATGGTACAAGGCAAAGAAGGAGGCATGTCTCACATGGCTGGAGCAGAAGGAAGAGAGAAAGCAGGGAGGTGCCACACACTTTTAAACAACCAGATCTCATGAGAACTCACTCACTATCATGCGAACAGCAAAGGGGAATCTGCTCCAATGGTCCAATTACCCCCCATTAGGCTCCTCCTCCAACATTGGGAATTACAATTCAACATGAGATTTGGGTGGGGACACAAATTCAAACCATATCACCTCCATACTGTTCTTTATAGTAGCTGTACTAATTTACATTTCCACCAACAGTGTATGAGGGTTCCCTTTTCTCCACATCCCTGCCAGCATTTGTCATTGCCTATCTTTGGATAAAGGCCATTTTAACTGGGGAGAGATGATATCTCCTTTACTTTTGATTTGCATTTCTCTGATGGTCAGTGATGTCAAGCACTTCTTCATATGCCTATTTGCCATTTGTATGTCTTCTTTTGAGGAATATCTATTAAGATCTTTTGTTCATTTTTAAGTAGAGTATTAGCTTTTTTTTTTTTTTTCTATCGTTTGAGTTCCTTATATATTCTGGTTATGAACCCCTTGTCAGATGGGTCGTTTGCAAATATTTTCTCCCATTTGTGGGTTGTTTCCTTACTTTGTTGATTATTTCCTTTGCTATATAGAAGCTTTTTAACTTGATGTGATCCCATTTGTCCATTTGTGCTTGGTTCCCTGTGCTTACGGAGTATTACTCAAGAAACATTTGCCCAGAACAATGTCCTGAAGAGTTTCCTCAGTGTTTTCTTTAGTGGTTTCATAGTTGAGGTCTTAGATTTAAGTCTTTCATCCATTTTTATTTGAGTTTTGTGTATGGTGAAACGTAGGGGTCTAGTCTCATTCTTCTTCATATGCATATCCAGTTTTCCCAGCACCGTTTTTTTTTTTTTTTTTTAATTATACTTTAAGTTCTAGGGTACATGTGCATAACGTGCAGGTTTGTTACATATGTATACTTGTGCCATGTTGGTGTGCTGCACCCATCAACTCGTCAGCACCCATCAATTCGTCATTTATATCAGGTATAACTCCCAATGCAATCCCTCTCCCCTCCTCCTCCCCATGATAGGCCCCGGTGTGTCATGTTCCCCTTCCCGAGTCCAAGTGATCTCATTGTTCAGTTCCCACCTATGAGTGAGAACATGCGGTGTTTGGTTTTCTCTTCTTGTGATAGTTTGCTAAGAATGATGGTTTCCAGCTGCATCCATGTCCCTACAAAGGATGCAAACTCATCCTTTTTTATGGCTGCATAGTCTTCCATGGTGTATATGTGCCACATTTTCTTAATCCAGTCTGTCACAGATGGACATTTGGGTTGATTCCAAGTCTTTGCTATTGTGAATAGTGCCGCAATAAACATACGTGTGCATGTGTCTTTATAGCAGCATGATTTATAATCCTTTGGGTATATACCCAGTAGTGGGATGGCTGGGTCATATGGTACATCTAGTTCTAGATCCTTGAGGAATCGCCATACTGTTTTCCATAATGGTTGAACTAGTTTACAATCCCACCAACAGTGTAAAAGTGTTCCTATTTCTCCACATCCTCTCCAGCACCTGTTGTTTCCTGACTTTTTAATGATTGCCATTCTAACTGGTGTGAGATGGTATCTCATTGTGGTTTTGATTTGCATTTCTCTGATGGCGAGTGATGATGAGCATTTTTTCATGTGTCTGTTGGCTGTATGAATGTCTTCTTTTGAGAAATGTCTGTTCATATCCTTTGCCCACTTTTTGATGGGGTTGTTTGTTTTTTTCTTGTAAATTTGTTTGAGTTCTTTGTAGATTCTGGATATTAGCCCTTTGTCAGATGAGTAGATCGCAAAAATTTTCTCCCATTCTGTAGGTTGCCTATTCACTCTGATGGTAGTTTCTTTTGCTGTGCAGAAGCTCTTTAGTTTAATTAGATCCCATTTGTCAATTTTGGCTTTTGCTGCTGTTGCTTTTGGTGTTTTAGACATGAAGTCCTTGCCCATGCCTATGTCCTGAATGGTGCTACCTAGATTTTCTTCTAGGGTTTTTATGGTATTAGGTCTAACATTTAAGTCTCTAATCCATCTTGAATTAATCTTCGTATAAGGAGTAAGGAAAAGATCCAGTTTCAGCTTTCTACTTATGGCTAGCCAATTTTCCCAGCACCATTTATTAAATAGAGAATCCTTTCCCCATTTCTTGTTTCTCTCAGGTTTGTCAAAGATCAGATGGCTGTAGATGTGTGGTATTATTTCTGAGGACTCTGTTCTGTTCCATTGCTCTATATCTCTGTTTTGGTACCAGTACCATGCTGTTTTGGTTACTGTAGCCTTGTAGTGTAGTTTGAAGTCAGGTAACGTGATGCCTCCAGCTTTGTTCTTTTGACTTAGGATTGTCTTGGCAATGCGGGCTCTTTTTTGGTTCCATATGAACTTTAAAGCCGTTTTTTCCAGTTCTGTGAAGAAACTCATTGGTAGCTTGATGGGGATGGCATTGAATCTATAAATAACCTTGGGCAGTATGGCCATTTTCACGATATTGATTCTTCCTATCCATGAGCATGGTATGTTCTTCCATTTGTTAGTGTCCTCTTTGATTTCACTGAGCAGTGGTTTGTAGTTCTCGTTGAAGAGGTCCTTTACATCCCTTGTAAGTTGGATTCCTAGGTATTTGATTCTCTTTGAAGCAATTGTGAATGGAAGTTCATTCATGATTTGGCTCTCTGTTTGTCTGTTACTGGTGTATAAGAATGCTTGTGATTTTTGCACATTGATTTTGTATCCTGAGACTTTGCTGAAGTTGCTTATCAGCTTAAGGAGATTTTGGGCTGAGACAACGGGGTTTTCTAAATATACAATCATGTCATCTGCAAACAGGGACAATTTGACTTCTTTTCCTAACTGGATACCCTTGATTTCTTTCTCTTGCCTGATTGCCCTAGCCAGAACTTCCAACACTATGTTGAATAGGAGTGGTGAGAGAGGGCATCCCTGTCTTCTTCCAGTTTTCAAAGGGAATTTTTCCAGTTTTTGCCCATTCAGTATGATATTGGCTGTGGGTTTGTCATAAATAGCTCTTATTATTTTGAGGTACGTTCCATGAATACCGAATTTGTTGAGCGTTTTTAGCATGAAGTGGTGTTGAATTTTGTCAAAAGCCTTTTCTGCATCTATTGAGATAATCATGTGGTTCTTGTCTTTGGTTCTGTTTATATGCTGGATTACGTTTATTGATTTGCGTATGTTGAACCAGCCTTGCATCCCAGGGATGAAGCCCACTTGATCATGGTGGATAAGCTTTTTGATGTGCTGCTGAATCCGGTTTGCCAGTATTTTATGGTGCTCTACACGTTCAGAGAAACTTCTCTAGTAATAAACTATAGAAATGATCCCTGAAAGTATAGTCTTCCAGCACCGTTTATTGAAGAGACTGTCCTTTCTCCAATGTATGTTCTTGGTACCTTTGTCAAAAATGAGTTTACTGTAGATGTTAATTTATTTCTGGGTTCTCTATTTTGCTCCATTTGTCTGTTTTCATTTTTCTGCCAGTATCATGCTGTTTTGCTTACTAGATCTCTGTGGTATAATTTGAAGTCAGGTAATGTGATTCCTCCAGTTTTGCTCTTTTTGCTCAGGGCATCGTTGGCTATTCTGGGTCTTTTGTGGTTCCATACAATTCTTGGATTTTTTTTTTTAATTGTGTGAAGAATTTCATTAGCATTTTGGTAGAGATTGCATTGAATGTGTACGTTGCTTTGGGCAGTATGGACATTTAAAAAATATTTATTCTTCCAGACCATGAACGTGGATTTTTTTTTCCTTTTTTTTTGGTATCCTCTTCAATTTCTTGCATTAATGTTTTATAGTTTTTGCTGTAGAGATCTTTCATTTATTTGACTAAGTTTATTCCTGGGTATTTTATTTTATTTTTATCTCTAGCAAATGGAATTACTTTCTTGATTTCTTTTTCAGGTTGTTTGCTGTTGGCATATAGAAATGTTACTGATTTTTGTATGTTGATTTTGTATTCTATGACTTTACTAAATTTGTTTATCAGTTCTAACAGCTATTTTTTTATGAAGTCTTTAGGTTTTTACAAACATAAGATCATATTATCTGCAAACAAGGATAGTTTGACTTCTTCCTTTTCAATTTGGATGCTCTCTATTTCATTCTCATCTCATTGCTGTAGGTAGGAGTTCTAGTACTATGTTGAATAACAGTGGTGAAAGTGGAGAGACCATCAAAATTAATCAGTCTGACTTTGAGAGCACACTTCAATTGCTATGTTCTGAAGAAAATTACTTTTCAAAACTAAAATTTCCTTAAGAGAAGATATCCTTCCAAGGGGTTAGGACAATTACTCAATCTAGCCTTTCCCTTTGAGAGGCTTTCTCTGGATACTTGGGGAAGTTGGCAGAGAGTGCAGGTGGCAGCAGGGTAAATAGCACAAGGATGCAGCCTCTCAGGAAGAAAGTCTGACCTCTGGCTGCCCTCAGTCTCACCGGGCAGATTTCATAACATCAGTTTAATTTATTTTGATAGTTTTGTTAAATTGAAATTTGCTGCTGGATATAATAGCCCCAGGTCTTCATGTCAATAGCTAAACCGTTTATGTTAGATCAGGTATCAGAGTCCATTGGTTATTCTGAAATACATTTAAATATTTCAATCAATGTGGTGTACTATCTGTACTTAGGTTCAGAGAAATGGAGGGCTTTTCTAAGTTTGATTAGAGCTTGCTTCTTCACAAAGTTGATTGTCTCCTTGAATGAGGTTATGCATTAACACACAAAGATGACAAAATAATTTGGATTCTGAAAATTCTGTATCTCATAAGAAAAGTTATCACTTATCATTTTTTCAACCCATTTAAGAAGTATTTCCAAATACTCAAAGTAAGTGATGGAAAAATATTTATAAATGTTTATTACAATACAATATCCTTTATATATTAAGGTCTTGCCTCAAATGCCTAAGGAGAATGCTATAAATTCTAGAACAACCTGCTTTCTCTAGGGCCTATTTCTACCTGTAATCTTCCTTGAAATAGAAACATCTATGTCTGTGGTGACTGCATTCTGAATCCTATTAATCTTTCTTCTTCCAAATTATAGCAGCATTGAGTTTTTGTCTCCTAATGTGTTCTTACATTCTTTTCTGATAATTATGTTATTGAAAATCTAGAAAGAAGACTTCCATAGTACTTGCTTTGTTACCACTCATCACATAATGCTGAAATCCAAATGTACTAAATGGTTGGAACTGATTTGTGGTTTAAAAAAAAAGTCTAGGCCGGGCACGGTGGCTCACGCCTGTAATCCAAGCACTTTCGGAGGCTGAGGCGGGTGGATCATGAGATCAAGAGATCAAGATCATCCTGGCCAACATGGGGAAACCCTGTCTCTATTAAAAATACAAAAATTAGCTGGGTGTGGTGGCACGCGCCTATAGTCCCAGCTACGTGGGAGGCTGAGGCAGCAGAATTGCTTAAACCTGGGAGGCAGAGGTTGCAGTGAGCTGAGATAGTGCCACTGCACTCTGCCCTGGTGACAGAGTGAGACTCTGTCTCCCCCTCCCCCCAAAAAGGAAACTCTAGTACCTGCAAGGTAAGTTTCAAATATTCTAGTACTTACCCTTGTGTATACTACGAAAATAGTCATCATCATTCACCATCTCAACTAAAGAAATCCATCTAAATTTTTGTATTTTTAAAGTCATTTTTCAAATAATTTACAGAAGGATAAAGGCATAATAGAAAAACTGATTAGAAATTTTAATAAAAGTTAAACATAGCAAAACTCTTTATATCAAATAAAAAATTTGGCACACAAACATTATAAAAGATAAAAGAATATTGTCATATATTCAATTAGCAAAAGGGCAAAGTCCAAATTCTTGTTGCAAAATATGGTGTGATACAGTCTGTCCTGTACGAGAGTACCCTATTTTCTTTATTTTCCATAGAGACAGGTTGGGAATTACTCATTGATTCATGAATTTGGGGAAATTTATTAAAGTTTGTAGGAAATCATGATCTAAAGATTCATAGTCTATTTCACTTACATGATTGATTCCATTATGAACATTAGTGTGTAAAGTAGCACTGTCCAACAGAAGTATATTTCATGTTATATATGTAATTTAGAAGTTTCTAGTAGCAAAATAGAAAATTTTAAAGTAACCAGGTGAAATTAAATTTTAATAATACATTTTATTTAATCTCACATATTCAAAGTATTATCATTTCAACATACAATTGATATAAAAATATTAATAAGATATCTGACATTCCCATTTATTGTACTAAAGCTTCAAAATCAGTATGTATTTTATACTTAAAGCACATCTTAAGGCAAACTAACCATATTTTCAGTACCTGAATGTCACATGTGGTTAGTGGCCACCCTGTGGAACAGTGCTGGTCCAGAGAACTTGCTGTAGCTCTTTATATTCATCTTCTGATTTGTCTAAGAATTGTGAAATGTCTCCCTCTGTCAGTTTTCTTCTGTTTGGTCATTATAGATGGAAAAAGAAAAACTCAGTATTCTCAACTGTGTTCAATGAAAGCTAAAAACATACTATACACATGGTGTCCCCTCTTCTGCACCATCTTGAAAGATGATGCAATACTTTTGGCAACACAGTATAAAATTCAAAGATGATTAATGATTATTTATTTCACTATTGTATTTGTCTTTCTAGTAGGTTCCATTGTTTTTTGTTTTTCTCTTCAGTCTTTTTTTTAAGTCATAGTCGAAAACAATTGATGAATAAGAAAAAAAATCCTAGTATGACAAAATAGCAAAATGTTTAAAATGTTAGAAAAAGAAGATCACTAAGATCCCACAACATATCTTAGCTTTATAGAAGGCTCAATGGACTTGTGTGATAACTGCAAGATAGAATAAATTTTATTTTAAAATAAATATATGTTATCTTTGTTCTTTGTAAGACTATTAAATAATAAACTTCACAAAATATGAACTTTCACAGATAGAACTGCTCAAAAAAAGAAACAAAACTATAATTGAGTCCAATGAACTCCGATGCTATATGGAGGGTTAAATCGCATTAATTGAACAGCATGTGGGGGAAAACTTCAGAGACACATTTACTTTTTAGTCCCCCTTTTCTTCTCTGTAAGCTTTCATCTCATAGGACTTTTCCCAAGTTTTCTCCTCAAAAAGTCTTTGAAAAACTTTCTCTGTTAGTCCCAGTCCACACTCTCTTCATCTCAAAAGCCCCAAAGAGCCTGTCTAACAAGAAGGTCACCCAGAGGAGGGACAGCAGCCATCACTGCAGCTCCAGTCTGCCATTTTCTCCTGTGGGTGCAGGGGAGACTGGGCAGTTTGGGCCCAGGAGGAATTCCCCACAGCACAGCACAGCGGCTGTGGCAGATCATGACCAGACTCTCTCTTGAGGCCAGACCTGGACCCCCCCTTCCTCACTGGTCAGGGCCTCCTTGTGGGAATTTCAGCCATTCTGGCCAGGGGTTTACAGACAGAACTCTGATCTCCCGGGGTAAGGGGATCAGCAGACTTAGTCTTTTCCCTTGCTGGCTCTGAGGAATCCAGGCAGTCTGGATGAGTGGGATTCCTCCCACACAGTGCACCCCCTCCACCAAGGGGCCGCCAGAGTGCTTCATTAAGCAAGTCTTTGATCCCATGCCTCCTTACTGGGTAAGACCCTACAACAGTGGTTGCCAGACACCTTATACAGGAGCATTCCTGCTGGCATCACATTGGTACCCCTCTGGGACAGAGCTCCCAGAGGAAGGAGGGAACAGTCATCTTTGCTGTTCTGCAGCCTCCCCTGGTGACACCTCCAAGTGTGGGAGGGACCCAGGCAAATAGGGTCTGGAATAGACCCTCAGCAAACCATAGCAACCCTACTGAAGAGGGGCCTGACTGTTAAAAGAAAAACAGGCTGGGAGTGGTGGCTCACGCCTGTAATCCCAACACTTTGGGAGCCCACGTGGCGGGCGATCACCTGAGATTGTGAGTTCGAGACCAGCCTCACCAACATGGAGAAACCCCATCTCCACTAAAAATACAAAATTAGCCAGGGGCACTGGCACGTGCCTGTAATCCCACCTACTCGGGAGGCTGAGGCAGGATTCACTTGAACCTGGGAGGCGGAGGTTGTGGTGAGCCGAGATCATACCATTGCCCTTCAGCCTGGGCAACAAGAGGGAAACTCCATTTCAAAGAAAAGAAAATAAGAAAAATAAACAAACAGAAAGCAACAACAGCTTCAGCAAAAAGTCCCCACAAAAACCCCATCCAAAAGTCAGCAGCCTCAAAGATCAAAACTACATAAACTCATGCTGAAAACTCAAAAAGCCAGAGTGCCTCTTCTCTTCCAAATGATCACAATACCTCTCCAGCAAGGGGACAGAACTGGGATGAGGCTGAGATGGATAAACTGACAGAAGTAGGCTTCAGAAGGTGAGTAATAATGAACATTGCTGAGCTAAAGCAGCATGTTCTAACCCAATGCAAAGACGCTGTGAACCACAATGAAACACCATAGGGGCTGTTAACCAAAATAACCAGCCCAGAGAAGAAAATAAATGACCTGATGGAGCTGAAAAACACAACATGAGAATTTCACAATGCAACCACAAGTATCTACAGCCCAATAGACCAGGCAGAGAAACGAATTTCAGAGCTTGAAGACTATCTTGCTGAAATAAGACAGGCAAACAAGATTAGAGAAAAATGAATGAAAAGGAAAAAACAAAACCTCTGAGGATTATGGGGTTATGTAAAAGGACCAAACCTACAACTGATTGAGGTACCTGACAGAGATGGGGAGAACAAAACCAAGTTGGAAAACATACTTCAGGATATCATCCAGGAGAACTTCCCAACCTAGTAAGACACACCAACATTCAAAGTTAGGAAATCCAGAGAACCCCAGTAAGATACTCCATGAAAAGATCAACCCCATGATTGTCAGATGCTCCAAGGTCAAAATGAAGGAAAAAAAAATGTTAAGGACAGCCAGAGAGAAAGGCCATGTCACCTACAAAGGGAAGCCCATCAGACTAACAGAGGACCTCTCAGTAGAAACCTTACAAGCCAGAAAAGATTGGGGTGACAATACTCAACATTCTTAAAGAAAAGAATTTCCAAACTAGAATTTTATATCCAGCCAAACTAAACTTCATAAGCAAAGGAGAAATAAAATCTTTTTCAGACAAGCAAATGCTAAGAGAATTTGTCACCACAAATCGGGCTTTGCAGGAGCTCCTGAAGAAAGCACTAACTATGGAAAGGAAAACCCATTGCCAGCCACTACAAAAGCACACTGAAGTACAAAGACCAATGACACTATGAAGCAACTACATCAACAAGTCTGCAAAATAACCAGCTAGCATAATGGTGACAGGATCAAATGCTCACATAACAGTATTAACCTTAAATGTAAATGGGCTAAGTGCCCCAATTAAAAGACACAGAATGACAAGCTGAATAAAGAGTCAAGACCCATCAGTGTGCTGTATTCAAGGGAACTATCTCATGTGCAAAGACACACATAGACTCAAAATAAAAGGATGGAGAAAAACTTACCAAGCAGATGGAAAGTAGGAAAAAACACAAATTGCAATCCCAGTTTCTTTTTTTTTCTTTTTTTTTTTGGAGATGGAGTCTGGCTCTGTCACCCAGGCTGAAGTGCACTGGCATGATCTCGGCTCACTGCAGTCTCTACCTTCTGAGTTCAAGCAATTCTCCTGACTCAGCCTCACGAGTAGCTGGGACTACAGGCACATGCCACCACACCTGGCTAATTTTTGTAGTTTTAGTAGAGACAGGGTTTCACCATGTTGGTCAGACTAGTCTCAAACTCCTGACCTCAGGTGATCAGCCTGCCTCAGCTTCCCAAAGTACTGGGATTACAGGTGTGAGCCACTGAAACTGGCTGCAATCCTAGTTTCTGACAAAACAGAGCTTAAGCCAACAAAGATTGAAAACGACAAAAAGGGCATTACATAATGGTAAAGGGTTTAATTCAACGAGAAGAGCTAACTATCCTAAATATATATGCACCCAATGCAGGAGCAACTAGATTCATAAAGCAAGTTCATATATATCTTCAAAGAGACTTAGACTCCCACACAATAATAATGGGAGACTTTAAGACTCCACTGTCAATATTAGACAGATCACAGATCATAGCAACAGAGCATTGACAAAGATATTTAGGACTTGAAGTCAGCTCTGGATCCAGTGGACCTGATATATATCTACAGAACTATCCATGTCAAAACAACAGAATATGCATTCTTCTCAGTGCCACATGGCACTTACTCTAAAATCAATCACATAATTGGAAGTAAAACACTCCTCAGCAAATGTAAATGAACTGAAATAATAACAAACAGTCTCCCAGACCATAGCACAATCAAATTAGAATTCAAGATTAGGAAACTCACTCAAAACCACACAACTACATGAATATTGAACTACCTGCTCCTGAATGACTCCTGGGTAAATAACAAAAATTAAAGTAGAAATCAAGAAGTTCTTTGAAACCAATGATAACAAAGAAACAATGTACCAGAATCTTTGGGATGCAGCTACAGCAGTGTTAAGAGGGAAATTTACAGCACTAAATGCCCACATCAAAAAAGATTAGAAAGACCTCAAATCGGCATCCTAATATCACAACTAAAAGAACTAGAGAACCAAGAGCAAATAAACCCCAAAGCTAGCAAGAGACAAGAAATAACCAAAATCAGAGTGGAACTGAAGAAGATAGAGACACAAAAAACCTTTCCAAAAATCAATTAATCTGGGAGCTGCTTTTATGAAAAAATTAATAAAATAGATAGACCAATAGCTAGACTAATAAAGAAGAAAAGAGAGAGGAATCAAATAGATACAATAAAAATGATAAAGGAGATATTACCACTGACCCCACAGAAATACAAACAACCATCAGAGAATACTATAAACACCTCTATGCAAATAAACTAGAAAATGTAGAAGAAATGGATAAATTCCTGGACACATACATCCTCCCAAGACTGAACCAATAAGAAGTTGATATCTGAATAGATCAATTACAAGTTCTAAAATTGAGGCAGTAATAAATGGTCTACCAACCAAAAGAAGCCTAGGACCAGAGAGTTTTATAGCTGAATTCTACCAGAGGTACAAAGAGGAACTGGTACCATTTATTCTGAAACTATTCCAAACAATTGAAAAGGAGAGACTCCTCCCTATCTCATTTTATGAGGCTAACATCATTCTGACACCAAAACCTGGCAGAGATACAAAAAAAAAACTTCAGGCCAATATCCCTGATGAACATCGATGCAAAAATCCTCAGTAAAATACTGGCAAACCAAATCCAGCAGCACATCAAAAAGCTTATCCACTATGATCAAGTCAGCTTCATCCCCAGAATGAAGGCTGGTTCAACATATGCAAATCAATAATGTAATTCATTACATAAACAGAACTAAAGACAAAAACTGCATGATTACCTCAATAGACGCAGAAAAGGCCTTCAATAAATTTCAACATCACTTTATGTTAAAAACTCTCAATAAACTAGGTATTGATGGAACATACCTTAAAATAATAAGAGCCATTTATGACAAATCCACAGCCAGTATCATACTGAATGGGCAAAAGCTACAAGCATTCCCTTGAAAACAGATCAAGACGAGGATGCCCTCTCTCACTACTCCTATTCAACATAGTATTGGAAGTTTTGGCCAGAGCAATCAGGCAAGAAAAAGGAATAAAGGTATTCAAATAGGAAGGGAGGAAGCCAAGCTGTCTCTATTTGCAGATGACATGATCGTATATCTAGAAAATTCCATCATTTCAGCCTCAAAGCTTCTTAAGCTGATAAGCAACTTCAGCAAAATCTCAGGATACAAAATAAATAAGCAAAACTCACAAGCATTCCTATACACCAATGATAGACAAGCAGAGAGCCAAATCATGAATGAACTCCTGTTCATAATTGCTAGAAATAGAATAAAATACCTAGGAATACAGCTAACAAGGGAAGTGAAGGACCTCTTCAAAGAGAACTAAAAACCACTGCTCAGGGAAATCAGAGAGGGCACAAATGGAAAAACATTCTATGCTCACAGATAGGAAGAATCAATATCATAAAAATGGCCATACTGCCCAAAGTAATTTATCAATTCAATGCTACTCCTATTCAAATACCACTGACATTCTTCACAGAACTAGAAAAAACTACTTTAGAATTCATACAGAACCAAAAAAGAGCCTGTATAGCCAAGACAATTCTAAGAAAACAGAGCAAAGCTGGAGGCATTATGCTACCCAATTTTAAACTATACTACAAGCCTACAGTAACCAAAACAGCATGGTTCTGGTACAAAAACAGACACATAGACCAATGGAACAGAATAGAGAACTCAGAAATAAGACTACGACCATCTGATCTTTGACAAACCTGACAAAAATAAGCAATGAGGAAAGGATTCCCTGTTTAATAAATGGTGCTGGAGAACTGGCTAGCCGTATGCAGAAAATTGAAACTGGATGCCTTCCTTATACCATATACAAAAATTAACTCAAGATGGATTAAAGACTTAAATGTAAAACCCAAAACTATAATATCCCAAACAGAAAATCTGGGCAATACAATTCAGGACATAGGCTGTGGCAAAGATTTAATGACTAAAATGTCAAAAGCAATTGCAACAAAAATAAAAAATTGACAAATGGGATCTAATTGAACTAAAGAGCTTATGTATACCAAAAGAAACTATCATTAGAGTGAACAGACAACCTACAGAATGGGAGAAAATTTTTGCAATCTATTCATCTGACAAAGTTCTAATATCCAGAATCTACAAGGAACTTAAAGAAATGTAGAAGGAAAAGAAAAACAACCCCATTAAAAAGTGAGCTAAAGACATAAACAGACATTTCCTAAAAGAAGACATTTATGTGGCCAACAAACGTATGGAAAATAGCTCAACATCACTGATCATTAGAGAAATGCAAATCAAAACCACAGTGAGATACCATCTCACACCAGTCAGAATGGCAATTATTAAAAAGTCAAGAAAAAACAGATGCTGTCAATGCTATGGAGAAGCAGAAACACTTTTACACTGTTCGTAGGAATGTAAATTAGTTCAACCATTGTGGAAGACAGTGTGGTGATTCCTCAAAGACACAGAACAAGAAATACCATTTGACCCAGCAACCCCATTATTAGGTATATACCCAGAGGAATATAAATCATTCTATTATACAGATACATGCATGCATATGTTCATTGCAGCACTATTCACAATAGCAAAGACATGGAATCAACCCAAATGTCCATCAATGATAGAGTGGATAAAGAAAATGTGGTACATATACACCATGGAGTACTACACAATCATAAAAAGGAATGAGATCATGTCATTTGCAGGGATGTGGATGGAGCGGGAAGCCATTTTCCTCAGCAAACTAATGCAGGAACAGAAAACCAAACACCACATGTTCTCACTTATAAGTGGGAGCCAAATGATGAGAACACAGGACCACAGGGAAGGAAATAACACACCCTGGGGCCTGTCAGGGTGAGGGTGGTGGGAGGAAGGAGAGCATCAGGGTAAATAGTTAATGCGTGTGGGGGTTAATATCTAGGTGATAGGTTGATAGATGCAGCAAATCATCATGGCACACGTTTACCTGTGCAACAAACCTGCACATCCCACACATGTACCCTGGAACTTAAAATAAAATAATACAATTTTTTAAAAAGAAGGTCAAGGAAGAGAAGAAATGGAGCAGACCAAGTAAAAATTATCCTTTGCTGGCAGGGGAGGATACAAGATTGTGCCCTACCCACTTGCATTTTTGAATTTTTGCTCTTAGTTTATGCATAACGATGTGCCTTTTCTAACAAGAACTAACCAGGCTAGGAGATATATCACATAAAGCCAAGAGTTTCTGGTCCTTACAGTCAACTCCCAGACTCTCTCCTAGGCTGGGAACTCCCAGAAGCTACATCATAGGACCATAAAATCTACAGCTTGAAGAGAGAATTTTCTTTTTACTTGCTACTGTGGACCAGTCATTATACTAAGTAAGTTTCTGAATTACCCCATGCAATAATCACAGCAAACCCTGGAGTTATCACCTCCTCCATTTTTATAGATGAGGAAATGGGGGCTCAGAATAATTAAATTACTTACTTACTTAAAGTCACACAAACAATAAGTATAATTACGTCAAGGACCTTGCATCAGTCAGATTCATATTTGAAATCAACAGAACCCATACTAGTTCAGATTCAGGGGGGAAAGAATTTTTGGGAAACATTAGATATGTCAGAGGTTCTTTAGGAGAGCCAGAGTATCAACCTTGGAGGTTACACCCAATTACCTTGCAGATTCTGAGGGCAAACCTGTTACTGCTGCCACCAGACCTATAACCTGTCATTTTCCCTGAATCTGAGATATTACTTCTAAGTCTTCTGTCACTGTAGCCCCTGAAAACAGAATGACCCCGTCCACCAAGCCAGATTCCAAGCTGTTTGGCACCTTTTTCATTTCATTCTCAACCACATCGAAGTTTCATGCTGGTGTGTCTGACTTGGTGGAGTCTAAGTCAAATGACTACACCTTGGCTGTGAAGAATGCTTGGGAAGGAGCTCCTGGCTTTTAACTTTGGAATATAGGGTATATGGGATGGGAAATTCTCCAAAGAGAGAAAGACACTGGACAGTCAAAACAGCTCGCCAAATGGCCAGTGCAGAGGTCAAGTTGAATGACGTACAATGGTCTTCTCATTTCACAGATGGGAAAACTAAGGCCCACTGAGTAGCTACAGTTGGCTGTTCTATGCTTTCTTCTCCAACATTTTTGACATGCCTCTTAGAAGCATTTTGACTGCAAGACCTTAAAAGAAGTGGAAATTCACAGCAAAATGAGCCTTTCCATCTGTCTTCTGTGCCTTATCATATTGGAATGCACTATGGAAATTGTTGCTAAACTTTTATCTGATATGAAAGGATGCATAACACATTTCTCCTTCAGATCTTGGTAAAGAAGAGAATCTGCAAATGCCAGTCTGGGAGGAAATGAAAGGATTTCTCATGAAAAAGGTTTCTATGAAACTTCAAGTTCAATGAAGGATTTCCTTGCTAGGTTTTGGAAATAGCATTGTTGGAATATTGACGTTCTTATCATTGTAATTGATTTTTTAAATTTTTAAAAAATTTGCCTATTTAGAATCTAAAACTCTTTAGTAGAAAAAAGTTACCTCCAGTCTGAACACTGTCAATCATAAAACATTTGCTGTTGATTTTACATAGTATAGCAAAATTTATATAACGAAACTAACTTTGAAAAGCCACAATCAACTTGGGCAATGAAATGTCATCAATTCTATCACTTTACTCATGAGCTGACGTGAAAGTCCTACAGGCATGTGCATTTCCTGAAACACTAAAATTCAGTTGGAGAATGAAAACATAATTGGTCAACATGCCAAAGTACTCAAAATCTAAACTTACACATGATGAGTGAGAAAATAAATAATCCTGTCACACAAAAAATACCATTTTTACAAATGGCAAATGATATCCCACTTGACAGAAAATTGTATTTAAAAACAAATATTTTTTTAAAAAATTTTGTTGTTGTTATTGTTGTTGAGACAGGTTATTGCTCTATCATCCAAGCTGGAGTGCAGTGGCTTAATCTCGGCTCACTGCAGCCTCCGCTTGCCAGGCTCAAGCAATCCTTCAGCCTCAGCTTCCCAAGTAGCTGGGACTGCAGGCACGCACCACCACCACCTACTAATTATTTTTAATTTTTGCAAAGACGAGGTCTCACCATGTTGCCCAGGCTGATCTTGAACTCCTGGGCTCGAAATACCTGTCCATCTTAGCCTCCCAAAATACAGGGATTGCAGTCTTGAGCCAGCACACCCAGCCTGCAATTTATTTTTGAATAAAAATTAAAGGTGGCTAACATGTGATATTCCCTCTAAACAAGGATTGCTTAATGTGGGCTACATGAATGGCATTGAGAAGGGTGCTTAAACACCCTGAAAGCATATACAAAATTATGTGCACATGTGCTTATTGTATGTGTGTGTGCAAGCTGTGCACATACTTTTTTTTGATAAGAGAATTCACAGATGTTATCAGGTACTCAAAGGAGTCTGTGTTGCTCATAAATCAAATGATAGAGGGCTATTTTAGGTCACAGAACAGATTCTGTAACATATGTAATATAATATGAACTCGAATTCAGGACTCCTCTAGGCCAGATCCTATTTTGCTGTTAACTTTAATTTAAACCATGGAAGATATCCATCTTTTGCAAGGTCCTTTTTCTCCTCTGATGCTGTTTATACAAGGTCTCTAAGAGCCTATAAAGCAATATTACTAGAGATAGACCTGGAATATTTGAAAACAGATTAGAACTGCCTCTTACCACCTTCTATCAGACTCTAACCAGAATCCTCATCAAGGAGGAAGGAACAAAGCCCTAAAGCATAAAGCAGTATATTATGAATGAGCATAAAAATGTTAAATTAACCACCAAACTTGTGACATTCTTTTCATTTTTACATAAACCCAATTCCAAGATTTCTGTATTGGAGAGAAATTCTAGGCTGAGACTCCTGGTGAGCATATCAATCACGTCTGCTTTGTTACTCCTTATTTCCCCGTTGCCTAGTATAGTGCCTGGCAAATAGTGAGCCTTCAATAAATATTTTTTGAACTTGAATTGAATTGCTTTGAGCTGAACTGGAATAAGAGCTGGCATGTTAAGAGTTTTGGATTAGCCATTATTTAAAGTTATTTATGAAACTATCAAATGTCACGTGGTCATTTCTCTTTAACTTCCATGCCAACAACCTTTTTATAAATTAAAATCTGAGTCAACAATTTCTTTCCAATATCTTTTTCTTTTAGTCTATCAGTGAGGCTATAGAAATGGACAAGTAGTTAAATCTTTCACAGGGTGAAAGGTTGACCTTTAGGAATGTGTTTATTTCTTTAAAAAATAATATCCTGGAACCTTGCTAAGGCAGATAAGTTGATATAGAATATAGATGCATCTTGAACTAGGTCCAGGGTGATTCAGGGACTCTAGATCTGGAAAGGCCACCTGATAAAACATTCAATTCACAATTTAACAGGGATCATTTAGATAGGAGGTCTCTATACTTAGATTTCATAAGCCAGTAAGAATTTTCACACGTAAAATAATTAGGGTTAGTTCTCATAGGATTGCCAACTTTTCAATTTTTTTCAAGACACTAAAACACAATAATTTCCACATACCGCCATCATTTGTTAAAGAAATATCCTCTTAACACCAAAGACAGTAGAATGATTATAATCTCAGAAAAAATGAGTCTTTAAGGAGGAATCAATTTGGCTTCATGAAAAATTCACAATGTTCTCTTTAAAAGTTTGCCTTGTCCTTTTGTTACTGGCTGGCACAAATGTTATCACAAACCAACACTGATCCATGCGGTGGCATTTGGGAACCACTAATATAATTAAACCCCTTTGGGCTGAGATTTCTTTGTTTCCTCCTCCCTATCCACTCTCTACCCTTCCCAACTCATCTTTTCACGGAACGCTGATCTCTCTGGACATTTATTCGGGTTCTCTTGACCTCTGGCTTGTTGAGTTCAGCCCAAGAAAGACACAGACAGGAGAACAGGGGATGAGAGGAGTTAAGGTCAGGCTATTGACTCTGCTGGTTCATTTCCCCTCCCTACTTCTCTGCAACCACCACAACTGCCTAGACATAGTTGGCCGTGGTTGTGTTCCTCTCCTCAAGCTTTCTTTCTAGACCTATCAGTTTTGCTCTTCCCCTACCTCTTCAGGTCAAGATAAGGCAAAGGGCACCTGTACTTTCAGGGAATGTCTTGCCAACCCTTGTTGGTTCCTTTAATCTTACCCACACCTTCTAAATCATCCCTTCATTTAACTCTCCTCAGTTTCTGCACTGAAGTAGCCATCTATTTCCTCCTGGGCTTTATCAATACATTCTTCATTTAAAGATGAAAATGTTGAGACGCAGACAAATGAAGCAACTGGCTCGAAGTCACATGATCACTTAGAATCAAGTCAGATATAGACCATACCTTCTAGATTACAAGCAGAGTGCTCCTTAGGCTATGCTCAATCCAGGCCACCATCCTCCCAGAGCCACGTCCTGCTCAGCCATATTGATGGGCATTTCGACAACTAGTTGTAATTTGTTCACATTTTGAATTTAAATATCTTCTTAGGTGACTATTGAGGCAAACCCAAACACAGGAATACTGTTTTCACTGGAATGGATTAGAACCAGGAAAACTGAGTTTTTAAATATTTGCCTAAGTAGAAATGGGCAATTTAGTGTAAGAAACTACTGCAAACGCTGAACACAAAAGAACATGAGAGTGATGAAATTATCACTGTGACGTGAATTTTGATCATGAAAGGGGAGTGGGGAGAGATGAAATAAATGTGCCCAGGGTGAGGGGATGAGGCATGGGTGGTGGGTGGGGGAGAAGAAGATCAGCTGGGGACAGACTTGACTCTGCATGAGAAAATGAGTAGGTTGCAGAAGGGTAAGGAAGAATAGGGTGATAGGTGCCTGTCAAGCAGAAGGAGAGAGGAATGGGCAGCAGTAATGCATAGATATCAAACAGGATATTTGTAAAATGTGTTTATCTGGAAGGAAGTTACTGCACCACGGAGCAGGGGCTGCTGCTAGAACCCTGACGTATTAGAAGCTTCAGATTTTAGAGAAACTGAATTCTCCAAAACTGACCTATGTCAAAATGCTCTTCCACAAAGGTGAAATTTGCCATAACCACACTTTTATTTAAAACTCTTGCTCTTAAATAAATGTACATGCACATATTTAATATATTAACTGTTCTCAATTACAAACTTGACTGAATTTCCCACTGCCGTTTGATCACCGGCTGTTATGAAAGTGTCCCCATGGGTATTTTCTTTTACTTGGGTTTTAAAATAAGCTAGAGAGTCTTAATACCAAATTATTCTCTTTAAAGGAATTGGGATAATGGAATTATTAACATTTATTGAGCACTTCATCTGTCAAAGCACTTATCTGTTTTACCTCATTCAGTTCTTACAACAACCCTACCATCACTCAGCCTCGTGACCACATTCTTGTCCTCATCTGCACAGTCTGGCCCCTGACCATGGCAAGCAGAATTTCTCTGTGGCTCTGATCCCTGTCAATGTCCCAGGTCAGATGCGTGAAAAGCATTGCTCAAAGAAGTCACTGTTATAGCCTCTCAGCATGAGGGACTGCTCGTTCTGGTACAACCACCTTCATTGACTGCCGAGCCTTTAATCAATCAACAATTATTTATCAGGCTCCTACTTACTGTTCAGCAAAGTCCTGTCTGGCTTCTGTAGACAGGAACATTTCTAGATATGGCACATGAAGTTGGATCAATCAGAAACCTTGAGCCAGTCCTTAAGGGTCAAAGGGTTTGTATAGCTGTCATTTTAGGACAGAGAAATAAAGCCTTAACAACAAGGTAGAGGACAATGAGAAGGTACTGGAATAGATTAAGAAATCAAGAAATACAAAATTAGAAAATAATATGTAAATTTTCCTTTAAATTATCAAATGAGAAACCTTTGCAACCAGAACGAAGTCTACTCTTACAATGTCATATAAGATTTGTTCAATTAGTAAACTATCAACCTCAACATCCATGCATAATAATAGTCAGGTGTCTTTACTATAATCAAAGAGTTCATTGAATTTTTAGTGTTATTTAGTATCATCTTAGATTGATCATCTTGGCTACATTAGGTATCTGTATTTAGATAATACCTTTATATTTAGGAAGACAATTTTAAGACAAAAAATAAAAATTCACAATGGGGATTATTATTAAATTGTTGGATTTACCATTTGGAAATCCATACACAGGTTCAATTCCCAAACACCTGTATGTTGCCTATATTTTCATCATTTTGATGTCATAGACTGTTGATTAATATAATTCACTGGCAACCACTTTAACCACTGAGAGTATTCATTTTCATCATTAATACAAATTGCACGTGTCCACATGTACCTGGAAGTAAAATAAAATTAATAATGGAAGCCCTATCTTTCTGCCCTTCTGACATTGTACCTTGCAAAACTGGGACAACGACTGAGTACATCTAACATTTTTCGTCTTTGAAACCACATATCCACCTCCCAAACCTCTATCTTCATGTGTTTACTTATTTTTGAAATTGTTCTTGACTTCATTTTTGTTTGCCTTTGTTCTGTTAATGGAGTTACCTCCTATTTAAAAAGTGCCTGCTTTTGTGTAAGCTTTTTCCCTTAAGAGAGTGGCAGAAGCTGAAAGGCATGTCAGAGAGCAGGGCGTGCTCACTACAGCTGGAGTAGGGGTGTAAAAGACTGACTTTGCATTCTCCATGGTTTGCTCGGGTCTTTCCCTGTCCTAAAACACATGACAATTCCCTAAATTTGTCTGTACAAAAAATCCTATGTTATTTAATAACAGTCCTCAGTTATGCCTGTTTCATTTGGCTTTGACTTATAATGCTTTTGTCTTATGGAAATGTTTGTTGTTCTCGGCTGGGGAAATTTTGGGTGTTTGGAGAAGCCCTGGAGAAATGGATTAGATGATCTTGCTGAGTCTACTCACACAAATTTTAAAAAGTTCCTCTTGAGATCAAACATTCAAGAAAATTTTCCCTGGACACAGAAGTCTAGATCAGGGATTCCCAATCTTTTAAAAATAGTTTGGCCTCATGACAATTCCCCATTTCTGCATATAATGTCTTACAGCATGTATTCATCTCAGTGTAAATGCACAAGAATTTTGTTTAAAGACCTTTTTCTTGAGAATTTTTGAACCCATTTTTGAAATTACTGGAACCATCAGGGATCCGAGGATAATTGGTTCACTTCCTAGTATCACCATTCCAGCCTAAGATGTTCCTTCCCTAAAGGCAAACTTTTGAGGGTGAGTATGCCCCTGTAGTGGCAGAACCTGACTGTTGAGCCAGGCTGTTGGTGAAGGAGAAATATTTTTTTGCCTCTCATCCCATAGAATTCTGTTTAAATCAGAGGCCAGTGGCAGAGACTCAAGGTTCGATATATAGTATGAACAAGTACAGAAACTGAATGAATGCTGGATTTTTATGCCTGGTTCCATTTACCACCAGATGGCTCTATTGTATCGTCAGGAAATGCACACATGTAAAATCGGTGGTCTCATAAGCCACAGGGAAAAAAATAAAACAGAAGTTACACCTATAAGATATGTAGGAATGCAGTTCGTTCTTTATGGGGTTAATTGGAAGCAGCTGCAGCAGGAGTATTCGCAAGAAAACAGGATGCACCCAGAGAAACTATAGGAAGGTCATCATCCTAGCATGTCCAAGGTTTTCCAACTTTTTGTATTACTTTGTAATTATTAAGTATTACAATAGCAAAAGAGTAGCAAGGAAGTGCTCTCAAGGGCCTGTACCTGGTGTTTTCATACCAATTTTGTGTACTCTTCAGCTTGTAGCTGAGAAAAAGTAACTTTAGAAACATTTTGAGTCTGGGCGCAGTGGCTCACAACTGTAATCCCAGCACTTTGGGAGGTGGAGGTGGGCAGATCATGCGGTCAGGGGTTTAAGACTAGCCTGGCCAACATGGTGAAACCACGTCTCTACTAAAAATATAAAAATTAGCTGGACGTGGTGGCGCGTGCCTGTCATCTTCAGAGGCTGAGACAGGAGAATCGCTTGAACCCAGGAGGTGGAGGTTGCAGTGAGCCAAGATTGTGCCCTTGCACTCGGCCTGGGCAACAAGAGTGAAACTCTGCCTGGAAAAAGAAAAAGAAAGAAAAAGAAAAAGAAAAAATTTGAGGGGCAGAGTCTACACATCTGCTAATTTGAGTCATATTAGCCAGGCTCTGGGAAGAATGATGTGAGTCTAAAACATGTGGTATCTTTGCTTTAATGACATGTGCTGAGAAGGTGAAGATGAGAGGAAACAGGGTTTCTTTGAGCTCAGTTGACTCCGTTCCTACTGTTAGGTGAATGTTAAAAACATAGGCATTCTAGGTGACATCTTCCATCAGGAATGTGAAATTTTAAATCTAACCTTCTGAAGTAAGAATAAAAGTTTCAAAGCAATCAAATTCCAATGACAGTTATTTAATGTAACTTTCTAAAGCTGTTCATTGTCATCATTTGTTTTTTACTCTTTTTACATTCGATGTTTTAAATGAAACTATTGTTAAAACATTTTGCTGTTTTATTTCCTTGTTAAGAAAAGGGGAGGATTTGTGAGTTTATCAAGCCTATCATTAGTCCATAAGATTGTTTGAGATGCGCTCAAACTATCCCTGTCAAAAAGTAATAATTGATTTTTTTTTTAAAGAAAGTGTCCCTGGATACCGGACAGATGGCGTTTACCTTGGCCCAACTTGAGTCATTGGAGACTTGTCTGAAAGAAGCAGAAGAAAAGGCTAAAGCTTTATCTGAACAGGTAACACCTGTTATGGGAACTGGAAACAAATGTTCCTCAGTGTGCAGCATGGCAAGTGTGAATGTAAACACACGTTTTAACCTCTGCCTCTACTGTTACACACACACACACACACACACACACACACTGCAGTTATGTACACACACACACGCACACAGCATTCCATTCATTTTAGACATAACAGTGCCTACTTTGTAGGGAACTTTTCAGTCTTTAAAACTTTTTTCATCTTTATATTTTATTTGACTTTCATTCACCACAGGCCATGAGTTAGGCAAACCTTCTTTAGCTAAGTGGTTTTCCTGAATAAGCAAAGCATATTTGCATTATAAATAGATAAGCTCAAAGATAAAATAAAGCCTATTGGAGTCATGCAGAAGTAATTTTCTTTCATTTTTAGGAAACTTTACTTAGAAGAGAGTTTTTCAAATATTGACATCCCTCTTGGGTGTTTGAAACTTACAGAAGCAAAGCAGCAGATGATAAGTGGAGCCTGGTCTGCACCAGGTGGCCTGGACACCTTATAGTACTTTGCATGTACAGCAGGTCCATGATTTCAGAGGCAGTAAACCAGCTTTACTAGTATCAGTAAAGCTCAGACCAGGGCTGGAACATTTCCCAATAAGATTATACTTTGCAAATAGTGCAACTATTGTTGCCTTTCCGCCGGTCAGAGAGGCTTGGCCCCAGAAGACAAACTGCTTGGAGCCTGGGTCCCGCAGTGCTCTCTTTTGGTGACAGTCAGTGAAGGGAAAAGGATGGAGGAGGCCCTGCAATGTTAGAAATGTTCATTCATTTCTCCTGGATTGATATATTTAGATAAAAGTATATTTTAGATACTTTGGAAAAAAAGAATTTTAAGGTACTTTTAATAAAGGCAGTCTTTCTGTACAGTAACAGCTAATTGCATCAGAATTCTAGCGGAAACTAAGGAGGAAAGGTGCCTTGTGTTATGAGAAAAAGTGTAATTAATATATAATTTAGTGATACACACACAAATGCCCTTCATTTCTTTTTCAGCTTACCAAAAAAGGTGCATCCCTTACTTTGGCATGTATTTATTGTTTACTGACTAAATGCGATTGATGCAAGGGGTCACAGGGGAGTTGTGTCAGTTGATAAAAATGTGCTGTCCTTTTGGAAAAGTTTCCATCTCAGCCTCAAGCCATAGCTCTAGCCTACCAACTGTTTTTTTTTTTTTTTCTAAAACAAACAGAAACAAGCCTTGAACTATGGCAAAATTAAGAATTACCAAGAATATAATGATAAACATGAGGTACCGTTTCAAAGCAAAACAAACAAACAAAACAACAACAACAAAAACAAAAAACTAAGAATTTCAGAGTCTCCAAATTGGGAAGGATTTTTCAATGGATAACTCAAAAAGGGCACCCCTGCTGGGATTAGGTTACACTAAGAAGGTATATGGGATTTTTTTGGTAATCAATAGTGATGGCTTTTAATGATTTCTCGTTTGAATCAGTAAGATTCAATTCACTCATAAAAGTACCCATTTCTGCACTTTGGGAAGCCGAGGTGGGTCGATCATGAGGTCAGGAGATCGAGACCATCCTGGCTAACATTGTGAAACCCCGTTTCTACTAAAAATACAAAAAAAATAGCAGGGCATGGTGGTGGGTGCTGAGGCAGGAGAATGGCATAAACCCGGGAGGCGGAACTTCCAGTGAGCTGAGATCGCGCCACTGCACTCCAGCCTGGGAAACAGAGCGAGACTCCGTCTCAAAGAAAAAAAATAGTACCCATTTCTTTGGTTCTTAATGAAATATTTTTATTTTATCCAATGCAGATGTAACCACCCATTGGGCTCACCTTGCCCACTGCCTAGACAGAATTGATTTATCAAGACAGGGGAATTACAATGGAGAAAGAGTAAATCACGGAGTCACAGAGCTGGCTGTGCAGGAGACCGGGGTTTTATTATTACTCAAGTCAGTCTCCCTGAACATTCAGGGATCAGAGTTTTTAAAGATAATTTGACGGGGAGGCACCCGGGAAGTGGGGAATGCTGGTTGGTCAGGTTGGAGATGGAATCATAGTGGATGGAAGTTAGGTTTTCTTAATGTCTTCTGTTCTTGGGTGTGATGGCAGAACTGGTTGGGCTGGGTGGTGTCAGCTGATCCATCAAGTGCAGGGTCTGCAAAATATCTGAAGCACTGATCTTAAACTTTACAATAGTGATGTTATTCCCAGGAGCAATTTGCGGAGGTTCAGACTCTCGGAGTCACAGGCTGCATGACTCCTCAATTGTAATTTCTAATTTTGTAGCTAATTTGGTAGTTCTGCAAGGGCAGATTGGACCTCAGGCAAGAGCAGGGTTCTTTTTGGGAAAGGGCTGTTATCGATTTTGTTTCAGAGTCAAACCATGAACTGAATTCCTTCCCACAGATAGTTTGGCCTATGACCAGGAATGAACAAGGACAGTTTAAGGGTTAAAAGCAAGATAGAGTCGGTTAGGTCTTATTTCTTTCACTGTCATAATTTCCTCGGTTATAATTTACAAAGGTGCTTTCACGGATAGCTCCTAATATTTAAGATTCTTAGCTGGATGATCTCTTTGTATGACACCAACCAATTAGATGTATTTATTTTTTCAGTAATATAGCAGATTAAATATATAAAATGGAGATTGGATTTCACAACCTTTTTGTACCTACCATAAGTAAGATGCTGGTTAGGTGTTTTGCAGGAAAGACATATAAGTCAGAGCTTCTCTACCCAAGTAGCTCACAGACAATAGAAAAATTGGGAGATATGAAGAATGAAAATAGGCGTTTATATGACTCCAAGATAAACTGCACAATAGCATTAAGTTACAGGATCTGTATGTGTTAATTGTACTAAAGTGTTGTTCTTGAAGTTGTCAAATTTGCATAACCAAGTGAGTTTAATTGGAAGTTGACCATGGTTTGAGGAAAGGGAGAGTATGATATGTAAAGCACATTGCAGGCATTTTTGATATTACATTTTTAATTAACTTGAGCATTTTATGAGATTTGGCTGTCTTCATTGTTACTGTTGAGAGGGGTCAATCAACACAGTTGTCACAGGATTTAATCCTAAAATTTTTGCTTTCTCCAGTGTTTGAGTCTGGTCTTTTCCTTGAAAAGATAAAAACTTTAAGAACAGTCCTCTGTCCCCTATCTTAAAATTTAAGTCGACATTAAAAACATGGATGAGAGGATAGGGAAAGGGAAGAACCTGATATTTCCTAAGAAAGTTCTTGAGAATATTTCAGAATGGAACACCTGTCTCAAACAATCAAACATTTGTCCACTGGGTGCCACTGTCTTCCTTACCAGGTAGTGCCACTAAGGGATTACAGAAAGATTGCCTTTAGTGTTAAAGACAATGATTACACACACACGCATACACACACACTCTCTCAATCTGTGTGTGTGTGTGTGTGTGTGTGTGTGTGTGTGTGTGTGTGTGTGTGTTGAAGGAATATTTTTGCCTGCTATACATGTTAAGGCTTCTTCTAAATGTCATTAATTTAGGATTTGTCACAAGGATGTTGGGAATGCTACCTTGCCTTTACTGGTAACCCAAATTGTGGGCTGTCCCAGTGGAGTAGAATGAGGTGAGGAGTGTGGAAGAAACAAGAAGAACCAAGATTTGTGCTGGAAGGAAGCAGTGGAAGCTTGCAGTATTATCAAACAATGGATCCTGCCTTTGAGAAAATGGTTAATCTCACTGTTATTCAAGATCTTATCTCTTAGCTTTGCCTCTGAGAACATAGAATTAACTCAGAATGGAAAGTATAGGTGCCTAGGGTTGTTACCTACGTTAATCATCTGTTGATCTTGGGCCTCGGTTTATGCAAACTGGACATTTCTAAGGACTCCTTCAGCAAGGTCCAATGTTACAAAGAAAAAAATAGAAATAGGCAACAAACAAGAAGGTTGTGGCCACTTCCTCTGATGAGGTCACACAGTCAATAGAATTCTTTGTTGGGCTTCACTTTAGCTTACAACTGTTCTTTACTGCTCTGCAGTCAAGTCACTAATGTCAAAATAAAAGAAACATGAAATTAGAATAATTTGCAATTAAGACTTATCATCTGGGTTAGTCAAGACTTTGAGAAATAACTGACTGCAGCAATTCAGCCAAAGTAGAGTGAGAAAGTGTCATTAGTCCCCAACTTCTAACCTGGATTATAGTGATAAATCCCTCAACATATTACCAAGTCTTGCTTAAGGAAATACTTTATTATATTTCCCATAGGTTAAGATCAGGTGGGAGGAAAACTAAATGCCTGGATGTTGGGTAATAGATAAAGAAAAAGAGTGAGTAACAAAGGGAGAAAAGCTGTTAGGAATGTGAAAGAAAGATGAGAAGTAAAGGGTTTCTAGAGAAGCCCATAAAAAAAAGTCTTTTCATGTGTGCTGGCTTCTATCACCAGTGAATATAGGAGGACAATGAAAAGGATTCTGGTGGACTGCTGTTTACAACCATACACAAGCAAATAGACCATACAGCTTTTGTGCTGAGACAAAAGAAAGTGTCAAGAAAACCCATACTTTTGCAATGAAGCCTGATCCAGATGCACGCCAATGTAGAGTTTATGAGGCAACATTCCCTTTGGCAGCAGCGTTAGCCCAGAGTCTCTCTCATTTATCAATGGCTTCTGGTTCCCAGCTCCAGGTATCAGATCAGGGAGAGCCCAGGCTTTGTTCCTGTTCCACTATTTGCTAGCTTTATGGCCTTGGGCAATTCACTTTGTCTCCCCAGCTACAGTTGTCTTATCTAGGAGGGTGTAAACATGTTAGTTTCATAGAGCTGTCGTGAGGATTAAATGGGATAGGTATTGGTCCTTCTGTCCCTTTGTAGGTATTATGGCTGAATGTTTCTGTCCCCCCATCAAAAAGAACAAATTCATATGTTGAAACCTAATCCTCAATATGATAGTATGTGATGATGGGATCTTTGGTAGATGATAAGTTCTTGAGACCACTGGGTCTCAAGGAATGGGTCTAGTGTCCTTATAAAAGAGGCTCAAGGGAACTCCCTCACCCCTTCCACCATGTGAAGACAGAGTAAGAAGCTGCCATCTGTGAACCAGGAAACAGACCTTCATAAGACACCAGATCTGTTGGTACCTTGATCTTGGACTGCTCAGCCTCTAGAATTTTAAGAAAGAAAGAAATTCCCATTGTTTATATGCTAGCCAGTTTATGGTATTTTGTTATAGCAGCCCAAATGAACTAAGACAATAGGTTCTCAAAAATATCTGTTTATTTTCACTCCTACCAGTGGTCATAACAGAACTGTGTAGTTCTCTTTATGCCTTGAGCCACATAAATTAACAAGTCCCAACCTACCACAAAAGTCTTTCTCTCACACATACACACATACACTGCCCCCCTACCCAAGCTCCCTTTGTCCTAACTTGGCTGGCTTTTCTACTATCCAGTTTCTCTTCTACTCTTTCTCATCTCTTCATGTGGTAAAGGGATTTTAGTTCTTTAACCTTGTCTTTCCTTTCTGCTTCATCTCTTGGAACTTTTGTCTGTTTCTGCCGATTATCTGATTTTGTACAGACTGGGAGCTGTTTTCCTTGGCAAGCTGGGCAGGGAGGGTGTCAGGAGGTGAATCCAGTAAGAACTATGTAGTCAGAATTCATTTCATATATCTTCTGGGTACCATACCTAGCAAAATATAGTCACATATGAGAAGACTTTTTAAAGTTCATGGAAAAATTGAATTAAACAACAAAAATAAAAAATATAAATTTTATTTTTCAACATGAGCTTCATCAAGTTCAAGATACTTTTGAAGTGATGATACCAGCCCTTTAGTCCACTTTGAAGAACTGAGGGTCCTGGGGATTTAACCATCTAAATACAGTGTTTTTTTTTTACATGATTAACTAAAGAGAAATGAGTGCCCTTTTAAAGGTTTTTTTAAGACTAGGAAACCAAAATAAGGCAGGAGCAGCCGAATCAGTACTGTAAGGAAGATGCCTAATGATTTCCTGTGGAAACTCTTGCAAAGTTGCCCTTTTTGATGAGAGGAATGAGCAGAAGCATTGTCATGGTGGAGAAGGACTCTCCTGAAGCCTTCCTGGGTGTTTTTCTTCTAAAGTTTGGCTAACTTTCACAAAACACTGTCATAATAAGCAGATGCTATCATTCTTTGTCCCTGCAGGAAGTCAACAAGTAGAATGCTTTGAGAATTTTAAAAAACTTTGCTCTTGACCAGACTTTTGCTTTGACTGGACCACTTCCCCTTCTTGGTAGCCATTGCTTTGATTGTGCTTTGTCTTCAGGATTGTACTGGTACAGCCATGTTCCATCTCCTATTACAATTCTTTGAAGAAATGCTTTAGGATCTTGATCCCACTTGTTTAAATTTCCATTGAAAGATCAACTTTTGTCTGCAGCTGATCTTGGCACAACAGTTTTGGCACCCATTTCCATCAAGTAGAAAGTTTGCTCAAGTTTAATTTTTCAGTCAGAATGGTGTATGCTGAACCAATTGAGATAGCTATGGTGTTGGCTCTTGTTTCTCTTATTAATTTTGGTCCTCTTCAATTAGGACATAAATGAGATACATTTTTCCTCAAAAATTGATGTAAATGGTCTGCTGCCACAAGCTGCTTCTTCAACATGGTCTCATTACTTTTTTAAAAAAATTATCTACAAATAAACTGCTGATTTCTTTGGGGCATTGTGTATATAAACTTTTTGTAAAGCATCATTTCACCATTCTTTCACCCAAGCTTCACATAAATTCGATGTTTGTTCTTGCTTCTATTTTAGCAGAATTCATGTTCCTCTGATAGAGGCTCTTTTCAAACTGTTTTCTTCTTCTTAGTACCTCAAACTAGATCCTGTTCACATGTGTTACAAGTTAGTATGAGTTTATTTTGGTGTAAACTACTTTTGAAATCCATGCACAATTTTTTCAAAATATGCACTTCTATGATATCTCTGAAGAACCTTCATATTAACTATGCCATAAAAACTTCCTAGAAAGAAGATTTCATGATTTGATGCAGGGGATAGGAGGTGGAAAACTGGGTGGGAAACTTGACTCTTTTTCCTATCATTGCTTCTCCCAGGTAGGGATGAGGCATACAGCAAGGGGTCCCTTTTTGGTCTTTTACCCCTTTCCCTTCCATTAAGAGAGGTTTATTGCACTCAAAATGGAAATAAATTTCAATGGAGAAAAACGTGATAGTTTTATTTCCCAACTTTTGGATAAAGCATGTGTGATATTTTTCTGATTGTTAGTAATAGCTCATGTGTGAGTTGGGCATTTTTTCCCCTGACCTGATGAGAGAGACATTTATTAAGGCCTATTAAGGCCCAAAATAAAACTAGGAACAGAGCATTCTTGTATCCTCACTCTATGGCTAACCTGAACAGTTAAGTTATATGCAAAGAAAATTCCTTTCTCTTTATTTTTTTCCTCTGGGATGTCTCTGCCTTAGGTTCTTTCTCATCTTAAAGAATAATAGAACCAATAAAGGAGACATAAAAGGAGGTGGAAGAGGGTGTCTAATCTTGCATCCTGCAGAAATACATGCCTAGGACCAGATCCCTGGGGCAATGCATTATAAATGATAGAGAGTGAAAGAACTAACATTTATTAAGCATGTACAGTTTTCCACGTGTTATGTTGAGGTTTATAAACATTTCATTTTAGCTACACAATAACCCAATTTGCTATTGAGGACAATGAGAATAAAAAACATTGTCATTTGCTAAATGTCATGTAGTCAATAAATTGTGATATGGATTGGTTGTGTCCCCACCCAAATCTCACTTTGAATTGTAATAATCCCCATGTGTCAAGGGCAGGGCCAGGTGGAGATAATTGAATAATAGGAACATTTTTCCCCATACTGTTTTCCTGGTATTGAATAAGTTTCACAAGATCTAATGGTTTTATTAGTGGGAGTTCCCCTGCATAAGCTCTCTTGCCTGCTGCCATGGAAGACGTGCCTTTGCTTCTCCTTTGCCTTCAGCCCTGATTGTGAGTCCTTTCCAGCCATGTGGAACTGTGAGTCCATGAAACCTGTTTCCTTTATAAATTACTCAGTCTTGAGTATGACTTTTTTAGCAGCATGAGAACAGACTAATAAAAATCATTTATCTAGAATTAGAACCAAAGTATTTTTAAAATTCAAAGCCCCTATTCTTAACATGTGGTCATAGACGAAAGACACTTAACAGACATTTCTTACACAGCAACATCGAACAAGAAGAATTTGCCTAGGTTTTCAAACTGGCACCTCAAGAGCCTATTAAACAGATTGCTGGGCCTTTTCTCTAGAGTTTATGATTCATAGATCTGAGGTAAGTTTCAAAACTTTGCATTTATAACAAGTTCCCATCTAGCTTCAGTACCAGATGCTAACCCAGACCTTCAGGCCAAGTTTCTTTTTCGCCCTTGTCCTGTGTTCTCCAGCTGCATGGCTAATATGGTGAAACCCTGTCTCCACTAAAAAGTACAAAAAATTAGCCGGGCGTGGTGGCGGGCACCTGTAGTCCCAGCTACTTGGGAGGCTGAGACAGGAAAATGGCGTGAACCTGGGAGGCAGAGCTTGCAGTGAGTGGAGATAGTGCCAAGTACTCCAGCCTGGGCAACAGAGTGAAATTCCATCTCAAAAAAAAAAAAAAAAAAAGAAAAAAAGAAAAGAAAGAAAGAAAAGAAAAAAAGAAAAGATGTAGGAAGAATGACAAAATAATATTGCTCCAAGAGTCTCATGTTCACAGAGATAATCTCAGCAAGACAGAAAACCAAGTCTCAATTTAGCAGAAGATGGCAAGAGCTGAACTCTAAGATACCTCTCCTTGTTGGAGTCATATGATGAGACTTCTGGAATGTAAGAGGTGGGGATAAATTACCTGTAATCTGCATTTGAAGAAAGAAAATATTATGTGTATGTTGTCAGAATGAAAAAGAAAGTTAAAGGAAATTCAAGAGGGGGCAAAAATGCAAAAGAAGCATTCCATTCTGAAAAAGACTTGTATCTATTCTGACTTGCTCCCCAACGTCCTGCTCCCCTTCAGGCCCATTCTGGCTTATTGCAAGAACCTAATTAGGGGCATTTGTGGCTTTGCACACTGTTCAAACTCAAGATCAAGCCAAGTTTAGTTTGTCTCTTTTTTTGTTTGTTTGTTTTTGTTGGCCAGCACTCATTTGTTCATATAACAAGTGTTTATTGAGGATTCACTATATGCCAGGTACTATATCTAGAAGTGGGAATACAGCAGTATACAAGATTAATAAGATCCCTGACTCATGGAGCTGACATTCTACTGGAGGACACAAACAGAAAACAAATAAACATTGAAAATACATAGTGCTTCACACCGTGTTAAGTACTTTGCTGGGCCATGCTAAAGGGTATCTGTGGGACCACACTTGACCTTAAATCTCACTGGGAAGTCTGGTTCCTGAGAATAACGTTGTGGGCCCTTGTCCTTGAGAAGCTGGTGACTGTAGATCTGTGTGTATGTGTATGTGCGTGTGTGTGTGTGTGTTGGGGTGTGTGTGTTATTCCTGTTGTTTTTGATATTAAACAATAAAAGGTAAGGCCAAATTATTGCTCTAGGTTAGATCAAGGTTCTTGGGACTCAGGTTTTCTCTTCAAGATGGCGTTTTCAAAGAAACGGGAGGATTTTAACAGTTTACTTTCTCTTGAGAGTTTTAACCATTTTGCTAATATTTATCCTAAATTCTTCAGATATATTTATGTGTATTGTTATAAAGCTTGGACTAGAAATGAACAACGCCCCACAAAAAGAATCTAATATGCTATGTTTAACTCTAATCAGCAAGAAATTATGAATCATTTTATGCCTAAGGCCCTAACAAAACTCCCATTATTTCTCTCTTAATACATCTTAGTGTCCAGTCTATCTTTTCTTTATGTTTAGGAATAGAAGGAACAAAGATACCAGCAAATTTTTAGATACTGAATTTGTGTATTGAGTAGCTAAAAGTAATCTGATGCATACTGAGATTGTCCAAAAAATGTTCTGTTTTTTTTTTCATTGTTTATATGCAACAGTGGATCTTTTGATGTCAAGTTTATTTGAAATAAACAATGTGCCCTTGGTAGGAGTATTCATTTCTGCAAATGCTCAGAAATTATGCTTGACATGCCAATCTGAAATCATGAGTTTTGTGAATGAGTTTTTGTTTTCAGAACTATTTTGAAGTGTACTTTAATGCCACAAAATCACAAGCAGTCTGTTTGACCTGGAATGGGTTCCTTATCAACATGAAACCTAGTTATCAGGAACTTCATTAAACAATTTGGCTAGCCAGAGCTCCGATTGATTTTACAGCAGAGAAGTTCCCTCCATATTAAAAAACAAAATCCAACAACTTCTCATTTAAGCAGATGTTCATCTTCATCTTGTTACTGGGTTGTTGGTATAAATTGGTAGCCTCAGAGAATACAAGGAAAAAAATTAGAAGCTGGTGAAGAGATGGTGTTGTTTTGAATAGGGTCAAACACAATGACAAATCGGTTTCTGTAGTGTATTGTTGCAGGCGGGATGTGTGGATTGTTGGCTTGTTACATAACTAAAGACTTCCTTTTGCTTGTAAATGTCAAGATCAAACAGAGGTCAGTTTTAAATAGCTGACCGGTGCTAATAAATGTGACTTTCTCCTCTTGGAAAAAGCTTAAACCTTATGCCTTAAGAGTCATGGCTCTGCTGTTAGGAGGAGGTGTCTTTGTGTATGGGCTTAACTTGTACTTTGTTCATGAGATTTTCTTTGACGAACTTTCCCTTTGCTTATTGTATACAAATAAATTAGTAAGTTAGGTATATGCTTTTGTTCAATTATTCATTCAATAAATATTTATTGAGTTTATACTATGAGCTAGATATTCTGTTTGGTACTCCTGTGAATTTTAGCTCATGTATTTCTCCAAACAGTCCTGGAAAACTGTATATGCCATTTTGCAAATGATGAAAGATCTTTGGTGGGCTTGCAGCCCTCCTGTCTGCTCCTTCTACACACTCTCCTTGGTGATCTGACTTTAGGGTACACAATCTGCTGAAAAGCCTTAAGTCCTCACTATTAGTCCAGGTCTTCCCTGACTCCAGACCTAATTATGTGTACTGAACAGCTCCACTAACGTTCTCACAGACAACTCAAGCTCTCAGTCTCCGCAATTCAACTTACCTGCTTCTTGCCCCAAACCTGTTCCTTCTCCCACATTCCCTAGACCAGTTATCAGTGCCGCCAGCCACCCTGTGCTGCTTTCATTCTTTCCTCATGCCTCATATGCAATCAATTGCTGAGTACTATGGGTGATGACTCCCAAATCACTCTTGAGTCCATCTTTTTTCCTCTATCTCCACTATCATCATTTTTGTCCAGGCCACCTTCTGCAATGCCTCTCCTGACTTTACCGTCATTATGGCCCTTGTTTAATGACTCCTCAACACTACACCGGAATGAAGGTTCTGTAACAAAGACCTCATATCTCTCAACTTTAAATCTTAAATTAGCCTGATTTCACTGTCAGGGTTAAATCTATCCTCTAACAGATCTTACAATACCATTTACGATCCACCCACCTGCTTGTTTCTCCAGCTTTACCTTACACCACTCCCTGTATACCACTATGACACCACTTTCAGTTCTTTAAAGGTATTATATCCTCTCTCACCTTTCTAATCTAGAAAAACAAAGGCCTCATTTCTTAGAGTCAAATTTTCATTACTACACCTCTTCCTAGAATTTCTGCCTAGAATTTCTCTGCTAACTTTCTTCATTTACTCTTTTTTTTTTTTTTTTTTTTATATATATATATATATTTTAAGTTCTAGGGTACATGTGCACAACGTACAGGTTTGTTACATATGTATACCTATGCCATGTTAGTGTGCTGCACCCATTAACTCGTCATTTACATTAGGTATATCTCCTAATGCTATTCCTTCCCCCTCCCCCCTCCCCACATAGGTCCCAGTGTGTGATGCTCCCCTTCCTGTGTCCAAGTGATCTTCTTGTTCAATTCCCACCTATGAGTGACAACATGCAGTGTTTGGTTTTCTGTTCTTGCAGTAGTTTGCTGAGAATGATGGTTTCCAGCTTCATCCATGTCCCTACAAAGGACACGAGATCATCCTTTTTTATGGCTACATAGTATTCCATGGTGTATATGTGCCACATTTTCTTAATCCAGTCTGTCACTGATGGACATTTGGGTTGATTCCAAGTCTTTGCTATTGTGAATAGTGCCGCAATAAACATACATGTGCATGTGTCCTTATAGTAGCATGATTTATATTCCTTCGGGTATATACCCAGTAATGGGATGACTGGGTCAGATGGTATTTCTAGTTCTAGATCCTTGAGGAATCGCCATACTGTTTTCCACAATGGTTGAACTAGTTTACAGTCCCACCAACAATGTGAAAGTGTTCCTATTTCTCCACATCCTCTCCAGCACCTGTTGTTTCCTGACTTTTTAATAATTGCCATTCTAACTGGTGTGAGATGGTATCTCATTGTGGTTTTGATTTGCATTTCTCTGATGGCGAGTGATGATGAGCATTTTTTTCATGTGTCTGTTGGCTGTATGAATGTCTTCTTTTGAGAAGTGTCTGTTCATATCCTTTGCCCACTTTTTGATGGGGTTGTTTGTTTTTTTCTTGTAAATTTGTTTGAGTTCTTTGTAGGTTCTGGATATTAGCCCTTTGTCAGATGAGTAGACTGCAAAAATTTTCTCCCATTCTGTAGGTTGCCTGTTCACGCTGATGATAGTTTCTTTTGCTGTGTGGAGCTCTTTAGTTTAATTAGATCCCATTGGTCATTTTTGGCTTTTGTTGCCATTGCTTTTGGTGTTTTAGACATGAAGTCCTTGCCCATGCCTATGTCCTGAATGGTATTGCCTAGGTTTTCTTCTAGAGTTTTTATGGTTTTAGGTCTAACATTTAAGTCTCTAATCCATCTTGAATTAATTTTTGTATAAGGAGTAAGGAAAGGATCCAGTTTCAGCTTTCTACTTATGGCTAGTCAATTTTCCCAGCACCATTTATTAAATAGGGAATCCTTTCCCCATTCCTTGCTTTTGTCAGCTTTGTCAAAGATCAGATGGCTGTAGATGTGTGGTATTATTTCTGAGGGTTCTGTTCTATTCCATTGGTCTGTATCTCTATTTTGGTACCAGTACCTTGCTGTTTTGGTTACTGTAGCCTTGTAGTATAGTCTGAAGTCAGGTAGCGTGATGCCTCCAGCTTTGTTCTTTTGACTTAGGATTGTCTTGGCAATGCGGGCTCTTTTTTGGTTCCATATGAACTTTAAAGCCGTTTTTTCCAATTCTGTGAAGAGACTCATTGGTAGCTTGATGGGGATGGCATTGAATCTGTAAATGACTTTGGGCAGTATGGCCGTTTTCACAATATTGATTCTTCCTATCCATGAGCATGGTATGTTCATGGTATGTTCTTTCATTTTATATGTCCTATTTTATTTCACTGAGCAGTGGTTTGTAGTTCTCCTTGAAGAGGTCCTTTACATCCCTTGTAAGTTGGATTCCTAGGTATTTTATTCTCTTTGAAGCTATTGTGAATGGAAGTTCATTCATGATTTGGCTCTCTGTTTGTCTGTTACTGGTGTATAAGAATGCTTGTGATTTTTGCACATTGATTTTGTATCCTGAGACTTTGCTGAAGTTGCTTATCAGCTTAAGGAGATTTTGGGCTGAGACAATGGGGTTTTCTAAATATACAATCATGTCATCTGCAAACAGGGACAGTTTGACTTCTTCTTTTCCTAATTGAATACTCTTTATTTCTTTCTCTTGCCTGATTGCCCTAGCCAGAACTTCCAACACTATGTTGAATAGGAGTGGTGAGAGAGGGCATCCCTGTCTTGTGCCAGTTTTCAAAGGGAATGCTTCCAGTTTTTGCCCATTTAGTATGATATTGGCTGTGGGTTTGTCATAAATAGCTCTTATTATTTTGAGATACGTTCCATCAATACCGAATTTATTGAGCATTTTTAGCTTGAAGGGCTGTTGAATTTTGTCAAAGGTCTTTTCTGCGTCTATTGAGACAATCATGTGGTTTTTGTCTTTGGTTCTGTTTATATGCTGGATTACGTTTATTGATTTGCGTATGTTGAACCAGCCTTGCATCCAAGGGATGAAGCCCACTTGATCATAGTGGATAAGCTTTTTGATGTGCTGCTGGATCCATTTTGCTAGTATTTTATTGAGGATTTTTGCGTCGATGTTCATCAGGGATATTGGTCTAAAATTCTCTTTTTTTGTTGTGTCTCTGCCAGGCTTTGGTATCAGGATGATGTTGGCCTCATAAAATGAGTTAGGGAAGATTCCCTCTTTTTCTATTGATTGGAAGAGTTTCAGAAGGAATGGAACCAGCTCCTCCTTGTACCTCTGGTAGAATTCAGCTGTGAATCCATCTGGTCCTGGACCTTTTTTGATTGGTAGGCTATTAATTATTGCCTCAATTTCAGAGCCTGCTATTCGTCTATTCAGGGATTCAGCTTCTTCCTGGTTTAGTCTTGGGAGAGTGTAAGTGTCCAGGAAATTATCCATTTCTTCTAGATTTTCTAGTTGATTTGCGTAGAGGTGTTTATAGTATTCTCTGATGGTAGTCTGTATTTCTGGGGGTCGGTGGTGATATCCCCTTCAGCATTTTTTATTGCATCTATTTGATTCTTCTCGCTTTTCTTCTTTATTAGTCTTGCTAGCAGTCTATCAATTTTTTTGATCTTTTCAAAAAACCAACTCCTGGATTCATTGACTTTTTGGAGTTTTTTTTGAATCTCTATCTCCTTCAGTTCTGCTTTGATCTTAGTTATTTCTTGCCTTCTGCTAGTTTTGAATGTGTTTGCTCTTGCTTCTCTAGTTCTTTTAATTGTGATGTTAGAGTGTCAATTTTAGATCTTTCCTGCTTTCTCTTGTGGGCATTTAGTGCTATAAATTTCCCTCTACACACTGCCTTAAATGTGTCCCAGAGATTCTGGTATGTTGAATCTTTGTTCTCATTGGTTTCAAAGAACGTCTTCATTTCTGCCTTCATTTCGTTATGTACCAAGTAGTCATTCAGGAGCAGGTTATTCAGTTTCCATGTAGTTGAGCGGTTTTGATTGAGTTTCTTAGTCCTGAGTTCTAGTTTGATCGCACTGTGGTCTGAGAGACAGTTTGTTATAATTTCTGTTCTTTTACATTTGCTGAGGGGCGCTTTACTTCCAACTATGTGGTCAATTTTGGAATAAGTGCGATGTGGTGCTGAGAAGAATGTATATTCTGTTGATTTGGGGTGGAGAGTTCTATAGATGTCTATTAGGTCTGCTTGCTGCAGAATTGAGTTCAATTCCTGGATATCCTTGTTAACTTTCTGTCTCGTTGATCTGTCTGATGTTGACAGTGGGGTGTTGAAGTCTCCCATTATTATTGTATGGGAGTCTAAGTCTCTTTGTAAGTCTCTAAGGACTTGCTTTATGAATCTGGGTGCTCCTGTATTGGGTGCATATATATTTAGGATAGTTAGCTCTTCCTGTTGAATTGATCTCTTTACCATTATGTAATGGCCTTGTTTGTCTCTTTTGATCTTTGATGGTTTAAAGTCTGTTTTATCAGAGACTAGTATTGCAACCCCTGCTGTTTTTTGTTCTCCATTTGCTTGGTAGATTTTCCTCCATCCCTTTATTTTGAGCCTATGTATGTCTCTGCATGTGAGATGGGTCTCCTGAATACACCAGTTTTATATGCACTCTTGACTCTTTATCCAGTTTGCCAGTGTGTGTCTTTTAATTGGACCATTTAGTCCATTTACATTTAAGATTAATATTGTTATCTGTGAACTTCATCCTGCCATTATGATATTAACTGGTTATTTTGCTCGTTAGTTGATGCAGTTTCTTCCTAGCCTCGATGGTCTTTACATTTTGGCATGTTTTTGCAATGGCTGGTACTGGTTGTTCCTTTCCATGTTTAGGGCTTCCTTCAGGGTCTCTGGTAAGGCAGGCCTGGTGGTGACAAAATCTCTAAGCATTTGCTTATCTGTAAAGGATTTTATTTCTCCTTCACTTATGAAACTTAGTTTGGCTGGATATGAAATTCTGGGTTTAAAATTCTTTTCTTTAAGAATGTTGAATATTGGCCCCCACTCTCTTCTGGCTTGTAGAGTTTCTGCTGAGAGATCTGCTGTTAATCTGATGGGCTTCCCTTTGTGGGTAACCCGACCTTTCTCTCTGGCTGCCCTTAAGATTTTTTCCTTCATTTCAACTTTGGTGAATCTGGCAATTATGTGTCTTGGAGTTGCTCTTCTCGAGGAATATCTTTGTGGCGTTCTCTGTATTTCCTGAATTTGAATGTTGGCCTGCCCTACTAGGTTGGGGAAGTTCTCCTGGATGATATCCTGAAGAGTGTTTTCCAACTTGGTTCCATTTTCCCCCTCACTTTCAGGCACCCCAATCAGACGTAGATTTGGTCTTTTTACATAATCCCATACTTCTTGCAGGCTTTGTTCATTTGTTTTTCTTCTTTTTTCTTTAGGTTTCTCTTCTCGCTTCATTTCATTCATTCGATCCTCAATCGCTGATACTCTTTCTTCCAGTTGATCGAGTCGGTTACTGAAGCTTGTGCACATGTCATGTATTTCTCGTGCCATGGTTTTCATCTCTGTCAGTTCTTTTATGGCCTTCTCTGCATTAATTATTCTAGTTATCAATTCTTCCACTCTGTTTTCAAGATTTTAGTTTCTTTGCGCTGGGTATGTAATTCCTCCTTTAGCTCTGAGAAGTTTGATATACTGAAGCCTTCTTCTCTCATCTCGTCAAAATCATTCTCCGTCCAGCTTTGATCCGTTGCTGGCAAGGAGCTGCGTTCCTTTGCAGGGGGAGATGCGCTCTTATTTTTTGAATTTCCAGCTTTTCTGCCCTGCTTTTTCCCCATCTTTGTGGTTTTATCTGCCTCTGGTCTTTGATGATGGTGACGTACTGATGGGGTTTTGATGTGGGTGTCCTTCCTGCTTGTTAGTTTTCCTTCTAACAGTCAGGACCCTCAGCTGCTCAGCTGTAGGTCTGTTGGAGATTGCTTGACGTCCACTCCAGACACTGTTTGCCTGGGTGTCAGCAGCAGAGGCTGCAGAAGATAGAATATTGCTGAACAGCGAGTGAAACTGTCTGATTCTTGCTTTGGAAGCTTCCTCTCAGGGGTGTACTCCACCATGTGAGGTGTGAGGTGTCAGTCTGCCCCTAGTGGGGATGTCTCCCAGTTAAGCTACTCAGGGATTAGGGACCCACTTGAGCAAGCAGTCTGTCTGTTCTCAGATCTCAACCTCCATGTTGGGAGATCCACTGCTCTCTTCAAAGATGTCAGACAGAGTCGTTTGCGTCTGCAGAGGTTTCTGTTGCTTTGTTGGTGTTGTTGTTGTTTAGCTGTGCCCTGTCCCCAGAGGTGCAGTCTGCAGAGACAGGCAGGCCTCTTTGAGCTGCTGTGAGCTCCACCCAGTTCCAGCTTCCCAGAGGCTTTGTTTACCTACTTAAGCCTCAGCAATGGCGGGTGCCCCTCCCCCAGCCTCTCTGCTGTCTTGACCTTAGATCTCAGACTGCTGTGCTAGCAATGAGGGAGTCTCCGTGGATGTGGGACCCTCCTGGCCAGGCATAGGATATAATCTCCTGGTGTGCCCGTTTGCTAAGACCCTTGGTAAAGCGCAGTATTGGGGTGGGAGTTACCCGATTTTCCAGGTGTTGTGGGTCTCAGTTCCCCTGGCTAGGAAAAGGGATTCCTTTCCCCCTTGCACTTCCCAGGTGAGGCGATGCCTCGCCCTGCTTCAGCTCTGGCTGGTCGGGCTGACCAGCACTGATTGTCTGGCACTCCCTAGTGAGATGTACCCAGTACCTCAGTTGAAAATGCAGAAATCACCTGTCTTCTGTGTCGCTCGCGCTGGGAGCTAGAGAGTGGAGCTGTTCCTATTGGGCCATCTTGCTCCGCCCCCATGTTGTATCTTTGTTCTCATTGGTTTCAAAGAACATCTTCATTTCTGCCTTCATTTCGTTATGTACCCAGTAGTCATTCAGGAGCAGGTTATTCAGTTTCCATGTAGTTGAGCGGTTTTGATTGAGTTTCTTAGTCCTGAGTTCTAGTTTGATCGCACTGTGGTCTGAGAGACAGTTTGTTATAATTTCTGTTCTTTTACATTTGCTGAGGGGCGCTTTACTTCCAACTATGTGGTCAATTTTGGAATAAGTGTGATGTGGTGCTGAGAAGAATGTATATTCTGTTGGTTTGGGGTGGAGAGTTCTGTAGATGTCTATTAGGTCTGCTTGCTACAGAGTTGAGTTCAAATCCTGGATATCCTTGTTAACTTTCTGTGTCATTGATCTGTCTAATGTTGACAGTGGGGTGTTAAAGTGTCCCATTATTATTGTATGGGAGTCTAAGTCTCTTTGTAAGTCTCTAAGGACTTGCTTTATGAATCTGGGTGCTCCTGTATTGGGTGCATATATATTTAAGATAGTTAGCTCTCCTTGTTGAATTGATACCTTTACCATTATGTAATGGCCTTCTTTGTCTCTTTTGATCTTTGTTGGTTGAAAGTGTGCTTTATCAGAGACTAGAATTGCAAGCCCTGCCTTTTTTTGTTTTCCATTTGCTTGGTAGGTCTTCCTCTATCCCTTTATTTTGAGTCAATGTGTGTCTCTGCATGTGAGATGGATCTCCTGAATATAGCAAACTGATGGGTCTTGACTCTTTATTTAATTTGCCAGTGTGTGTCTTTTAATTGGACCATTTAGTCCATTTACATTTAAGATTAATATTGTTATGTGTGAACTTGATCCTGTCATTATGATATTAGCTGATTATTTTGCTTGCTATTTGATGCTGTTTCTTCCTAGCATCGATGGTCTTTACATTTTGGCATGTTTTTTGCAATGGCTGGTACCTGTTGTTCCTTTCCATGTTTACTGCTTCCTTCGGGATCTCTTGTAGGGCAGGCCTGGTGGTGACAAAATCTCTAAGCATTTGCTTGTCTGTAAAGGATTTTATTTCTCCTTCACTGATGAAACTTAGTTTGGCTGGATATGAAATTCTGGGTTGGAAATTCTTTTCTTTAAGAATATCGAATATTGGCCCCCATTCTCTTCTGGCTTGTAGAGTTTCTGCTGAGAGATCTGCTGTTAATCTGATGGGCTTCCCTTTGTGGGTAACCCGACCTTTCTCTCTGGCTGCCCTTAAAATTTTTTCCTTCATTTCATCTTTGATGACTCTCACAATTATGTGTGTTGGAGTTGTTCTTCTCAAGGAGTATCTTTGTGGTGTTCTCTGTATTTCCTGAATTTGAATGTTGGCCTGCCTTGCTAGGTTGGGGAAATTCTCCTGGATAATATCCTGCAGAGTGTTTTCCAACTTGGTTCCATTCTCCCCATCACTTTCAGGCATACCAATCAGACGTAGATTTGGTCTTTTCACATAATGCCATATTTCTTGGAGGCTTTGTTCATTTCTTTTTACTCTTTTTTTCTCTACACTTCTCTTCTCGCTTCATTTCATTCATTTGATCTTCAATCACTGATACTCTTTCTTCCAGTTGATCGAGTCGGTTACTGAAGCTTGTGCATTTGTCACGTAGTTCTCGTGTCATGGTTTTCATCTCTATCAGTTCGTTTATGGACTTCTCTGCATTGGTTATTCTAGTTATCCATTCTTCCATTCTTTTTTCAAGGTTTTTAGTTTCTTTGTGCTGGGTATGTATTTCCTCCTTTAGCTCTGAGAAGTTTGATCAACTGAAGACTTCTTCTCTCAACTCGTCAAAGTCATTCTCCATCCAGCTTTGTTCTGTTGTTGGTGATGAGCTGTTTTCCTTTGGAGGGGGGTATGTGCTCTGATTTTTTGCATTCCCAGCTTTTCTGCACTGCTTTTCCCCCATCTTTGTGTCTTTATCTGCCTTTGGTCTTTGATGATGGTGACGTACTGATGGGGTTTTGGTGTGGGTGTCCTTTCTGTTTGTTTGTTTTCCTTCTAACAGTCAGGACCCTCAGTTGCAGGTCTGTTGGAGTTTGCTTGAAGTCCACTCCAGACCCTGTTTGCCTGGGTATCAGTGGCAGAGGCTGCAGAAGATAGAATATTGCTGAACAGCAAGTATACCTGTCTGATTCTTGCACTGGAAGCTTTGTCTCAGTGGTGTACCCAGCCGTGTGAGGTGTGAGGTGTCAGTCTGCCCCTAGTGGGAGATGTCTCCCAGTTAGGCTACTCAGGGGTCAGGGACCCACTTGAGCAGGCAGTCTGTCTGTTCTCAGATCTCAACCTCCATGCTGGGAGAATCACTGCTCTCTTCAAAGCTGTCAGACAGGGACATTTACATCTGCCGAGGTTTCTGCTGCTTTTTGTTTAGCTATACCCTATCCCCAGAGGTGGAGTCTACAGAGGCAGGCCGGCCTCCTTGAGCTGTGGTGGGCTCCACCCAGTTCGAGCTTCCCTGTGGCTTTGTTTACCTCCTTAAGTCTCAGCAATGGTGGGCGCCCCTCCCCCAGCCTCACTGCTGCCTTGCAGTTAGATCTCAGACTGCTGTGCTAGCAATGAGGGAGGCTCTGTGGGTGTGGGACCCTCCAGGCCGGGTGTGGGATATAGTCTCCTGGTGTGCCGTTTGCTAAGACCCTTGGAAAAACGCAGTATTAGGATGGGAGTTACCCGATTTTCCAGGTGTTGTGTGTCTCAGCTTCCCTCGGCTAGGAAAAGGAATTCCCTTCCCCTTACACTTCCCAGGTGAGGTGATGCCTCGCCCTGCTTCAGCTCTAGCTGGTTGGGCTGCACGCACTGACCAGCACCGACTGTCCAACACACCCCAGTGAGATGAACCCAGTACCTCTGTTGAAAATGCAGAAATCACCCGTCTTTTGTGTCACTCACGCTGGGAGCTAGAGCCTGGAGCTGCTCTTATTTGGCCGTCTTGGGTGTGCCTCTCTCCACTTCCTCTTATTCCCTTCCCCATTATCCAAAGAATTCCAAGAGACTTCTTTTCAGATCATCAGTTAGATGCCATTCCCTCCAAAATGCATTTCTTCTTCCTTCAAGTTTGGGTTAGATGTCCTTAGGTGCTTTCATAATCTCTCTCCCACCTCCTACCAATAATAATGGTTTGTCTGTGCCTCCCACTATACCATATAACCCATGGAAGAAGCTCAGACAGCAACTCCTCTGAGGTCCAAAGTCAAATTAGAATTCATTACTTGTCCCTTTTATGTCAAAGCCCATGTTTTTTTCCGTTATACACTTGGAGTTGACTCCTACACAAGGAGGGCCACTGAAGGAGACACATTCAGATCTGTGCTCAAGAGACAAAACAATGAGGGTACTGAGAAGGACAGATTTGAGAGACCAAAACCCGGCATATCAATTTGTAGGATCTTATAAAAATCCAGTTTGGAAATGATAAAGGCCTAAATTATTGGTGGAGAGAAGACAGAGACAAGCTATATTTATGAGTTGGATTTGATGATTAATTAAATGTAGAAGTTGAGGGGAAAGTGGGATTCAAGACTGATCCCAAATTTCAGGTGACTGTGTAACCTCTGGTTACCCAACTGTCTTATATTAGAATCATTTGATGTTAAAAATGATTCATTTCTTATGGACGACTCCATGCAGGCTCAACTTACCACTTATGCTATAGATTCTTCATCCAAGTTTCGGATCATTTTAGTTTCCTTTTTTAGATCTTCTGAATCTTGTAATCCTTGGATACTATGTCAGATCCTTTAACCCAGGGGTGTCTAATCTTTTGGCTTCTCTTGGCCACATTGGAAGAAGAATTGTCCAAAATAATAAATGCTAAACAGACCTCCAAAGAGGGGAGCCTTATCAGTGGCTGGTAACTGGAACAGTTCGTCACTCTACCACTGACACGAATATCACTAAATGTCCTTCAATTAGTAGGAGAATATCAATGAAATGAGCGTGTTCCTTATTCATACTTCCACAAGACCATGAATGAAAAAGAAATTGTCCATATTATGGAGACTCTTTGTTTTCTTCCTGATCCCCAGTATTTGTGCATCTAAGCTCGCTAAGCCTGTTTTGTATTTCCCTGCTCACTGAAATTCTTCCTCTACTGCCTGTCGTCAGCTTCTTAAGCCTATTTTCACAACATGCCCTATGCTGACCCATCCCACTCACTTATGCCCTATGTTGACACTGCATTTCTGATTCTGACAGGATGATTTTTAAATTTATAGCACACACAGGCAGATAAATGCCTTTTTCAGAATTGTTTAAGGGAGGAAAGGGCAAGGGCTTCTCTCTGATTTTGCCTAAGATGGAGAGCAGTCTTGGTGTCAGTGGTCTGAGTCTGATCTGCTCAGTCCAGGAAAAATACCTCCAGGGAGTGTTCTTTAATGTCGTGAACAGCAGAGAGGCATTTGTTGAGAATGACTGATTACACAGAGTATAATATGCAGGCACATATAGAAAAAAAAGTTCTAGAGAGGATATATAATGGATTATGAAATCAATCAATCAAATTCAATTTCCTCTCTAAGGAATTGGTAAACAGAACAAAACAAAAACCAGTTACCTAATATAAATAAGGGAGCAGTTCTAACCTTTTCTAGATTTTAATTTCAGGCCATGGGACTTCTGTGGATTCTATTCTATTCTTGTCCTACCCCATCCAAGATGTCTACTTCTTACTTCAAAGTCCCTTATTATCTGTGTATGTGCTTATGTGCTGTGTCCAAAAAAAAAGTACGAACTCTAAAGTTTCACTTACCTGAACTACCTCAAATATGTTATCTCAGATTGTTTCCCTTAGTAACACAATGGACTGCTGGATCATCCTGCCGCTTTGACTGTGCGTTGTCCTTGTCCACCCCTACTCCCCATCTCTATTCCTCTGTTCTCATCTTGAGTATTCTGTGTTTTCTTTGGAACCCATACACTCTCTAAAGAAGCAGTAAGTGGAACTGGGATTCCATCCCAGTAGGAACAATCACTTCCTGCTTTAAAATTCATCTGGGAACAGTTGCCTTCCTCATTCAGAGTAGGGGACTCTGTATTTCCTAACCTCAGGGACTTTCCCTGAAGTTGCCTAATTTTTGTTTCCAAAAGCCTAAACCCATCAAAGAGACTAACAAGGCCTTGAGAGAAAGGGAGACTCCTGAGAGAGACTCAAAGATAGCAGAGTGCCTCTTCACCAAACTGGAGAGTAGAGAGTCGTCTCTCTGAGTCACACCAGCATGGGAAGCCTGTACCGTGTTCCATGAAAATGCTCTGAGAATGTGACAGTTAGAGGGATTGTTGTATCCTAGGAATGTGTCCTAGGCCTCTGTGAAATGTAGAATCTAGGATTCCAGACAAGGGTTTCTGGTGGGATGAGAACGGTATTGCCAGTGCCCTGGGGATATATAGGGTTCCCAGATGGGTAAACTACACTGGGGAGAGAAGATCTTCGAGAACGGTTGTATAACTAGAGGTGAGGACTTAACGTTGAAATAAATAAGATTTACAGAAAGTAAAAAATGTGCTATTTTTTGTACACTTGGATTTGTGGATTGAGAACTGTCTGCTTTGCAGTAGCTCTATTTCTGTGTAATTACTTTATGCCCAATCTCATGTTGACTTTAATTTCTTAGAACCCGATATTATTGCTTTTTGACCTTAACGTCTAACGGTTGCCCTTTATATCCAAGTCAATGATTGATCGCCTCACCTTTCCCATGTCTTTTCATTTCTCTCTGGTATTCTTATCTATTCTTAAGGCCTAGAGAACTTTCTCAAAGATTAAAGGAAACTTAGGAATGAATCTCTTTGCCTGCGTCCCTAACTTTGTATTTCAATTATTGATTGACCTGTTGGTAAATATTTCTATTTTCACTTGGAGTTTAAATGATCCTTTATTAAGGATCATTTTCCCCAAAATAACGTGAGGGTGTTATGGGTTAAATTATATGTCAACCTCCCAATTAATTTGTTGAAGTTCTAACTCCCAGTACCCCAGAACATGACTTTATCTTTTAAAAGAGTCATTGCAGATGCAATTCATTAAGATAAGGCTGGCAGGGCATGGTGGCTCACACCTGTAATCCCAGCACTTTGGGAGGCCAAGGTGGGCAGATCACGAGGTCAGGAGTTTGAGACCAGCCTGACCAACGTGGTGAAACCCCTGCACTACTAAAAACACAAAAATTAGCCAGTCGTGATGGCACGCACCTGTAATTCCAGCTACTCAGCAGGCTGAGGCAGGAGAATCACTTGAACTCAGGAGGCAGAGGTTGCAATGAGCCAAGAGCCTGCTACTGCACTCCAGCCTAGGTGAGAGAGATATTACTCCATCTCCAAAAAAAAAAAAAAAAAAAAGGTCATACTGGAGTGGGATGGGCCTGTAATCTAATCTGATTGGTGTCCTTATAAAAAATGAAAATTTGGGCACACTCATACAGGGAGAAAGCCATGTGAACCTGAAGGCAGAGACCAGAGTGATGCTTCTGCAAGCCAACGAATGCCAAAGATTGCCAGCAAACCATCAGAAGCTAGGAGAGGTGCTGGAATATATTCTCCCTCACAGCCCTCAGAGGGAGTCATCACTGCTGACATTTTTTTTTTTCATTTTTTTATTATACTTTAAGTTCTAGGGTACATGTGCATAATGTGCAGGTTTGTTACATATGTATATTTGTGCCATGTTGGTGTGCTGCACCCATCAACTCGTCAGCACCCATCAATTCATCATTTATATCATGTATAACTCCCCAATGCAATCCCTCCCCCCTCCCGCCTCCCCATGATAGGCCCCAGTGTGTGATGTTCCCCTTCCCGAGTCCAAGTGATCTCATTGTTCAGTTCCCACCTATGAGTGAGAATATGCGGTGTTTGGTTTTCTCTTCTTGTGATAGTTTGCTAAGAATGATGGTTTCCAGCTGCATCCATGTCCCTACAAAGGGTGCAAACTCATCCTTTTTGATGGCTGCATAGTATTCCATGGTGTATATGTGCCACATTTTCTTAATCCAGTCTGTCACAGATGGACATTTGGGTTGATTCCAAGTCTTTGCTATTGTGAATAGTGCTGCAATAAACATACGTGTGCATGTGTCTTTGTAGTAGAATAATTTATAATCCTTTGGGTATATACCCAGTAGTGGGATGGCTGGGTCATATGGTACATCTAGTTCTAGATCCTTGAGGAATTGCCATACTGTTTTTCATAATGGTTGAACTAGTTTACAATCCCACCAACAGTGTAAAAGTGTTCCTATTTCTCCACATCCTCTCCAACACCTGTTGTTTCCTGATTTTTTAATGATTGCCGTTCTAACTGGTGTGAGATGGTATCTCATTGTGGTTTTGATTTGCATTTCTCTGATGGCGAGTGATGATGAGCATTTTTTCATGTGTCTGTTGGCTGTATGAATGTCTTCTTTTGAGAAATGTCTGTTCATATCCTTTGCCCACTTTTTGATGGGGTTGTTTGTTTTTTTCTCGTATATTTGTTTGAGTTCTTTGTAGATTCTGGATATTAGCCCTTTGTCAGATGAGTAGATTGCAAAAATTTTCTCCCATTCTGTAGGTTGCCTGTTCACTCTGAGGGTAGTTTCTTTTGCTGTGCAGAAGCTCTTTAGTTTAATTAGATCCCATTTGTCAATTTTGGCTTTTGCTGCTATTGCTTTTGGTGTTTTAGACATGAAGTCCTTGCCCATGCCTGTGTCCTGAATGGTACTACCTAGATTTTCTTCTAGGGTTTTTATGGTATTAGGTCTAACATTTAAGTCTCTAATCCATCTTGAATTAATCTTCGTATAAGGAGTAAGGAAAGGATCCAGTTTCAGCTTTCTACTTATGGCTAGCCAATTTTCCCAGCACCATTTATTAAATAGGGAATCCTTTCCCCATTTCTTGTTTCTCTCAGGTTTGTCAAAGATCAGATGGCTGTAGATGTGTGGTATTATTTCTGAGGACTCTGCTCTGTTCCATTGGTCTATATCTCTGTTTTGGTACCAGTACCATGCTGTTTTGGTTACTGTAGCCTTGTAGTATAGTTTGAAGTCAGGTAGCGTGACGCCTCCAGCTTTGTCCTTTTGACTTAGGATTGTCTTGGCAATGCGGGCTCTTTTTTGGTTCCATATGAACTTTAAAGCCGTTTTTTCCAATTCTGTGAAGAAACTCATTGGTAGCTTGATGGGGATGGCATTGAATCTATAAATAACCTTGGGCAGTATGGCCATTTTCACGATATTGATTCTTCCTATCCATGAGCATGGTATGTTCTTCCATTTGTTTGTGTCCTCTTTGATTTCACTGAGCAGTGGTTTGTAGTTCTCGTTGAAGAGGTCCTTTACATCCCTTGTAAGTTGGATTCCTAGGTATTTTATTCTCTTTGAAGCAATTGTGAATGGAAGTTCATTCCTGATTTGGCTCTTTGCTTGTCTGTTACTGGTGTATAAGAATGCTTGTGATTTTTGCACATTGATTTTGTATCCTGAGACTTTGCTGAAGTTGCTTATCAGCTTAAGGAGATTTTGGGCTGAGACAATGGGGTTTTCCAAATATACAATCATGTCATCTGCAAACAGGGACAATTTGACTTCTTCTTTTCCTAACTGAATACCCTTGATTTCTTTATCTTGCGTGATTGCCCTAGCCAGAACTTCCAACACTATGTTGAATAGGAGTGGTGAGAGAGGGCATCCCTGTCTTGTACCAGTTTTCAAAGGGAATTTTTCCAGTTTTTGCCCATTCAGTATGATATTAGCTGTGGGCTTGTCATAAATAGCTCTTATTATGTTGAGGTACGTTCCATGAATACCGAATTTATTGAGCATTTTTAGCATGAAGGGCTGTTGAATTTTGTCAAAAGCCTTTTCTGCATCTATTGAGATAATCATGTGGTTTTTGTCTATGGTTCTGTTTATATGCTGGATTACGTTTATTGATTTGCGAATGCTGAACCAGCCTTGCATCCCAGGGATGAAGCCCACTTGATCATGGTGGATAAGCTTTTTGATGTGCTGCTGAATCCGGTTTGCCAGTATTTTATTGAGGATTTTTGCATCGATGTTCATCAGGGATATTGGTCTAAAATTCTCTTTTTTTGTTGTGTCTCTGCCAGGCTTTGGTATCAGGATGATGTTGGCCTCATAAAATGAGTTAGGGAGGATTCCCTCTTTTTCTATTGATTGGAATAGTTTCACAAGGAATGGTACCAGCTCCTCCTTGTACCTCTGGTAGAATTCAGCTGTGAATCCTTCTGGACCTGGACTTTTATTGGTGGGTAGGCTATTAATTGTTGCCTCAATTTCAGAGCCTGCTATTGGTCTATTCAGGGATTCAACTTCTTCCTGGTTTAGTCTTGGGAGAGTGTAAGTGTCCAGGAAATTATCCATTTCTTCTAGATTTTCTAGTTGATTTGCGTAGAGGTGTTTATAGTATTCTCTGATGGTAGTTTGTATTTCTGTGGGGTCGGTGGTGATATCCCCTTTATCATTTTTTATTGCATCTATTTGATTCCTCTCTCTTTTCTTCTTTATTAGTCTTGCTAGCGGTCTATCAATTTTGTTGATCTTTTCAAAAAACCAACTCCTGGATTCATTGATTTTTTGGAGGGTTTTTTGTGTCTTTATCTCCTTCAGTTCTGCTCTGATCTTAGTTATTTCTTGCCTTCTGCTAGCTTTTGAATGTGTTTGCTCTTGCCTCTCTAGTTCTTTTAATTGTGATGTTAGAGTGTCAATTTTAGATCTTTCCAGCTTTCTCTTGTGGGCATTTAGTGCTATAAATTTCCCTCTACACACTGCTTTAAATGTGTCCCAGAGATTCTGGTATGTTGTATCTTTGTTCTCATTGGTTTCAAAGAACATCTTTATTTCTGCCTTCATTTCGTTATGTACCCAGTAGTCATTCAGGAGCAGGTTGTTCAGTTTCCATGTAGTTGAGCAGTTTTGAGTGAGTTTCTTAGTCCTGAGTTCTAGTTTGATCGCACTGTGGTCTGAGAGACAGTTTGTTATAATTTCTGTTCTTGTACATTTGCTGAGGAGTGCTTTACTTCCAAGTATGTGGTCAATTTTGGAATAAGTGCGATGTGGTGCTGAGAAGAATGTATATTCTGTTGATTTGGGGTGGAGAGTTCTATAGATGTCTATTAGGTCCGCTTGGTGCAGAGATGAGTTCAATTCCTGGATATCCTTGCCAACTTTCTGTCTCATTGATCTGTCTAATGTTGACAGTGGAGTGTTGAAGTCTCCCATTATTATTGTATGGGAGTCTAAGTCTCTTTGTAAGTCTCTAAGGACTTGCTTTATGAATCTGGGTGCTCCTGTATTGGGTGCATATATATTTAGGATAGTTAGCTCTTCCTGTTGAATTGATCCCTTTACCATTATGTAATGGCCTTCTTTGTCTCTTATGATCTTTGATGGTTTAAAGTCTGTTTTATCAGAGACTAGGATTGCAACCACTGCTTTTTTTTGTTCTCCATTTGCTTGGAAGATCTTCCTCCATCCCTTTATTTTGAGCCTATGTATGTCTCTGCATGTGAGATGGGTCTCCTGAATACACCAGTTTTATATGCACTCTTGACTCTTTATCCAGTTTGCCAGTGTGTGTCTTTTAATTGGACCATTTAGTCCATTTACATTTAAGGTTAATATTGTTATGTGTGAACTTGATCCTGCCATTATGATATTAACTGGTTATTTTGCTCGTTAGTTGATGCAGTTTCTTCCTAGCCTCAATGGTCTTTACATTTTGGCATGTTTTTGCAATGGCTGGTACCGGTTGCTCCTTTCCATGTTTAAGGCTTCCTTCAGGGTCTCTGGTAAGGCAGGCCTGGTGGTGACAAAATCTCTAAGCATTTGCTTATCTGTAAAGGATTTTATTTCTCCTTCACTTATGAAACTTAGTTTGGCTGGATATGAAATTCTGGGTTTAAAATTGTTTTCTTTAAGAACGTTGAATATTGGCTCCCACTCTCTTCTGGCTTGTGGAGTTTCTGCCGAGAGATCTGCTGTTAGTCTGATGGGCTTCCCTTTGTGGGTAACCCGACCTTTCTCTCTGGCTGCCCTTAAGATTTTTTCCTTCATTTCAACTTTGGTGAATCTGGCAATTATGTGTCTTGGAGTTGCTCTTCTGGAGGAGTATCTTTGTGGCGTTCTCTGTATTTCCTGAATTTGAATGTTGGCCTGCCCTACTAGGTTGGGGAAGTTCTCCTGGATGATATCCTGAAGAGTGTTTTCCAACTTGGTTCCATTTTCCCCCTCACTTTCAGGCACCCCAATCAGACGTAGATTTGGTCTTTTTACATAATCCCATACTTCTTGTAGGCGTTGTTCATTTCTTTTTCTTCTTTTTTCTTTTGGTTTCTCTTCTCACTTCATTTCATTCATTTGATCCTCAATCGCTGATACTCTTTCTTCCAGTTGATCGAGTTGGTTACTGAAGCTTGTGCATTTGTCACGTATTTCTCGTGTCATGGTTTTCATCTCTGTCATTTCGTTTATGACCTTCTCTGCATTAATTATTCTAGCTATCAATTCTTCCACTCTTTTTTCAAGATTTTTAGTTTCTTGGCGCTGGGTACGTAATTCCTCCTTTAGCTCTGAGAAGTTTGATGGACTGAAGCCTTCTTCTCTCATCTCATCAAAGTCATTCTCTGAGCAGCTTCGATCCGTTGCTGGCGATGGGCTGCACTCCTTTGCAAGGGGAGATGCGCTCTTATTTTTTGAATTTCCAGCTTTTCTGCCCTGCTTTTTCCCCATCTTTGTGGTTTTATCTGTCTCTGGTCTTTGATGATGGTGACGTACTGATGGGGATTTGGTATAGGTGTCCTTCCTGTTTGATAGTTTTCCTTCTGACAGTCAGGACCCTCAGCTATAGGTCTGTTGGAGATTGCTTGAGGTCCACTCCAGACCCTGTTTGCCTGGGTATCAGCAGCAGAGGTTGCAGAAGATAGAATATTGCTGAACAGCAAGTGTACCTGTCTGATTCTTACTTTGGAAGCTTCCTCTCAGGGGTGTACTCCACCCTGTGAGGTGTGGGGTGTCAGACTGCCCCTAGTGGGGGATGTCTCCCAGTTAGGCTACTCAGTGGTCAGTGACCCACTTGAGCAGGCAGTCTGTCCGTTCTCAGATCTCAACCTCCGTGTTGGGAGATCCACTGCTCTCTTCAAAGCTGTCAGACAGTGTCGTTCACGTCTGCTCAGGCCTCTCCTATTTCCCCTGTTGTTTTTTAGCTGAGCCCTGCCCCCAGAGGTGGAGTCTATAGAGACAGGCAGGTTTCCTTGAGCTGCTGTGAGCTCCACCCAGTTCGAGCTTCCCAGCAGCTTTGTTTACCTACTTAAGCCTCAGCAATGGCGGGCACCCCTCCCCCAGCCTCGCTGCTGCCTTGTGGTTAGATCGCCGCAGACTGCTGTGTTAACAATGAGGGAGGCTCCGTGGGCGTGGGACCCTCCCGGCCAGGTGAGGGATATATTCTTCTGGTGTGCCCGTTTGCTTAAAGCGCGGTATTGGGGTGGGAGTTACCTGATTTTCCAGGTGTTGTGTGTCTCAGTTCCCCTGGCTAGGAAAAGGGATTCCCTTCCCCCTTGCACTTCCCAGGTGAGGCGATGCCTCGCCCTGCTTCAGCTCTCGCTGGTCAGGCTGCAGCAGCTGACCAGCACCGATTGTCCGGCACTCCCTAGTGAGATGACCCCAGTACCTCAGCTGAAGATGCAGAAATCACCGGTCTTCTGTGTTGCTCCCGCTGGGACTTGGAGACTGGAGCTGTTCCTATTCGGCCATCTTGCTCCGCCCCCGGCCCACTGCTGACATTTTGATCTCAGAATTGCAGCCTCCAGAACTGTGAGATAATAAATTTTTGTTGTTTAAGCCACCCAGTTTGTGGTACTCTTTTATGGCAGCCATAGCAGACAAATACAGGAGATAGTTACACTTCTAAGCAGACCCTTGGAGATCTATTTTATGTGCATAAACCTAAAAATGACTACAAAAGCTATTAAAGGCAAAAAATATTAATAAACATAGAAATCTCTTCTGTCTAGGATGGGGTTAAGGTAAAGATTTTGTTGTTTGTTTAACTCCTAAAATTGAAATGAGACTAAACCCGTTCTGTGAGCTAAATCTACATTCAGATATAGGGCTTCCTGCCCATTCCACAGATAGGATAGGTAATTTTTAAAGTGCTTGCCTCTGTTATTTACTGCCAGGAAATTTCATAATTTGTGTGACTAATCCAGTTCAGCTTGCAAAGCATTTGGCATGAGAGAATGCTTTGTTTTTAAATTAAGTCCCTCCTTTCTCTGTAGTATGAGCTCTACAAGGTCTGGCAAGACTTAATTTGTTTTTCAGTGATTTTTGAGTGACAGCGGAGAACTATTCTGCAATATTAATTGCTGCATGTAAATGTGTGGGTTGTGGAGGAGAAAATTTTGGAGAACAGTCAATCAGAGGAGATAAATAGGAAATTCACATTACTTAATGGGGTGGTTTTAATAATTGCACCAAGTGATGGATTGGGTGAATGGTGAGAAAAAGAGAAGTCTTTTGTCTTTGTGTGTTAAACATATGGACGGATGGTGCCATGTATTGAAAGAAGGAAGTCTGGGGAAGGAATAAATTATGAGGAGTTCATCTTAAATGCATTAATTCTGATTTGCCTGGTATACATTCAAATGACAATATCAAATAGGTTGTTGGATTGTGTGTGTGTGTGTGTGTGTGTGTGTGTGTGTGTGTGTGTGTCTGAAGCTGAGTGGTTGTACATTTGAAAATTGGGAGTCATCAGTATGTGACTGGCATTTAAACTGTGGTATCTAATGAGATTACTTAGAGAAAGAGTGTAGATAAGGCAGAGAGGAGTGCCCAGGACCAAATCCTTAGATGTCAATATGTAGATTTGAAGAAGAGGAAAATCCAGCCAATGAAACTGAGAATCTGAAAGAAATCCAGAGAATTCTGTCCTTGCAACAGAAAGAGTGTTTCAAGGGGCATGAGGTGATCAAATGTGTAATACTTTATTGTGAGGTTGAATAACGTGCCCAGAAAATTGTATATTGCATTTGGTAAAATGAGGATCAGAGGAAACCTTGACAAGATCCATTTCTATAACATAGTGGAGGGCAGAAGCCAGATTGGAAGCGTGGTTGGGAGAGGAATGTAATTTAGGCTGCTGGCAGCCCTCTTTCCAGTTACTGGAAAATTTTTTCCATAGTAAGAGAAAGATATAGAGATAGAGATAGAAACAGAAAGAGGGAGGAAGGAAAAGAGAAAGACTGAGAGAGAATGGGCAAAGAGCCAATGGTAGAGTGAGAGATTTCTAAAACTCTAATTTGAGATTCAGGTTCTAGGGGAGCCTCTACGTCCCAGTTAAATGAACCAATTTATTTTTTACTTTGTTTAGAGACTGGGCCCCACTCTTTTGCCCAGGCTAGAGTGCAGTGGCATGATCATAGCTCACTGTAGCCTTGAATGCCTGGGCTTAAATGACCCTCCCACCACAGCCTCCCAGGTAGCTGACATTACAGGTGCAAGCCACTAAACGTAGCTCAGTTATCTTTTTAACCTAAACATATTTGCACTGAGTTTCTATAATATAACTGCAGTGGCCTTGACAAATAGATAAATTGGTGACATACCTGAAACTGGAATTTAGTACAACTCCCCCGCAAAGGAATTCTCTGTAACTCTTTTCTTGGCTATGGGGATGGAAGTAAAGGACAAAGAAAGCTCTCAGAGGTCAGAAACAGTCAAATTGTTCAGCTACCTCCACTCACTGCACTGCCAGGACAGAGAGGCCTTTCTATCTCTGACTAATAGAATCTGCAAATAGAATTTGCGATGGCTGGTGACAACTGTAAATGATTTCCCTTTGCTCCTAATTGTCCTGTTTTTCTGTATATTGGGCATATTAGGGATGGTACATTCTTTATTTAATTTTAGATCCTATATCATGACGATTCTCATCTGGATCTGATTCAGGAGGGAATGCACATAGTTTGGAGATCTGAATGTAGAGCTAAAGGCAGTAACTTGATACAATTTTGGCTTGTCTCCTTTTGAGAGGGAGTGAATGCATTTTTGGATTAACATGTAACAGATGCATTATATTATGCAGGAGCATTTTAGGAAATGCATATTATGTATAGGTATAAGGATTTAATTGTGCTGAACACCCGGGGGCAAGGGTGGATTGCAATTGGCTTCCGTTTTTGTGTCTGCTTTATTTGGAGAATGGCTCTTTTCTCACTCCAATCTTTTAATAATTCTATGGCTGTAAATCACAGTATTCCTGGCTAGAGGGAATGACTTTTGAGCACAAGATCTAGGTCCATTCAATTATAATATCTCATTTTCTTGACCATAAAAATTGATTCAGGAGAAGTTATATGATCTAATAGAGTCTTTTTTCCATTCTAACTGGAAGATGAAGTGTCTTACTACTAAGGCCGTGAAACTGGAAGTCTATAGATGCCATTTTTCCTGCTGTGTGAAGACAGCTTGTCCGCACTGGGAAATAACAAGGTAAACACATAGGAGCAGCGCTCAGATTTGGAGGTAGGAAGAGACAGAATACGATGACCTTGTTTGAGTTTGTGGAATCTAGTTTATGCGAAACAATACCTATTTCTGACTCCTTGGTTATATAAGCCAATAACTTTTATGTGCCTTTTTAAAAGAGTACAATTACAAAAAATGACAACAGTAAGAGAAGGTGATTGTTTTACAAAGTTTTGGAAAAGAAGTAAAAGTATGGGATGATAATGGAGAGGGAGGCAATGGAGAGTTCAGTGGACACCTTTCCTTCACGGAAATGTCTATGTCATGTGTATACGCTGAATGGAATCTTTCAGAAAGACTACACTAGAAAATGCAGACGTGGATTGGGGAGTAGGGTACAGAAATTACCCAAGTAAAGGCTTTGTGACAGGTAGGCATGATAGGAGTCAAAGCCAAGTGCAGTGGCTGGCCTTTGATAAGCAGAAGAATATCATCTCTATTTGTTCAGTAAGGATGTTTTCCTCTTCAAATAACAGACTCCCAATTAAAGTAATGTAATAACATTGCAGGACTTTTCCTTAGTTCAGCTAAAGATAGGGTCCTTGTCCCACGGCCAGGAAGGTTTAGGCTCACCGGTTTGAAGGGTGAATACAGCAGGGTTTTATTGGGGGAAAAGGAAAAAAGGGGAAACAGGGACTCTCTGTGAGGCCAGAGTTCCTGTTGATCTGCTTCCCTCCCGCCTTGTGTTTGAATCCCAGGTTCCACACAGGAAGAGGAGGGGCAAGCTCCTGCCTTCTGCAAAGGGTGTGAACTATGTGGCTCAGTCCCAGTGCATTCCTTCCGGTGCACAGGCCAACTGGAGTTTTGCCAGGGACCCCTTCCTAACTTGCTGTTTCAATAATGCCAGCTATCATCTTATATAACAATATGTCTATAGGTGGGCCAGTTTCAGAGTTGGTTAATTCAGTGGCTCAAGACTGTCACCAAGGGCCAGGTGCAGTGGCTCATGACTGTAATCCCAGCACCTTAGGAGGCCAAGGCAGGTGGATCACTTGAAGTCAGGAGTTCAAGACCAGCCTGACCTACATGGTGAAACCCCATCTCTACTAAAATACAAAGTTAGCCAGGCATGGTGGCATGCACTGTAATCCCAGCTACTCTGGAGGCTGGGGCAGGAGAATCAGTTGAACCTGTGTGGGGGAGGTGCGGATGTTGAGGTGAGCCAAGATCATATCACTGCATTCTAGCCTGGGTGGCAGAGTGAGACTCTGTCACAAAAAAAATAAAAAATAAAAAAGTTACCAAGATCCTTTGCTCTACCCTCCTTTGCTCTATCCCCTCTATTTGTTGGTTGTGTCATACTTGCAAGATATCGGCAGTAATTCTAAGCGATAAGCAGTCAAAACTACATCCTGATAAAAAGGAGATGTGCTTCTTCCTGTGCAGCTTCTTAAAAATCTGGTAAAAATCCTCCTCAAGCTCTGGGGGCCTCTGTATATTGCATGCCCGTGTCAGAAATGATCTCTTATACCTGGAAATGAAACAAACACGACTGATTTAGTTCAATCATGATTCATGTCTCAGGGCTGGACAAGGCCAGGCTCTCCTGAACACATGGATGCTAGCTAATCCAAGTTGGGTTTTGGTTAGCAAGAGATAAAAGGGGAAAGCACTCATGGGAAATAGATGATCAGTATCTGCTGCAGTAAGGTTTATAGATTAACTGGTGGGAAGGTGAGGGAGTAGCTCTCTGGCAGCTTCTATTTTTTTCAGGGACTTACTGAGGTTGTCATTTGGGGTGGGTAGAATTTTTGAAGAGAGGGGAAGTATGAAATGATATTTGAGGAGAAAGTTGAGGGAAATAAATAGCTACCTCACAGAAGAGAAACGTCAATTTACTAGGAGAAAAATATAGTGGTATTTTTCTTTCAGGGTATTGTGGAGTACCCACCTGAGGTTTGTGTTTATTAATTCAAAATGAAACCAGTGAATCCAATTTTGTGATGCTTTTTCTGGTAACATTCAATGAGTGGATATAATGCTAACAATTTTCTAAACCTAAAAAATTCATTTTATTTATTTTCTGTTTTTAATGGGGGTAAAATTCACAGAACTTGTAATTCATCATTTTGAAATATACAATTCAGTCACATTTAGTGTGTTCCCAATATTATGCAACCAACGTTCTCAAGTTTCAACGCTTTTTCATCACCCCAGAAGAATACTTTATGCCCATTAAGTAATCACTCCTCATACCCTCTTCCTCTCATCCCTTGAAAATCATTAATCTGATTTCTGTCTTTATGGATTTATTTATTCTGGATATTTCAGATGAAAGGATTTATCTAATATGACCTTTTGTATCTGACTTTTTGCACTTAACAAAATGTTTTTGAGGTTTATCCAAGTTATAGCAAGTATAAGTACTGCCTTCCTTTTTATGCCTGAATAGTATTCCATTGTGTGTACATAATGCAATTTGTTTATCCATTCTGTTGATGGACATTTGGTTTCCAACTTTTAGCTATTATGAATAAATATTTGTATGCCATATTTTGTGGATATAAGTTTTCATTTCTTTTTGGTACATATGTAGAAGTAGAATTGCTAGATCACATGGTAATTCTATGTTTAACTTTTTGATCGGTCACCAATTACTTTCCACATTGCCTGTAACATATTACATTCCTACCAGCAATGTGCAAAGGCTTCTATTTCTCCATATCCTCAGCAACACCTTTTATTTTCCATTTGAAAAATTTTAGTCATAATAGTAGATATGAAGTAGAATTTCACTGTGATTTTGATTTGTACTACCTTAATGGTTAATGATGTTGAACATCTTTTCGTGTGCTTCTTGGCCATTTGTGTGTCTTCTTTAGAGAAATGTCTACTCAAGTCCTTTGCCCAGTTTTCAAATGAGTGGTTTGTCTTTTTGTTGCTGAATTATGAGTTCTTTATATATTCCGCATACATATATGATAAACCTTTATCATATATATGATTTGCAAATACTTTCTCACATCTTGTAAATTGTCTTTTCATTTTCTTGATTATATTCTTTGCTGCACAAGTTCTTAATTTTGGCCAAGTCAAATTTGACTATTTTTAAAGTTTTTGTTTGTGTTTTTGCTGTCAAAGAATCCATTGCTTAATTCAAGATCATGAAGATTTACCCCCGTGTTTTCTGCTAACAGATTTACAGTTTGTGCTTACATATTTAGGTCGTTGATTTAGTTTAACATCATTTTTGTTTATGAAGTAATATAGGGGTCCAACTTCAAGCTCTTACATGTTGGTTATCCATTTGTGCCAGCACCATTTGTTGAAGATCCTCTTCTCTGTCTATTAAACTCTCTTGGCGCCATTGTCAAAAATCAATTAGCCATAGATCTCTGGGTTGATTTCTGAACTCTCAGTTCTGTTTCAGTGGTCTATGTGTCTATCCTTATTCCATTCAGATACTATTTGGATTACAGTAGCTTTGTAGTAAGTTTTGAAACTGGGAAGTGTGAGTCGTCCAACTTTTCTTCTTTTACAAGATACCATAGGTTGTTCTGGATCCTTTGAGATTTCATGTGAATTTTGAGGATTGGCTCTCTTATTCTGAAAAAAAGAAGCCATTGTAATTTTAATAGAGATTGCATTAAATCTGTAGGTTGCTTTGTGGCATATTGCCATCTTTATAATATTAAGACTTTTAATCCATGAACATGAGACGTCTTTCCATGTATTTAGTTTTTCTTTAATTTATTTCCATAACATTTTGAGTTTGCATTGTACCAGTGCTTCCCTTCCTTGATTAAATTTATTCCTAGGTAGTTCATTCTTCTGGATCGATTGTGAATGGAATTATTTTATTTCCTTTACAGATTGCTCATTTCTGGTTGTATTAATCATGCCTTTTTTTCCGTGTATTTCTGATACATTGACATCTGAGGCCTTGGTGACCCTGGTTACACTACCGCTCCTTCCCAGGGCTAGCCAATTCCTAGAAATAGCAAATAACTTTCCTGGGAGCATTCCTTTCATATGGAAAGTAACCAGTCCAAAGCCCACACTCTCATTACCTCCTCTATTGGGTTCTCAAACTCAGGGCCACAATTCCCCTGCTCTAATCACCCTAAGTTCTGGTACTACACAACTAGGGATAAGCCCCTATGTTCCCGAGTTTGCTGAAATTTTTCAAACTAGCCAATCCAATGCTTGCCTATCTTGACTTATTCATCCCTTCTTAATGAAACCACAACAAGGGCTCTTGCTCATGTTTTCCCCTTGCTCCCTCTGCCTCCTGACCAACTCTGGTGCTTTTCTGTGTGCCCCCTGTGGTGTAGCATGCTACCTCCTCTTGGGAACTGTGAGTGACAGACTACCTTTTCAATGGCAATCATCTCCTGATTTCTTAGCCTCACCACACCTGAATAATAATAAAACCTACACTTTGAAACATTGGTGTATAGAAACATGAACTGATTTTTGTGTATTTATCTTTGATGTGGTTTGGCTGTGTCCCCACCTGAATTGAATTATGAGGGCAGTTTCCCCCATACTGTCCTTGTGGTAGTGAATAAATCTCATGAGTTCTGATGGTTTTATAAATGGGAGTTTTCCTGCACAAGCTCTCTTTTTGCTTGCTGCCATGTAAGATGTCCCTTTGCTCTTCCTTCATCTTCTGCCATGATTGTGAGGCCTCCCCAGCCATGTGGAACTATGAGTCCATGAAACCTCTTTTCTTCATAAATTACCCAGTCTGGGGTATGTCTTTATTAGCAGCATGACTGCAGCCTAATACAGTAAATTGCTACCATTAGTGACTTGCTGATGTAACGATACCCAAAAGTCTAAAAGCAACTTTGGAACTGGGTAACAGGCAGAGGTTGGAACAGTTTGGAGGGCTCAGAAGAAGATAGGAAAATGTGAGAAAGTTTAGAACTTCCTAGAGACTTGTTGAATGACTTTGACAAAAATGCTAACAATTATATCCAGGCTGAGGTGGTCTCAGATGGAGATGAGAAATTTGTTGGGAACTGAAGCAAAGGTTGCTCTTCTTATGCTTTAGCAAAGAGACCATGGCATTTTGCCCCTGCCCTAGAGACTTTTGGAATCTTGAACTTGAGAGAAATAATTTAGGGTATCTAGCGGAAGAAATTTCTAAGGAGCAAAGCTTTAAAGAGGTGGTTTGGGTGCTGTTGTTAAAAGCATTCAGTTTTGTAAGGGAAGCAGAGCATAAAAGTTCAGAAAATTTGCAGCCTGACAATGTGACAGAAAAGAAAAATCCATTTTCTGAGAAGAAATTCAATCAGGCTGCAGAAATTTGCATAAGTAATGAGGAGCCAAATGTTAATCACCAAGATGATGGGGAAAATGTCTCCAGGGCATGTCCAAGGTCTTCACAGCAGCCCCTTCCATCACAGGCACTGAGGCCTGGGATGAAAAAGTGGTTTCATGCACTGGGCCCATGGTGCCTCTGCTGTGTGCAGTCTAGGGACTTGGTGCCCTGCATTCCAGCCACTCCAGTCATGGCTAAAAGGGGCCAAGGTACAGTTCAGGCCATGGCTTCAGAGGGTGCAAGCCCTGAGCCTTGGCAGCTTCCACATGGTGTTGAGCCTGATGTGCACCAAAGTCAAGAATTGAGGTTTGCAAACTTCTGCCTAGGTTTCAGAGGATGTATGGAAATGCCTGGATGTCCAGGAAGAAGTTTGCTGCAGGGGCAGTGCCCTCATGGAGAACCTCTGCTAGGACAGCACAGAAGGAAAATGTGGGGTGGGAGCCCTCAAACAGAGTCTTCACTGGGGCACTGCCTAGTGGAACTGTGAGAAGAGGACCACTGTCCTCCAGACCCCGAAATGGTAAATCCACTGACAGCTTACACCCTGTGCCTGGAAAAGCCACAAACACTCAATGCCAGCCTATAAAAGCAGCCAGGAGGGAGGCTGTATCCTGCAAAGCCACAGGGGCAAAGTGACCCAAGTCCATGGGAACCCACCTCTTTCATCAGCCTGACATGGATGTGAGACATGGAGTCGAAGGAGATCATTTTGGAGCTTTAAGACTTGATTGCCCTGCTGGATTTCAGACTTGCATGGGGCTTTTAGCCCTTTCGGTTGTGCCAATTTCTCCCATTTGGAATGGGTGTACTTATGTAATGCTTGTACACCCCTTGTATCTAGGAAGTAACTAACTTGCTTTTGATTTTACAGGCTCATAGGCAGGAGAGACTTTCCTTGTGTCAGGTGAGAGTTTGAATGGTGGACTTTTGAGTTAATGCTGAAATGAGTTAAGACTTTGGGGACAGTTGGGAAGGCATGATTGGTTTTGAAATGTGAGGACATAAGATGTGAGAGGATCCAGGGGTGGAATGATATGGTTTGGCTGTGTCCCCACCCAAATCTCATCTTGAATTGTAACTCCCGTAAGTCCCACATGTTGTGGGAGGAAGCCAGTGGGAGATAATTGAATCATAGGGGCCATTTCCCCTATACTATTCTCATGATAGAGAATAAGAGATCACAAGAGATCTGATGGTTTTATAAATAAGAGTTCTCTTGCACAAGCTCTCTTTTTGCCAGCTGCCATGTAAGACATTCCATTGCTCTTCCTTCATCTTCTGCTGTGATTGTGAGGCCTCTCCAGACACGTGGAACTGTGAGTACATGAAACCTCTTTTTCTTTTTTTTTTTTTTTTTTTTTTTTTTTACAAATTATTCAGTCTTGGGTATGTCTTTATTAGCAGCAGGAGAACAGACTAGTAAGATCTTATACCCTGCAACTTTACCAAATTTATTTATTAGCTCGTGTGTGTGTGTGTGTGTTGCTCGGAATTTTTCTTAAAATAGAATTATGTCATTTCCAAATAGAGATAGTTGAACTTCTTTGTTTCCAATGTGAACATCTTATTTGTTCATTTCATAGTTCTAGCTAGGATTTTCAGTACAAGGTTGAGTAACAGTGGTGAAAGTAGACATCCTGTCTTGTTCCTGACCTTACCAGAAAAGCTTTCTGTCTTCCACCATTGCGTATAATGTTAGCTGTGGAATATTCATAAATGTCTTTTATCATGTTGAGGAAGTTTCCTTTTGTTTTCCTACTTTGATGAGTATTTTTATCATGGAAGAGTGTTGGATTTTGTCATCTTTTTTTGCACCTGAATTGACCATGTAGTATTTTTCCTCTATTCTATTAATGTGATCTATTGCATCAATCCACTTTTAGATATTGAACCACTCTTGTACATCTGAGATTAATCCCACTTGGTTATGGAGTATATTTTTACTGTGCTGTTGGATCCAGTCTGCAAGTATTTTGTTGAGGATTTCTGTATCTATATTCATAAAGATAGGCTATAGTTTTCCTGTACTATTTTGTCTGACTTTAGTATTAGGGCATTGTATTAGGAATAATTTCCTTCTCTTCTGTATTTTGGAGGAGGTTGAGTAATATTAATGTCAGTGTTAATCCTTTTTGAAATGTATGATATACCAGTGAAGCCAACTAGTTCTGGGCTTTTCTTTGTTGGGAGTTTTGTTTGTTTCTTTTTTTTTCTTACTGATTCAATCTCTTTAATTGTTGTAGGTCAATTGACATTTTCTATTTCTTCTTGAGTCAGTTTTAGTAATTTATGTTTTCTAGGAATTTATTCAGTCCATCTAAATTATTTAATTTGTTGGCACTCATTTGTTCATACTAGTATCTTGTAATCCTTTTATTTCTGTAAAGTTGGAAGTATTGTTTCCACTTTCATTTCTGATTCTAGTTATTTACATCTACTGTCTGTTTTTCTTAGTAATGTAACTAAATACTTATCAACTTTGTTGATTATTTCAAGAAACCAATATTTGGTTTTATTGATTATCTCTATTTTTTTATTCTCTAGCTTGTCATCTCTGCTTTAACCTTTATTATATCCTTCCTTTTGTTGGGTTGTTGATGTGACATCTTTTTCATTTTGTAATGTAGGCATTTTCAGCTATAAACTTTCCTCTGAGCACTGCCTTTACTGCATCGCATAAGGTTTTTTTTCTATATATATAGATAGATTTTATATGTGCATATATAAACAAATAAACATATATGAGGATCTATTTAAAATTATATACCATCACCCAATGCAGAACCTATGCATTTAATAAGTAAGTTGTCATCAACCTGAGACTGATGTTAAAGTAGTAATTTCTTTTTCTTCGCAATCTCCGTTGTCCTTTTTAAAAAAAGTTTTAATTTTTCTATAGGTTGTTGGGGTACAGGTGGTGTTTGGTACATGAGTAAGTTCTTTAGTGGTGATTTTTGAGATTTTGGTGCACCCATCACTCGAGCAGTATACACTGCACCTTATTTGTAATCTTTTATCCCTCACTTCCCTCCCACTCTTTCCCCTAAGTCCCCAAAGTCCACTGTATCACTCTTACACTTTTGCATCCTCAGAGCTTAGCTCCCACATATCAGTGAGAACATATAACGTTTGGTTTTCCATTTCTGAGTTACTTCTCTTAGAATAATAGTCTCCAATCTCATCCAGGTTGCTGCGAATGCCATTAATTTATTCCTTTTTATGGCTGAGTAGTATTCCATCATATATATAGATATAGATATACATATAGATATAGATATAGACCACAGTTTCTTTACCCACTCATTGATTGATGAGCATTTGGGTTGGTTCCACAATTTTGCAATTGTGAATTGTGCTGCTACAAACAAGCATGTGCAAGTATCTTTTTCGTACAATGACTTATTTTCCTCTGGGTAAATATCCAGTAGTGGGATTGCTGGATCAAATGATAGAACTAAAAAATTCTACTTTTAGTTCTTTAAAGAGTCTTCACACTGTTTTCCATAGTTGTTGTACTAATTTACATTCTCACCAGCAGTGTAGAAGTGTTCCCTGATCACTGCATCCATGCCAACATCTACTGTGTTTTTATTTTTTGATTATGGTAATTCTTGCAGGAGTAAGATGGTATTGCATTGTGGTTTTGATTTGCATTTCCCTGATCATTAGTGATGCTGAGCATTTTTTCATATATTTGTTGGCCATTTGTATGTCTCATTTTCAGAATTGTCTATTCATGTCTTTAGCCCACTTTTTGATGGGATTGCTTGTTTTTATTCTTGTTGATTTGTTTGAGTTTCTTGTAGCTTCTAGATATTAGTTATTTGTCAGATGTATAGATTGTGAAGATTTTCTCCCACTCTGTGGATTGCCTGCTTACTTTGCTGACTGTTTCTTTTGCCCTGCGAAGGCTTTTTAGTTTAATTAAGTCCCAGCTATTTATCTTTGTTCTTATTGCATTTGCTTTTCGGTTCTTGGTCATGAAATCCTTGCTTAAGCCAATGTCTAGAAGGGTTTTTACAATGTTATCTTCTAAAATTTTTATAGTTTCGGGAAAGCACATAAGATTTAAATCCTTAATCCATCTTGAGTTGATTTTTGTATAAGGTAAGAGATGAAGATCTAGTTTCATTTTCCTACATGTGGCTAGCCATTTATCTCAGCACCATTTGTTAAAAAGGGTGTCCTTTCCCCAATTTACGTTTTTGTTTGCTGTGTCAAAGATCAGCTGTCTGTAAGTATTTGGGTTTATTTCTGGGCTCTCTATTCTGTTACATTGGTCTGTGTACCTATTTTTATACTAGTACCATGCTGTTTTGGTGACTATGGCCTTATAGTATAGTTTGAAATTAGGTAATGTGATGCCTCCAAATTTGTTCTTTTTGTTTAGTCTTGTTTTGGATATGCAGGATCTTCTTTGATTCTACATGAACTTTAGAATTGTTTCTTCTAATTCTGTGAAGAATGATGGTGGTATTTTAATGGGAATTGTGTTGAATTTGTAAATTGCTTTTGGCAATATGGTCATTTTCACAATATTCATTCTACCCATCCATGAGCATGGGATGTGTTTCCATTTGTTCGTGTTGTCTATGATTTCTTTCAGCAGTGTTTTGTGGTTTTCCTTGTGCAGGTCTTTCACCTCCTTGGTTAAGTATATTCCTAAGTATTTTTCTTTTTTTGCAGCTATTGTAAAAGGGGTTGAGTTCTTGATTTGATTCTCTGCTTGGTTGCTGTTGGTGTATAGAAGAGCTACTGTTTTGTGTACCTTAATTTTGTATCCAAGAACTTTGCTGAATTATTTTATCAATTCTAGGAACTTGCTGGAGGACTCATTAGGGTTTTCAAGGTAAACAATCATATCAGCAAACAGTGACAGTTTGACTTCCTCTTTACTGATTTAGATGCCCTTTATTTCTTTCTCTTGTCTGATTGCTCTGGCTAGGACTTCCAGTATGATGCTGAAGGGGAGTGGTGAGAGTGGACATCCTTATCTGGTTCCAGTTCTCAGAGAATATGCTTTCAACTTTTCACCATTCAGTATTATGTGGGCTGTGGGTTTGTCATCTTTTATTACATTGAGGTATATCCCTTGTATGCTGATTTTGCTGAGAGTTTTAATCATAAATGGATGCTGGATTTTGTCAAATGCTTTTTCTGCATTTGTTGAGATAATCATGTGATTTTTGTTTTTAATTCTGTTTTTGTGGTGCATCACATTTACTGACTTGCATGTGTTAAACCATCCCTGGTATGAAATCCACTTGATCATGGTGGATTAGCTTTTGGATAATGTTGTTGGATTTGGTTAGCTAGTATTTTGTTAAGGATTTAGCATCTATGTTCATCAGGGATATCGGTCTGTAGTTTTCTTTTTTGGTCATGTCCTTTCCTGGTTTTGGTATTAGGGTGATGCTGGCATCATAGGATGACTTAGAGAGGGTTTCCTCTTTCTCTATCTTGTGGAATAGTGTCAATAGGATTTGTACCAATTCTTCTTTGAATGTCTGGTAGAATTCTGCTGTTAATCTATCTGGTTCTGGACTTTTTTTGTTGTTAGTAATTTTTAAATTACCATTTCAATCTTGCTGCTTGTTATTGGTCTGTTTAGGATATCTAATTTTTCCTGATTTAAGCTACGAGAGTTGTATCTTTCCAGGAATTCATCCATCTCTTCTAGGTTTTTTAGTCTACATGTAAAGATGTACACAATAGCCTTGAATGATCTTTTGTATTTCTGTCATGTCAGTTGTAATATCTCCCATTTTGTTTCTCATTGAGGTTATTTGGATTTTCTCTTTTCTTGGTTAATCTTACTAATGGTCTATCAATTTTATTTTTCTTTTCAAAGAACCAGATTTTTGTTTAATTTCTCTTTTGTACTTTTTGTTTGTTTCAATTTCATTTAGTTCTGCTCTGATCTTTGTTATTTCATTTCTTCTGCTGGGTTTGGGTTTGATTTGTTCTTGTTTCTCTGGTTCCTTGAGGTGTGACCGTAGATTGTCAGTTTGTGCTCTGTCAGTTTTTTCGATGCAGGCTTTTAGGGCTATGAACTTTCCTCCTAGCATTGCCTTTGCTGTATCTGAGAGGTAGTTTTGTTGTTGTTGTTTTTTGTTTTTTTGACAGAGTCTCATTCTGTCACCCAGGCTGGAGTGCAGTGGCATGATCTTGGCTCACTGCAACCTCTGCTTCCCAGGTTCAAGTGATTCTTCTGCCTCAGCCTCCTGAGTAGCTGGGACTACAGGCAGATGCCGCCACACCCAGCTAATTTTTGTATTTTTAGTAGAGATGGTGTTTCACCATCTTGGCCAGGATGGTCTTGAACTCCTGACCTCATGATCCACCCTCCTTGGCCTCCCAAAGTGCTGGGATTACAGGCATGAGCCACTGCACCCAGCATCCCAGAGGTTTTGATAGGTTGTGTCACTATTGTTGTTTACTTTGAAGAATTGTTCAAATTTTCATCTTGATTTCATTTTTGATCCAATGATCATTCCGGATCGGATTATTTAATTTCCATATATTTGCATGATTTTGAAAGTTTCTTTTGGAGTTGATTTTCAGTTTTATTCCACTGTGGTCTGAGAGAGTGCTTAATATGATTTCAATTTTCTTAAATTTATTAAGGCTCATTTTGTGGCCTATTATATAGTCTATCTTGGAGAAAGTTCCGTGAGCTGTTGCATAGAATGTGTATTCTGCAGTTGTTGGCTGAAATTTTGTATGTATATCTTTTAAGTCCATTTGTTCCAAGGTATAGCTTAAATCCATTGTTTGTTGTTGTTGTCGTTGACTTTCTGTCTTGATGACCTGTCTAGTGCTGTCAGTGGGGTATTGAAGTTCCCCACTACTATTGTATTGCTGGCTATCTCATTTCTTAGGTCTATAAGTAATTGTTTTATAAATTTGGGAGCTCCAGTGTTAGGTGCATATATATTTAGGATTGTGATACTTTCTTGTTGGACAGGCCTTTTACCATTATATAATGTCCCTCTTTGTCTTTTTTAACTGCTGTTGCTTTAAAGTTCATTTTGTCTGATATAAGAGTAGCTACTCCCGCTCATTTTGGTGTCCATTCACATGAAATGCCTTTTCCACCCCTTTACCTTAAGTTTATGAGCGTCCTTATGTATTAGGTGAGTCTCTTAAAGGCAGAAAATAGTTGGTTGGTGAATTCTTATCCATTCTATGGTTCTGTATCTTTTAAGTGGAGCAATACGGCCATTTACATTCAATGTTAGTGTTGAGATGTGAGGTACCATTCAGTAAGAAATCCTTTAATTTTCTTTATTTTCACACATTAAAAATGAAATACACTAAACAAATGGGTTTTCATAACAGATTACACATGGGTCCATTCAGACTTGCTCTCAAAGTGCTGCCAACATGACAAGTGCTGCCAATACAACAGCTGCTAATGGGGGAGCCCATGTCTTGATTCAAATGCAGTAGCAGTCAGCCTTCACCATGGGAGGTTCAGTCTTTTCTGTTCTTAAATTAGGGTAAATGGCATTGGTGTCCGTATTTACAGATTTGAAATGTATCTATCCTGAGCAGTTCCAATGTAAATCTAAGAACAGCTGATAGGAGTCTTGGTCTCAGTTTTAGAAAGGGAGGTCCAATGGTGTCAGGCTGGCTGCCATAAACTTGAGTTGTTTCCATTCTTTCCAACGTGAACTATTTGCTGCAGGACACACAGTCAGACCCTTCCTAGAGGGTTAAGTGAAGTAACTGTAGGTGTCTTTTTCACCATCAACTTGCTCCAAATGTTCTTTCTCAATTAGAATGTCAATGCATTTCTTGATCAGGGACCTGGGGTTTGAACCTGGAGGATAGCTGAGTGAGGGCCTCATCAACTAACTGCTGGTGTTTCAGAACCTTCCTCATCTTCATGATTCTCATGATGGCCGTCTGAATCAGTAGTTTGCAGTCTTCCTCAATATTTTTGTGTGTGGTTTCTTGTTCCTGCTTCTGTTCCATTTCATTGGCACATTGATGTTAACCCTTAATTTCTAATTTTCATAACCAAGATATAATTTTATTAAGGTATCTGGCTTCAATTCCACCTCATCAGCATTTGCATTTTCATCTTCCAGGACCAAGGCATCTTCTGTGTTGTACTAAAGCAGGATTGCTATCTGGAATGTGGATGCCTGCAAAGTATATCTGTTTGTGAAGCAGTTGGTTACTAATTCTCCTTTAGACAACTGCTATAACCATGTCAATTTTCAGCCACGGTGACGGCTGGCATAGAAAGCTGTGAATTGCCGATAACTACATTCCAACCCTAAGGGAAGGCAAACATACAAGACTGCTCAAAGGACCAGGACCCCGAGCTCAGCACTTAAATGCTGAAATCTCAGTCTAGGGGTTCTGAATTTGTCAGGTGATTTTTTAATTGCTCATTCAGATCTTTGCTCATACCAGTGTCTTGAAACATCCACTGAAGTTTAGAGGTATACTAGAAACCACAAGCTTGCTTTAACTTAGAGAACATGCTGGCTTCAGCAATGTCACTCACTGCCTTCCCTTAGGGTTGGAACGTAGTTATCGGCAATTCACAGCTTTCTATGCCAGCCATCACAGTGGCTGAAAATTGACATGGTTACTGGCATCATCACTCGCATCGTCACTGTGGATAAGCCTCTTGGCCAGCATTTTTGCATAGAACTTCTGAAACATGTCTTTGTCCCCTGGGTACTTGAAGACAACTGTTACATGATTGAGTGTATCTTCTAGTTCTGCCTCATCTGTGTTCTTGGAACTTTTCCTCAAGAAGGAGTCACAGTAGTGAGCCAGTGACTCAGGGGATTTTACTGGATGACTGGGCCATCTTGGTAACCACATTGTTGTTTATGAAGCAACCACAAGCCTTGTCAAGAGCAGCCACAAAGCCAGTGTCATTGTTAAATGCAGACATTACCAAGGCAATGCATTTTTTTGAACATCAAGCACGGGGGTCATTTAAAGCAGCTTCTCCACACTTTTCAATGACTAAAAGACCCTGATTATGAATGTGCATCTCCAGCAGTTTTTTCAGTTCTCCTAGGTCATTCTGAATTCTAGATACAAGATTATACATGTGTCCCAAATCTTCATTTTTGTCAGCATCCAATAAATTCTGAAGTTCTGTGTGGAAAATTTCCAAGTGTTTTTCAATGAGGACATGCTCACATTTCCTTGCTAATTCATCTTGTGTGCCTTCATGAAGGTAAACCTGAACTCTTCATTGTTCCTGAAGCACACAAGCTTCTGCCTTATTCATATATTCAGTAACTGGGTTCTGCTGCAAGAATTCGGTGCTCTCTTTGGCATAAAATCTCTCTGTAACAGAAGAAAAAGAGAGATTCAAAGGATTCTTTATACACTGTTAACGTAGGGCCCTTTGCAAATGCATCATCTTCATTCAGCTCCAATTCCATGTAAGACTAAAATTCCACTCACAGTTTTGTATTGATGGTTTCACCATTTTCTTCCTTTTTGATCAGCTTTGAAGCAGAATTTCTTACCTGTTTATTCAGTGGCCTAAATAGTCTCTACAAGTCACTAATGCAAAGGAATAGATTTCACATATTCCTTTCATCCTTTGTCACACTCACGGTGAACCCAAGGTCTATTGAGGTAGGCACAAATTCCATTCAGCACTTTGCTTGAAAATCAGTAATCTTCCCATTGTTGAGTGTAGAATTTCAGTACACTCTTGTCCATCAAATCTTCTCCATCCTTAAGAAGACTTGTCAAATAATTCTTCAAAAATTACTTAAGTTGTTTGCATAATTCCAAGCCAACAAACTGAGCTCCTTCAGGTGTCTGCCCCTTTTTTGACTTAGAAACTCCAGCTCCTCATGCTTGGTTTGACTGGTGTACCCTAGTACACTAGTTATAAACATGAGTGTGGAGCTCCATGTATCTGGACCTGGTCATGCTGTGCGGCATGTACACCTGCTGGATGGTGACTCTGAGGTCGTCCCAGATCTGGTCCAGGCCAATCTGCTTCAGGCCTTGGGGGTTCTGGCTCCAGGTTTATGACATCGTGAGGGATGTTCTAAAGTCATACAGTGCAGCAATCCTTATTTAAAGTGCAGCTAGTTCTCCATTAGATAAAAATATGCAGTATCATTCCAAATTTATTCACAGCAGTTTGGAAAGAATGTCCTTTAAATGTAGAGAGTGAAATACATTACAGACAAACACACATCTCCGTGATATCCAAAAGGCTCCCGTGATGCCTCCACCTAGTCGCCAGACCTAGGCCTTGGCAAGACCCCCATCCCACCAAGATCTGGCTGCATCCCTCAGCCACTGGACTGCCCTGCCTGGAGTTGCATGTGACGTGGCGCCTACCTTCTCCTCCCCTGCCAGCCCGGCCTTCCTCCTCCTGCTGCCGCCACCTCGTCCCATAAGTTTTTGTATGCTATGTTTTGTCTTCATTTGTTTCTAAATATTTTTTAATTTGCCTTGTGATTTTTTCTTTGACCCACTGGTTGTTTAAGAGTGTGTTATTTTTGTGTATGTGAAAATTTTTCAGTTTTCCTTCTGTTATTGATTTTCAGCTTTATTCTCTATTGTTGTGAGAGAAGGTACTTTAAATGATTTTATTCCTTCTAAATTTATTGATAATTATTTTTATGAACCAAATTATAGTCTACCCTGGAGAATGTTTCTGTGCACTTGAAAAAAACGTATATTTTTCTGTTGTTTTGTGGATTGTTCTATCTGTCATACTATGTCTATTATGTCTAGTTGGTTTATAGTGTAATTCAAGTCTATTTTCTTCTTGTTTTCTGTGTAGATATTATATCCATTATGAAACTGGAATATTGCACTTTGAGAGGTCAAGGCAGGCAGATCACTTGAGGTGAGAAGTTTGAGACCAGCTGGGCCAACATGGCATTGGTCTTTTCTAAAAATACAAAAATTTGCTGAGCATCATAATGCATGCCTGTAATCCCAGCTACTTGGAAGGCTGAGGAGGAGAACCTCTTGAACTTGGGAGGTGGAGGTTACAGTGAGCCAAGATCACACCACTGCACTCCAGCCTGGGTGACAGAGCGAGACTCCACCTCAAAAAAAAAAGTGGGATATTGAAGTCTCCAACTATTCTCACAGAAGTGTCTACTTCTCTCATAAATTCTATCAATAGTTGCTTCATATATTTTGGGACTCCACTGTTTGGTGCATTTATGTGTATAATTTTATATCTCCTTGACAAATTGCCACTTTTATCAATATGCAATGTGTTTCTTTCACTTTTATAAAAATTTTTTATAAAAATTTCAACATCTATTTGACTATGCGACTATAGTCACATTAGCTGTCTTTTGGCTACTATTTACATGCAACATCTTTTTCATTCTTTTACTTCCCACCTATTTGTTTCTTTGAGTCTAAAGTGGGTTTCTTGTAATCAGCATATAATTGGATCACACTTTAAAATTTATTCTGCTGGTTTCTGTCTTTAATTGGGGATCTAAGCCACTTAAAATATTACTAATAATAAAGAATATACTTCTGTCACATTGCTTTTCATATTCTATATATTTTATATCCTTTTTATTCCTCAGTTCCTCCAATACTACCTTCTTTTGTGTTTGATTGATATTTTCTAGTGTTCCCTTTTGATTCTGTATCTTTTGCAGTTATTTACTCCTAGAATGTGTATGTTAGTATTGCTTAAGAGTGTCCCACAGGCCTCTTAGGTTCTGTTTATTTCTCTTCATTATTTTTTCTTTCTGCTATTCAGACTGGGTAATTCCAATTGCTATATTGCTATGGACTGAATATTTACACCTCCTCTAATTCATATGTTGAATTCCTAATTTTTAATGTGATGGTATTTGGAGGGGGTGCATTTAGGAGAGAATTAAGGTCATGAGGTTGGAATCCTCATGATGGAATTATTGCCCTTATAAGAAGAGGAGATAAGAGCTCTACTTTTCTCCATCATGTGAGGATATAGCAAAAAAAGGGGCTGCCTGTAAAACAGAAAGAGGGTCCTCACAAGGCACTGAAATTTTTGTCGCTTTGGTCTTGGACTTCTAAGACTCCGGAATTGTAAGAAATATTTTTTCTTTAAGTCACCAAGTCTGTGATGTTTGTTATAGAAGTCTGAACTGACTAAAATAAATTGGTTAACAAGAAGTGTGATACTACTGTAACAAATACCTTAAAATGAGTTTTGAGCTTCATGCTTTAAAAAGTAGATATTTCCATGAAGGCTGCTGAAGACAATCTGGTGAGGCCTGACCAAAATAGGAGAACTGGAGAGAAATCCTCCTTCTTCTTAGAGAAGACATAAATAATCATGAGCAGAATGTTGGTGGAAATATGAACAGTAAAGGCCATTTTGATGAGGTTTGAGATGGAAAAGAGGAACATGCCATTGGAATCCAGAGGAAAGCAATCCTTTTTGTAATGTGGCAAAGAACTTGGCTAAATTATCTTTGTGTTCTAGTGTTTTGCAGAAGATAGAACTTGTGAGTGATAAAATTGGATATTTAGCTGAAGATGTTTCTAAGCAAAGTCTTAAGAAACCAAGGGTGTGGCCAAGCAACTGTCTGTTAAGGAGATTGGTATGGGTGTGAAACAGGGACCTAATCAGTACTCCACCAAGAACACTGCCAGTCTGAACTGAAGGAGATGAAAGTTGGGGGGAATGAAAAAAGTTTCTCAGACTTCTTAGAGGCTACAGGACAGGATGCTAAAGCTATTCAGTAGTCTTGTGCTATTCTAGAAGATGGGGGAAATAGCCCCAAAGGCAGTTCAGAGATTATCAGGGACATCATCTCAGCTTCAACAGGCCAAATATCCTCCAACTAAAGCCATGAGGGTGAGGTCACCTGGAGCCATGGTAGCACAACCCTACCTGGAAGAAGTTTGAAAACAAGATCCTTACATGGTAGAGCCCTTGGGGTTTAGTTTCTCTCTGACAGAACCCTGGAGGAGAGACCACGATTCTGAGAGCCTTTGGGCATAACCCCCATGCAGCAGGGCTGGGTGGGCACAAGTCCTACTCAACCTAGCCACAGCATGGGTGGATTTCTGCCAAGCTGTGGGGGTGACATTTCCACTCCAGTGGTCCTGGAGGGCAGAGTATCAAATGAAAAAGGATTATTCTAGATTATTCTTGAACATTAAAGTCTAGTGCAATTTGCTGTGATCGGTTCTGGACGTATGTGGGACTCATCACCTCTTCCTTCTTTCATTTTTCTCCCTTCTGGAATGGGAATATCTACCTTGTGCCTTTACCATCCTGTATTTTGGGGTTTGGGGGCCATTTTGGGATACGTTTTGTACTGACAGATCATAATTATACATATTTTGGGTACATATAATATTTTGAGACATGTATACAATGTGTAGTGATCAAATCAAGGTAATCGGGACATCCAACACTCAAACATTATTTTTTTTGTATTGGAACATTAATATTTTTCTTCTAGTTATATTGATCACAATAAATTATTGTTAACCATAATTTTCTTACTGTACTAATGAGTACTAGAACTTATTTCTCCTATCTATTTTTGTACCATTAACCAACTTCTCATTATCCTCTCCTCTTCCCTTTTCTTCCCAGCCTCTGGTAACTACCATTCTACTCTCTACTTCCATAAAATCTGCTTTTTTAGCTCCCAGATAGAAGTGAAAACGTATAATATTTGTCTTTCTGTGCCTGACGTATTTCAGTTAACATACTGACCTCTAGTTCCATTCCTGTTGCTGCAAATGATAAGCTTTCATGCTTTTTAATGGCTGAATAATATTCTGTTGGGTATATATACCACATTTTCTTTATCCATTCATCCATTAATGAACAGTTAGGTTGATTCTGTATTTGGCTATTGTGAATAGTACTGTAATAAACATGGAAGTACGTATATTTCTTTGATATAGTATGTTCTTTCTTTTGGATATATACCCAACGGGGAGATAGCTGAATCATACAGTCGTTTTAGTTTTAGTTTTTGGAGGAACCTATATAATGTCTTCCATTATGACTATATTACTTTACATTCCCACCCACAGTGTATGGGTATCCCTCTTTCTCTGTATACTCACCAGCATTTGTCCTCTTTTGTTCTTTTGATAATAGCCATTCTAACTGGGGTGAGTTGATATCTCATTGTGGTTTTGATTTGCATTTTTCTAATGATTAGTGATGTGGAGCACTTTTTCATGTACCTATTGGCCATTTGTATGTCTTCTTTTGAAAAATATCTATTTAAATCTTTTACTAATTTTCAGACTGGATTATTATTATTATTATTGCTATTGAGTTGTTTGAGTCCCTTATATATTCTGGACTTTAATCCCTTGTCAGCTGGATAGTTTGCAAATATTTTCTCCCATTCTGTAGGTGGTCTCTTCACTTTTTTAAGTGTTTCTTTCTCTGGGCAGAAGCTTTTTAGCTTGACGCAATCCCATTTGTCGATTTTTGCTATGGTCACCTGTGCTTTTACTTGTGGTTTTTGTGTTTTTACCTGAAGCATTTCCCCAATGTTCTCTTCTAGTATTTTCATAGTTTCAAGTTGTACATTTAAGTATTTAACCCACTCTTTTTATTTTTGTATATGGTGGAAGAAGGGGTTCTATTTTCATCCTTCTGCATATGGATATCCTGATTTCCTCATACCATTTATTAAAGAGACTGTCCTTTATCCTTTGTATGCTCTTGGCATTTTTATTAAAAATGAGCTGACTGTAAGTGTGTGAATTTTTTTTTTTTTGGTTCTTTATTTTGTTCCATTTGTCTGTGTATTTGTTTTGTTTTTGTTGTTGGTGGTTTTTGTTGTTGTTGTTTTGTTTTGTTTGGTTTTGTTTTGGGGGTTTTTATGCCAGTATTGTGGTGTTTTGGTTACCTGCTTGGGTCCCCGAAAATTCATATGTTAAAGTCTTAATCTTCAGTGGGATGGTATTTGGAGCGGGACCTTTGGAAAGTAATCAGGTTTGCATGAGGTCATGAGGGTGGAACACACATGATGAGATTCATACCCTTATAAGAAAAGGAGGAAACTAGAGGTCTCTATCTCTATTTTCCATTTGAAGATACAATAAGAAGGCAACTATTTGTAATCCAGGAAGAGGGTCTTCAACAGAATCCAACTCTGCTGCCATCCTGAAATAAGACATCTAGCCTTGAGAGGTGTGAAAAATAAGTTTCTTAGTTTAGCCACCCAATCTACACTGTATTTTGTTATAGCAGCTTGAAATGACTAAGACATCTATCTTCAAGTTTGGTGATTGTTTTATCTGCCAGCTTATATCTTCTATTGAACCCTTCTAGTGAATTTTTTCTTTTAGCCATTGTGCTTTTCAACTCCACAATTTCTATTTGTCTTCTTCTTCCTTCTTCTTTTTCTTCTTCTTCTTCTTCTTCTTCCTCCTCCTCCTCCTCCTCCCCCTCCTCCTCCTCCTCCTTCTCCTCCTCCTCTTCTTCTTCTTCTTCTTCTTCTTCTTCTTCTTCTTCTTCTTCTTCTTCTTCTTCTTCTTCTTCCTCTTCTTCTTCTTCTTCTTCCTCCTCCTCCTCCTCCTCCTCCTCTCCTCTTCTCCCCCGTGTCTTTCTTCTCTTCTGCTTCTCTTCTTCTTCTTCTTCTTCTTCTTCTTCTTCTCTTCTTCTTCTTCTCTTCTTCTTCTTCTTCTTCTCTTCTTCTCTTCTTCTTCTTCTTTCTTCTTCGTCTTCCTTTGCTGCTTCTGCCTCTTTTTTGAGATAGGGTCTGGCTCTGTCACCCAGGCTGGAGTGCAACAGCACAATCTCAGCTTACTGCAACCTCCACTGGGCTCAAGCAATCCTCCCATCTCAGCCTCCTGGGTAGCTGAGACTACAGCTGCACACTGCCACATCCAGCTAATTTTTTTTTTTTTTGTATATTTTATAGAGATGATGATATGGTTTGGTTGTGTCCCCACCCAAATCTCATCTTAAATTTTAGTTCCTATAATCCCCATGTGTCTTTGGAGGCCCCCTGTGGTAGGTAATTGAATCATGGGGGTGGTTAACCCCACACAACTGTTCTCATGATAGTGAATGAGTTCTCACGAGATCTGATGGTTTTATAAGGGGCTTTTCCTCCTTTTGCTCGGCACTTCTTGCTGCTGCCATGTGAAGAAGGATGTATTTGCTTCCCCTTCCACAATAACTGTGTTTCCTGAGGCCTCCCAGTCATGTTGAGCTGTGAGTCAATGAAACCTCTTTCCTTTATAAATTGCCCAGTCTCAGGTATGTCTTTATTAGCAGCATGAGGATGGACTAATACAGACGGAATCTCACTTTTTTGCCCAGGTTTCTCTCAAATTCCTGAGCTCAAGCAATCCACCCAACTTGGCCTCCCAAAGTGCTGGGATTACAGGCATAAGCCACCACTCCCAGCACTACTTGGTTCCTTCTTATAATCTCTGTCTCCTTATGTATATTCCCAACTTGCTCATACATTGTTCTCCTGATTTTCCTTACTTCTTTGCCCATGGTTTCTTTCACCTCTTCGAACATATTTATTTGTCCAGTAAGTCTGGAATTTGCTCTCTAGGCTTCCTGAAGAATGGTTTCTGTCAGTGTCTTCTTTTTCTTATGAATGGGCCGTACTTTACATTGTAAGATTTATAATATTTTGCTGAGAATTTAACATTTTACATATTATAATGTCTTAATTCTAGAAATCAGATTCTTCTCCTACCCCAAGGTTTGTTGTTGCTGCCTGTTGAAGACTGCTGTCATCCATTTGTTCAATGACTTTTTCAACTAATGTTGCAAAGACTATATTCCTTATCATGTATGGTCACTGAAGTCTCTATTCCAATATTTCTGCAGCCAGTGACCTGACAGGAATTTCCTTGTATTCCAGTGTCTTTCTTAATCAAGCATTTCTCTGGAAGCTGAAAGAGTCCTGCTATACTCCAGAGTTCTGAAATAATTGATTCTGACAGTTCTTGCCAGTTCAGTAGTTATTTTTGTGAAAGGACCAATTCCTAGAACTTCTTATTTTGTCATCTGCTGTGATGTTCAAATCATTTTATTTTAAGTTTTACTTAAATATAATTCCAAAATATATCAGTACCCTTTCTTGACTGAAACAATATGGTACAATAGATATAGTTTATCTCCCTTTGACTTTTAATATATTGCAATAACTTTATAGTGTTCTTTTATTGGACATTGGAGTAAATATTGAAAGTTGAATTTTCTGAGTAGATTTGCAGAGCTTCAAATTTATAATATGACAATTGTTACCTCACTGTACACAATTTTTCAGATGAATGTTGTTCATTCTTTTTTAATGATCTCCTCCTTCCAAACTTGTTAGGACCACAGGTGGAAGGAACAGAGTCCTGGTCTTCACAAGGTATCATATGTAGAATATTAGCTTCCCAACATCATGTAAACTATATATTTCAGCAAAGGTGGCTAATTACAATATATAGAAATTGGTCATTTAAAGAATGGATGCATTTCTACTTTCTTTTTTGTAAGCAAATACATGAAACTAATAGGCTGAGCTTTCTTTTTCTATGCTCTTTCCAGAAAGGTAGTCTCTAAAAACAAGAAATTTTTATTAATAAATAAACATTTATAAAGCAATGAAAAGGAAGTTATGCCCAAGAGTTTAAAAATTCAACTCTGATATCTTGCAGTTGTTAACTTGAATTTCCTTATTTATGTTGATGTCTTGTTTCCTATCCCATAATTAAATGTGAATTTAGGCAGAATGCCTAAGTGAATCCCAAATTGAGAATTAGACTTTAAAAAGCTTGAAAACCCCTATCAGGACAATGGAGTAAATTTAAGATGGCAGCTAACGTCTTGTGATTAAGCAGTAGAGCACAATCTTTTCCACAGAGCTTAAATTTTTTAAAAAAATTCTCAGATGTGTAACTTATTTTAGTCTCATTTCTCCTTTTTCTTTCTGGATTATCAGGTGTGTTTGTTGCCCATTTGCAGTGAGGATGGGGAATATAAATTGTCCTATGTTGATAAACAATTTCACTATTATATAATAGAATCCAATAGTAAATTATTAGTTTTTCCTGCAACTTGTCCATGTAAGGAGGAAAAAATAACATCCCTTTATCTTGCTTTTGTGAAGTGATGTTACATATGAGAATTAAGACTCACAGTTTAAAAGTTAATAAATGGAATAATCTTAGCAAAGATTGTTCCTGGCCAATTTGATTGTATTTTATTGTACATTTTGACAGAATTCCTCATCCATCCTTCTGGGGAATTTGCAACCTAATCTGAACATATATGACTGGATAACTATCCTACTAAGGTATAACAACGTAGCATAGTAAAATCCTATTATGCAAAAGAATAAAACTGCACCCCTTTCTTTCACAGTATACAAAAACTAACTCAAGACGGATTAAAGATTTAAATGTTCGACCTCAAACTATAAAATTCCTAGAAGAAAGCCTAGGAAATAGCATTCTGGACATTGGCCTTGGGAAAGAATTTATGACTAAGCTCTCAAAAACAACTGCAACAACAACAGAAATTGAAAAGTGGGTCCTAATTAAGCTAAAGAGCTTCTGTACCACAAAGGAAACTATTAACAATGTAAACAGATGACCTACAGAGTAGGAGAATAAATCTTCAAACTATGCATTTGACGTAGGTCTAATATACAGAATCTACAAGAAACTTAAACATTTCAATAAGTGAAAAATTAAAAAAATTTAAAAGTGGGCAAAAGACATGAACAGACACTTCTCAAAAGAAGAGATGCAGCAGCCAACAAACGTATGAAAAAGTGCCCCACATCACTAATCATCAGAGAAACACAAATCAAAACCACAATGCGGTACCATCTCACACAAGTCAGAGTGGCCCTTATTAAAAAGACAATAACAAGTGGTGGCGAAGCTGCTGAGAAAAGGGAACACTTGTACACTGTTGGTAGGAATGTAAATTAGTTCAGCCACTAATTTAGAAACCACTTTGAAGATTTTTTCAAAGAATTAAAATAAAACTATCATTTAACCCACCAATCTCATTACTGGGTATGTACTCAAAGGAAAATAAATTGTTCTACCAAAAAGACCTATGAACTTCATCGCAGCACTATTCACAATAGCAAGACATCAAATCAACCTAGGTGCCCATCAATAGTGGATTGAATAAAGAAAATGTTGTGCAAATACACCATGGAATACTACACAGCCATAAAAAGAATGAAATCATCATCATGGATGCAGCTGGAGGCCATTACCCTAAGCAAATTAATACAGGAAGAGAAAAACAAACACTGCATGTTCTCACTTATAACTGGGAGCTCAGCACTGGGTACACATAGACACGAAGATGGGACCAAAAGACACTGGGGACTACCAGAGGTGGGAGGGGAGGAAGAGGACCAAGGGCTGAAAAACTACCTGTTGGGTACTATGCTCACTACCTGGATGATGGAACCATTCATACCCCAAACCTCAGCATCATGCAATACACCCATGTAACAGATATGTACATACACCTTCTGAATCTAAAAAAAAAAGTTGAAATTATTTTTAAAATCCTATTAAAGGCACCAAGGTTATAGAGTCAGTGAGTTGTGGAATTAAGACTAAAGCATAGGGCCGGGCGCGGTGGCTCAAGCCTGTAATCCCAGCACTTTGGGAGGCCGAGACGGGCGGATCACAAGGTCAGGAGATCGAGACCATCCTGGCTAACACAGTGAAACCCCGTCTCTACTAAAAATACAAAAACTAGCCGGGCGAGGTGGCGGGCTCCTGTAGTCCCAGCTACTCGGGAGGCTGAGGCAGGAGAATGGCGTAAACCCGAGAGGCGGAGCTTGCAGTGAGCTGAGATCCCGCCACTGCACTCCAGTCCGGGCGACAGAGCGAGACTCCGCCTCAAAAAAAAAAAAAAAAAAAAGACCTAAAGCATAGGTATCCTGATTCTAAGTCAACATTTCTTAGAATTAAGCTGAACCTGAGCTAAATATATCTGAGTCAAAGAAATATTCAGTAAGAAACTTATTACAAAAGGAGAGGAAATAAGGGGTTAGTGTCTATATAAAAGAAAGCAAGATGGTGGGTTAGAGAGAATTCTAAGATATTAGAAAAAATTCCTTTAAGTATATAAGTTAAGATCCTGAGAAATATTGCTGAAGTCCATATGGTAAGGAAAAAAACATCACAGGCTTCATTGTGACAGGCAGTCTGAGTTAGGATTTGGATATGATATAAAACCAGGAATAGAGGCAGACAAATGAAGGCCTAAATCTAACCTCTTCTTATTAGCTTTGGAATCTTACACAAGTTAATTCACCACTAAAGCATTTAGTTTCTCAATCTTTATGATGATGGTAACAAAAAATATAAAGAAAATTGCTGATAGGGTTTTGAGCAGTGACGTAAGGTAATATTTATATATGTAGCACCCAGCAGAATGCCTAGTGTACTATATCTACCAAATATATGTTAGTTTCTGCTGCTTTTCTTTTTTTTTTTTTTTTTTGAGACGGAGTCTCGCTCTGTCGCCCAGGCTGGAGTGCAGTGGCGCGATCTCGACTCACTGCAAGCTCCGCCTCCCGGACTCCCACCATTCTCCTGCCTCAGCCTCCCGAGTAGCTGGGACTACAGGCGCCCGCCATCTCGCCCGGCTAGTTTTTTGTAATTTTTAGTAGAGACGGGGTTTCACCGTGTAGACCAGGATGGTCTCGATCTCCTGACCTCGTGATCCACCCGTCTCAGCCTCCCAAAGTGCTGGGATTACAGGCTTGAGCCACCGCGCCGGGCCTCTGCTGCTTTTCATAAACTTTTCTTACTCGTGGTCAAGAACATGGAATCTTGATACCAAGCAGCATATCCGTAGAATACTTTTGGCAACAGGTAATAGAAAACTCAACTCCTTAAACAATAAAGGAATTTATTGACCCACTAAGTGCAAGTTGCAGGGTAGGGTGTGCTTCAAGATTGGTTAATAAAGCACTTTAATAATGTCATTAAGAACTTAAGTTTTTTCTGTTGTTTACTCTTCCTTTCTGAGTATGCCTGGTTTCCTGATGTCTGTAGGATGGCTGTAGTAGCATTCGCGTCTGGTCAGTGACAGAGAGTGCTTCTCCAAATCATTCTCCAATTCTGTGCAGTATGAGTAACCCAAATTAGGTCACATCTCCTTATACGATAACTGATGCTATGGGAAAGCCAGGCTATGATTAGCTTATGCTTTGATTCCTGAACCAATCAACAGCAAAGAGGATAGAATTGTCATGATGACCAGGGCCTATTTTGGAGCTGGGGTCAAATTCGGGTGTAGAGGGTCAAACCTGATGATGTCCACTACTAAAAAGTTGAATTCCAGAACTTACTTGCTATATCCTTTGATAAGTCATATAATTTTGTTGAAACTCAACTTCTTTATCTGCAAAATGGGAGCTATAATAGAATGAACCTTCAGGATGTTTTGAAGATAAATTGAGATACTAAAATAAATTTGAAAACAAAAGGCTCTGCAGACTGTCTGACATGTAATAAGTACCCAAGAAATGTTAACTACTATTAATATTATTTATTCACCTATATAGTTTTGCATTATATAATAGCTATTTTTAAATGATCTGATTTCTGGCTAAAGTATGAGTTTTTTGAGGATGCGAACAACATTGTTTTCATTTTTTAATCTACAAATTCTTACATATAACAAATGTCCAATTTATTTCTTTAACAAATGAGTGAATAAATGATGTCTTTTGAGTGAACGAATAGAGGCTTTCAAACAATAGAAGGTAGATTTAAGAGAAAGACAATAAAATGGTAACGATGGATCACATAACAAACCAGGTATGGGAATAAAATGGACCTGACTTAGAGAGATTATATATAAGAAAAAAATAATTCCAGACATAGAGAGGAGATTTCTCTGAACATTAGAGTGGTTATAGGAAATGAACAAATCAAATATAGTTTGAGTTGAGGGTATGCAGCTCATAAAGATTATGATGTCTTCAGATATTTTGTTTTTGTTTTACAATTTGATAAATAAGCTGGGAACAGTGGCTTACACCTGTAACCCCAGCACTTTGGGAGGCCGAGGCGGGTGGATCACTTGAGCTCAGGAGGTCGAGACCAGCCTGGGCAAAATGGTGACAACCCATCTCAAAAATACAAAGAATTAGCCAGGCATGGTGGTGTGAGCCTGTAGTCCCACTTGCTCAGGAGGTTGAGGTCGGAGGACCCCCTGAGCCCAAGAGGCGAAGGTTGCAGTGAGCAGAGATCGCGCCATTGCATTCCAACTTAGGTGACAAGGTGAGACTCTATCTCACACACACACACACACACACACACACACAAAATTGATAAATATTTAGATAAAATCCAGAAAAACACCTACTGTGATCTAGAAAAGGTAGAATAATAATTATAATAAGAGCTGCTAGATGCTTGATATGTTCCAGGCATTGTTCTAAATGTTTCTGTTGTTTAAACTCATGTAATCCTCAAAACCAACCCATGAGATAAGTATTATTCTTTTCATCACCATCGCTATTTACAGATTAAAAAACTCAAGCCCAGGGAGGTTGAGTCACTTGCTGAGATCACACAGATAGCAAACAGCAAAATTGAGATTTTTTTTTTTTTCTTTTAAAGACAGTCTCACTCTGTTCCCCAGGCTGGAGTGCAATGGCGTGATGTTGGCTCACTGCAACCTCCACCTCCTGGGTTCAAGCGATTCTCCTGCCTTGGCCTCCCTAATAGTTGGGACTACAGGCACCTGCCACCATGCCTGGCTAATTTTTGTACAAAACTGAGGGGATTTTTTTACCCAAAGGATAAAGATGCAAGACTCCTTGGCTTTAACCATCACACTATACTGTGTCTCTAATAAAATAGAAGGATAGGCAGAGAAGCCAGACTGCAATCCCAAACCACCATGGACTCAGGAGTTAAACACGTGTTAGTGATCATGAGGAGCACCGCAGGTCTCCAAGGCCACCAAGAGCCAAAAGGCATGGCCAGCAGTTTGTAACATGTGTGTTCCCTCTAACCCTTATTTTGCACTTTCTCAATCTGTGGCACGTAACACAATGGCTGTGGAGGAAGCAACTGAACAAACATTTGTCCAGTGAATGAGTGTGTGGCTGGATGGTTTGGTGCCGGTATGTATGATGTGCTCACAGTATATATGATACGCTGGTATGTATGATGGGCCAGTATAGAGAACGTGCTTATTTCCTTGGCAGACTGAATTCTTCATGCTTCCACATTTGATAGATTGTCTTTAAAAATTTAAGGACAATTAAGTTTTTTCAAGATGAGACAACTTGCCTTGCGATAACATTCAGAGTAATGCAAAAGAAATGTAGAGATAATCCATGCTTCAGAGAATACCCTGGGAGTTGAGTTGCAGTGAATACAGACTTGTGTGTCCCTCTCCAGGGAGTCTTTCAGGATTGTTGCTGAACTGTAGAGAAAAAGCACAATAGCTGTCAGAATGAAAGAAGAAGTTAGTACAGGCACTCTCCAAGGGAATTAGAGACTAAGGACTATCAAACTACCACTTTCCTCAAGAGGAATCTACAAACAGTCAAACAAAGGCAAAGTCATTGCTAGGAATTTTTTGGCTGTGGCTTAGCATAGATCTGCCTTTGATCAGACTTTAACTTGAAATTCCTGCATATACCCCAGTTCCATGCACCCTGCTGCTTCTATGGCGAACATTCATGGGAGTCAGAACTCCCACTCTTTCTAGATAGCTGTAGCCCCCCAAGAGTTAAGTTTCAAGGACCATGTATAAATCACACTACAAGTTTCAGATTCAGCTGTAAAAATAAAGTGCAATCTTGAAACACAGTGGAGATGAGTGTTGAGATCTTTGCACTAGAAATTTCTCTATTTCTAGTACTTCTATATTCTCCATTGCAACTCGGTGATTTCATGTCTTGTTCAGAAAGATCTTAGTTATAAACAATAAATAAAATCAATTTTTTCCTTCTTTCTCTATGCTAATTTATCATTTATGAGGAATGCTCCAGAAGCTATTTTCATATTTAATAGATACTGGTGGAAGATAAATTATTTCTAAGTTGAATTTTTAAAAGAAGCTTTTAAAACATCACTGTACTTACATACTCTTATAAAGAAAATATCTTTAGCTTTCAGTCTCTGAAGGAACAAAGTCAAAACTGCTTGAACAAGTATCCCGGCTGGAGGAAAAACTGAAGGCTGTGGACCACAAGGAAGCCAGTGGGGAACCATATGAAAAAATGGTTCTTGTGAAAAACCAGGTATATAGTAGAACAGCGTCATCTTCATTTTAATAGTTACCTAATTTTATATGAACTGATAATCCTGGAAAACCATTTCAGTCTGGATTAAAAGTTCATTTTAAGTTCACAATGGTAGATAACAATATTTGTATTTGCTAAAAGTAATTTTATTCCCTGATCAATATTGACATAAAATTTATTTTGCTAGTAGTAGTTTTAAAGTTTGTTTGATATGTATCCTTTTGAATAATATTAGCTGAATATTCTATTTATTTTATAAATGGTATTGACTGCACAAATGTCTCTGAGTTGTCAACGTTGGAGTGTTTCTGTGCAGTAAAACCAGAGGATCATAACATTTGGCATATGTTTCTTAATCAATTACTTTATAAGAAATGATTAATCTCTGATATCTGAGTGTTAAAATATATATCATTATACAAATTTAGCTCTTGTTAAGTCCAAAGGGATTGCATCTGCTCTTGGAATATATGAATATGCTCTCATGTGGAGGCATATATATATGCAACATATATGATATATATATGATATATATGCAATATATGTGATATATATGCTATATATATGCAATATATATGATATATATGCTATATATGCAATATATATGATATATATGCAATATATATCATATATGCAATATATATGATATATATATGATATATGCAATATATATGATATATAATATATATGCAATATATATGATATATATGCAATATATGCAATATATATGATATATATGATATATATATGCAATATATATGATATATATGCAATATATATGCAATATATATGATATATATGCAATATATATGATATATAATATATATATGATATATATGATATATATGCAATATATATTATATATATGATATATATGATATATATGCAATATATATGATATATATGATATATATGATATATATGCAATATATATGATATATATATGATATATATGATATATATGCAATATATATGATATATATGATATATATGATATATATGCAATATATATGATATATATGATATATATATCATATAGGGGTGTTTGCATTAACCGTAGCATGTCAAACTAACATTATCTTACTCAGGCATATCCTAGTTCTTAATGTATTTGTGTGTTTTTATTTTGGGCTCTTTCATAAAATGGAAGAGAAATAGGAATGCTGGGATGATTTCTCCAATGACGATTTTCAAAACCTGTAGCTGAAATAATGCTGCCATTCACAAGATTTGAAAACTGATACACATTTATGTCTGCAATAGGTTGAGTATGTAAAAGAAAGAGTTACACACTTAGTATCTAAACTTGTCTCCTTTTCAGTGCATCCAGAAATTGCAAGCTGAAGTAAAAGCTTCCCAGGAGCAACTAACAGCCCAGGTAAGTGTTTGCCTCCTTTTTTCATTCCTTTATTTATGTCATTGTTAGCTTGGAAATGAATAGAAACTGGAAAGAAGTTATAAATGAGTTTTGCCTGGTGCAAACCAAATCACAAGGCTAAAAATGAGTAGTTTTACTGCATCTACACAGCTTCTTTTCATACCTAAAATTCTGATTTTTGTGGATGACAAAAATTCCAAACTGAGCTCTTATATATAATCACATGGCCTAATCAGGTGCTATCATGAGAAGAGAACTGGAAACTCAGGGCAGAAAGATGAAGAAGCCAGCCTAGTTGGGTGAGTAGGTGGAAGTGGAGAGATATGGTAATTATCAACCCATCAGATAAAGTTCTAGAGAAGTGCTTCTTAAACTTTACTGTATGTAAGAATCACCTGATAGCTTCTTAAAACAAATTACTCAGATTCTGTTTCCTGCACGCCTAGGGTGGGGCCTGGGAATTTGCACTTTTGGGTGATTGTAGATTCAGACAATGCTGATGCAGCCAGTCTTCAGGACACACGTTAAGTAACGTTGTTTTTTATACATACATATATATATATTACATATATTTAATATCATAATATATATTATGTTTATGTATAAATATATATATTCACTCTGCCCCAGCCTTGTGATTTTAGGCAAGTGACTATATAAACCAATCAGAGTGCATAGTTGCCCATTTTCTCCTGCAAGTACTCGCCTGAGACAGACTCCATGAATTTCTACGGCAAATTTCATTTACACACTAGCCTATGTTTGCTCAGAGAACAACATGTGAGCATCTCCTGCCACCATGCCCTGTGTGTCTGTGACCATAAATCTGTCACCCTGCCACTATTCCTTCCCAAGGATCTGAACAACAAATGCCTTAGACATCTCCTCAAAGACCTGATTGCCATCCTTTTGGGCATCTTTTTCATCCACATCTAGGCTGTTATGGAATGACTTCTTGATGAAAGACGCTGACCAATCACGTTAATGACCAATCTTAACTACACCAGGCTCCTCAGACAGACCTGAGACCTATGAGATTACCCTCCAAAAGACTGCAAGATAATACATTCTGGTGACAATTCCTTTGGGGTTTGGAATGAACTGACTTGGGTAAAATATTGGTAATTGTCCCCATTTTTGGGCTGGAGAAGAGAAAAGCTAATCTGCTGTGGCAGTTAGCAGAGCTTTTAACTCTAAATTCAGAGTCTTTTTTGGGCTTGTGTGCTCAATTGTCCAATATTGAAAATGACTAAGGCTTGCATTTGTAGCACTGTGACATATTTAGACAGAAATATGTCTCATTAGCCAGTATTTTGTTGCAGATGCCTTTCCCCTGGTCTCCCCCTGAGGGTGCCAGATAATGACTATTGTCAGAGGATGTTCTGTCATGACAATTTGATACCTACAGTCATTCACATGGAAGGGGCTTTTAGCTCAGGATTTTATATGGAGGGCAAATGTATTCACTAAGGCTCAGATATTAGTTTCCAGCATCTCTTTGTGAAAAAGAGATGAAAAAATCATAGTTCCTGGTGCCTTAGGGAAATTCCTATGGTGTCTCCTTTCATTGCCTAGTTACTATGGTTGCTATTCCTGTACCATGCTGTTACTGCTTGAGGCTTGTCTGAACTAGGATTGCTTCCCTGTATTAGGGTATTGATACCAATGCCTGAGATTTCTCATATGCAATTGTGCAACATTCAGGTTTCAATATAGCAGTGTATTCATCAAGGTTTTGCTTCAATATGTCAAGAAAAACTTAAATGAAAGCAGTATTAACAATAGTATTTATTGAAAGTGGATTATGTATTTTCTATGTGGAAGATATTTCACGTATCTATTTAAAATCTCAACACAAGCCAACAAGGTAGTCATTAATTTTCAGAAAGAAAATGGAATCTTAAAAAGATTAGATCACTCGTCACACTCTGAAACCCATGATTTTGCTATTACAACTTGCTGTCTCTCCAAATTATATTCTCTATGTGCCATTTGAGGTATCAAATGGTGTTTATCAAGGCTCTATCTCCAACCTCATTTTCTATTTCTGTTCACTCTTGGTGATTCAGCAGTTCATAATGCTTCAACTCTCACTCACATGCAAACAAACTGCCTTCTCCCACAACAAGTTCCTTCTATCTTAAGTCTCCCCTGATTAGAGATCTGTAGTGTTTTAATGAGCATTGCTCAGAACATTGTCCCTGAAAAAAACATTCCATAGGATACTAAGAGATATTCTGAAAATAAATAAATAAATAAATAAATAAACAACAAAAGTTAGGAAAGAGTGTTGGAAGCAAAGTTAAATGGGTTTATTTCCTGCAAGAGTTATCCATGTACAAACAATCTCCAAGAACAGGCTGTTGTCGGTCATTTTTCCAGAAGAGTTTGATTATGAATGGTGATTTGTAACACCCAGGTTTAGAGATGGCTGGTACATGGCATCAGATTGAAGTATTCTAGTTCTTAAATACAACCTGAGTATCTTGCTGACACCTCAGGCTAAGCATATACAAAGCCAAGTTTATCATCTTCTGTTATTATCTCTTAAATACGTTTCTCTATTCGTATCCCCCAGCCATGGTGGATAATATCACACTACTGTTATTTTTTTCCAGATTCAAACTACAAAGCAATTTTAAAATCTTACCTCTCTCTGCCTCTGTCCTACTTTGGTTAGTTGTCAGGCCCTGAGTATGTTTGTACAAGTTATCTCACTTTCATGTCTTCTATTCCATTATACTGCCACTTCTCTAGTTCTTTCTGATCATCTTATATTTTAATTATTGTAACTGTCCCCAAATTGTTAACATTTGTGAGTGAATTCAGAGCCTTCCACAACCTCACTCCCGTTGCAAAGTAGTCCACTTGCTCTGACACCATCAAGCCCTATTGGCAGAGAAGAGAGAGGATACAAATCTGTGTGTAGAGATTTGGAATGGGTGCAGAAAACCAAACAGAGCAAAAGTATATCACTCACAGGGTGAATGTGATCTGCTGGAGTGGCAGAGAAGAGAAAGGGGATTAAGAAACTAGGGTGGTAGGAATGGAACACTGAAGATGGGGTGAGGGTTCTTCTGGAATAAGAGATGAGAGTTCTGAGGATGCTGAAGATTAGGAAATAACTTGAAGTATTAATAAGAGTTGCCTGGAAAAATATATAGTCGAACCCCTTTAAATGAGAGTCCCATGGAAAATCTGGACTTTCTGTTTGAGGTGTGCCTCCTTAATGTAACACCTGTGGGACTGGACCTCTATAATAGTCTCCTGGTTTCTGTGCCTCCATCCTGAGTGAAGTTTCCAAAGCATAGTCCCTGCCCCTCATCTTCTCTTTTCCCTCACTCCCCTCTCTCTGTCTTACGCTGAGCCTACTAGTAGAATGAACTGTTGTCTTTCTTTACACATCCAGTATTATTTGATGTTCTGTGATTTTTCTCATAGTATACTCTTAAACTGGAATATCCTTCTCTCTTCTCTTCATTCAAATAACTCTTTTCTGTCCTTGCAAGACTCAAGTTAGGTACCAACTTCTCCCTTAGTCCCCAGATTACTTTCTGTGGGTCCTCACAGCCTCCTTTAGATACATCTATTTGAGCTGTTAAAATAAACATTTTAGGCAAATTAAATTTAACAGACTTCATTTGAGCAAAGAATGATGCCTGAATTGGGTAGAAATCAGAACCAGAACGGGTTGAGAGAGCTCCATCCAGCAGCATGAGTAGCAAGCTTTTATAGGTGAAACACAGAAGCAAAGTAAAGACATTATCTGTTGGCTACCTAAGTTAGGTATTTGCCTTATTTGGGTGTGGTTGGATCAGTTGGGTGCCTGTGATTGGCTGAAGTTCAGCTGCTTGTGATTGGCTGAAACCCAACTATCTGTTACAAAAAATATACTCCTAAGTTAGATTTCAGTTTGTTAAGTAGGAACTCAAAACAGGGAGAGAACCTCAGGCCAGTGGCCTCCCGCTTGTTTAACAGAACTCAATATACTATACGTTGTTGACATTATCTGTTTATATATCCGTCCCCCCACTAGACTCCAGGGACACTGAAGGCAACACTAAGAATGTGTCTCTGAATGCACTACACTAAGTACAGAGCTGGGTGCATTGTAGCTACTCAATACATTTTGCTGAATTGCATTGAATTTTACTCTGATCATGTCATTTCCTTCGTTCCAAAGCCTTGAGTGAGACAATGCTTGTCCATTATCCCAGAATAAAGTCTAACCTCCTGACCATGGTGTTTATCATGCTGACAGTGGGGACCTGACCTCCTTTCCTGCCTCGTCTCCGTCTCCAACTGCGACCCCCAAGTGCACCCTGCATCTCTGCCCTAGCAGCTTTGCTTGTAGTTCCTTGCTACCCTGAATACCTGTTCCTGCCATTGATTTTGCCAGACTTTCCCCATTCTTTATCAAGCCTTTTTTTCCCAGGAAGTTCTTCCTGACTATCAATCCAGAAGTAATCTCTCCTTCTTTGGTGCATTCACAGCACCTCTCTGAGCCTCTTTTCAGTCATTTTTCACACTATGCCCCACAAGAGAATGATCTGATGTGTACTCTTTTTCAAGACTGCAAGTTCCTGAGGAAATAAGTCTGTTTATCTTTATGACTCCCACAGTGTCTGGCTCAATGTCTTGTACAGATTTTATTGAAACGAATTGTTAAAACGGCTAAAATAAAAATAAAATTATTTTGGCATTTGTAGGAGCATCCTTTATATATCAGGGAAAATCACTTTATGAAAAAGGCTTGTATTCCGTGAAGATGTCAATATTACATCAGGCATTAATTTAATGAGGCTGACACTTTCAAGATATAACATGCAAATGACAAAAGGTAAGGATCTCTTAGAGTGGAAACAGAAGGGAAAAAATAGCAGAGAAAGAAAACACAGTTGCTGGAAATTTCTATTTCACATAAAATAAAAAGAGTTTCTAAAGGAAACATGGTCTTAACATGAAAATTAACAACATAATGTCTAGGCTTGCTTTTACTCAGAGTTCACTGCTCTAGAACTCAATAGTTGAATAATATTATTGTTTAATTAAATTGATAGCTATGAAATCGAGAGGAAATGAAAGCCTTAACTTTTCAGAGTTATCATTTGCTAATACTTTGAAGATTAAAATCTCATCCCATTAAATTTACAGTGCCTAGTCACAACTTATACTTCTAAAGAAATTATTAAGGGTTACCCCTCCCAGTGCACATGTGGGCACCCAGCCTGAGCCACCACCGGGCTAAGCTGCCCTGGGCATCTTTATCACTCCTTCCCATGATTACTTATCCGCTTAACGACCTACATGGGATAAAACAAATATTTGAAGTGAATGTTTATATTTACTTAAAGATATCTGTTCATGTTAAGGCAATTTGAGTTAGGAATACGTATCTTAATAAAAAAAAGATTTTAAAATTAATACCTTCCAAATTATGGAATCCATATGTTGCCTATGTTTAGTATTGGCAGGTATAAGTATGCTCAGCCCCATCTCTTCACTTCTTCATTGATGACCTGAATATCTGCAGTGCTCCAGATGTCTGCCTCCCCTCTTTACCTCCATTTCAATGGCCATCCCATGTCTCAGTTTCCAGCCACCCACAAGACCTGACAAGGGCCAAAAGCTCTATAATATTCAATGGGCTTATTGCAAAATGGAAATCTGGGTAATTGGGTGGTACGCACTCAAGTGTGATGTTATTCTCTATACAGTCCTGTATGTTTGATACATTTCATAATAAACTAAATAGTTAGAAACATCCAGATGAAGGAATCCTTCAAATGAATTATACAGCATGCTTAAAACTGTAGGACAGATGAGTGAATTTTGGAAACCAGAAGATCCTGAACCACAGTCCCAAGGATCCACTGAGGCCTGAAAGGTCAGGGTGAGGAACTCAGGGCATGGGAAGCACCCAGGACAGGGGTCTCCCAAAATGCTGGTTTAACTTCCTTTCCTCCTCTAAAGAAGCTATAAACTGCCATTTTATTTTCTAAATTAAGAATCTACAAGAGCGGACTACTCCCTCCTGGAATTCCAGGCCCTCTGCTAATTGACTTGTTCCTACCGTAACAGAGGACATGGCCTGTTTCCTTGGGTTTGGTTCTGTTTTGTTTTGCTGCCTAAGCATCCACTGACACACCTTTGGCAATAATACCCAGATATTCTTTACAATTGCATCTCTCCCTTTATGTGCAATCTTCCAGGGCCAGTCATTCAAAGAACTCCGTCAGCTACTAGCTGAGGAGTGGACATGTGCCAACTGGACTCTTTCTCCGGGGACTCAGCACATTAAATTCAGGTGAGGAAAGAGAGATAAAACAGTTGGAGCTGGTAGATTCTACCAGGGATGCCCAGGCATCATGGTGAAGTAGCTTATGCTGCTTGAACCAGAACTGTCCTAGATCCTCTCCATTTCTGAATCTGTTTCCTATTGATTTTAGGAGCTACCCACAAACCCTCCAGTAAATTCTTTTTCTTTAAGCTAGCCAGAATCAGAGTCAGTTGTTTATAACTGAGAACTCATCATTCTTCTTTTATCCCAGTGGTTCTCAAAATGTGGCTCCTGGGCCAGAAACATTAGCATCACCTGGGACTTCGAAATGCAGATTTTGAGGACTAATCCCATTCTGCTAAAATCAGAAACTCTGGGAAAAGGATGCAGAGTTTTTAAAGTCCTGTAGGTGATTGTGATGGTGGTAACATCTGAGATGCACTGCACTGTCCAGTGAAGCCCCTAGCACTTCCAGCGTAGACCCCTACTTTCTGACCAGGACATCGTCTCCGACCAGCATCTCACAGATGAAGCTGGCCTCACGGGCCTCATGCTCCTTGTGCTGGGATACTTCTCCAGCCTGGTTCCTAGTGGCAGTGCTGGGGATTGAGACATGAAGACATGCTGCAGCACACAATACGTGTCTGTTCAACTGATGAGTCAAATGAGAATGATCTTCCTGCCCTCCCTTTCCCAACCCCACACTTCTGTGTGCTCTAGAAGCATCACTTCATTCCTGAGGCTTGTCATGACTAATTCTACTGTACAGTGACAGCAGTTAATCACACCTTAGAGTCACATAACAGTATACAGCTTCCTAAATGTTCCCACCCACATCGTGTCATTCATATTTCACAATAATCCTATGTAGTAGATATCACTCCCCCTCCTCGATCAGAAGAAGAAAGTGAGAGTCAAAGACACAAAGAGCCCTGCTCACAGTAAACAGCTGGTATGTAGCACAGCAGACATGCATGTAGATGTTCTGACTGTAAGGCTCCTGTTTTTAAAGCTGAATTTCACTTCCAAGTCAGGATTTTTGCTGCATATATATGCCAATGCACTTTAGTGTTTAACTTTAGTGTTAAAAGATCATGTGGCAGACTCAGACCACATGGCAGAGTTAATCAGTGGTTATAATAGAATTCTACCTGTGCCCATGAGGAATGGAGAAATTCCTTTCCTGTGGGCCATTCTCTTAGTGCCACATGTACATTAGTCTAAATGGAAAATTCCCCAGTGATTATTTATGAACAGAACCAGGTGGTACTGAATGATTGCTCTGAGATCAATCTGGGGAATATTTTTGTTGCATGTGTTCATTATATTAAAATGAGCCCCTCTCTGTATCCCACCTTCTTTGGTTAGATTATCTGCACTGGACGATCATCTAGCCCTTCATTTGAACCCTTTATGTGCTTACCCCATGGCACATCTTTCCCATGCTGAATCTGGAAAGGTTGAATATCATAGAAGAATAGCAGAAGCTTTCAAATTCCATTAGTGTGTGTTGCTGCCAAGCTTCTCTGTGCGCTCAGAAGAGGAGGGGATCTGAGCTCTCTTCACATCAGCAGGTTGCTCCTAACCTAGATAGAATCAGCACTCTCTGAACTATGATCCACTAACAGATCCTGCCCAGTTAGATGTGGTTAAGAAGCTAATCTCTAACACATTGAGGCAATATTCAAAGTGACACTTTGGAGCCCCACCAGGATATTATCTTTTCTTTTCCCCATAAAATAGCCAATGCGCAATAAATTGCTCTAGAAGCTACTAATTAGTCGTTGGGTTTACTAGAGAGGACACATGGAGGGGCAGGGACTTAAAGTTTGAGTTGGGTTCATTACATCACACAAGGGCCCTGGCTGGCACCCAGGAGGCTTATTTTCCCCTTTCTGGTCAGATCTAAGTCCTGTTTCCTCATTTTCTATAGATGATGAATAAGTTTAAGCTTAACAACCACCTGTACCAATTCCTGCCCCCACCCCCTCCAGCCACCCACCCAGCTACCCTCGCATGTGTCTAGTCTTTGCTTAGCTATTTGATTAGACACAAGGGGTAGACTTTTTTTTTTAATAAATACCTATTAGCTAACCATACATTTCTTCAAACATGTATTTCAGTTTCTCACTTAATAAGTTTAGACTTCTCACGTCAATATTCTATCAAAGGAATATACAGATTTTAGAGGTTCTCATATTCAAATACAGATCATCATTACAATCCCTATTTACTTGTTGAAAAATCAGATGGGAACAATGTAAGACAGTCTCAGCTTTTCCCTGCTCTGATCCTGAGCCACATTTATCTATATAAACCTCCAGCCATCGAGGCTCACTCAGAACTCACCCTTTAATATTACTGTAAGAATCTAATAGAAATCATATTTTGATTGTTCTTAAAAATGTAAATTACTCTAAGAAGACTGAGAGGCATACCTCTCCACTACAGAGAGCAGAAAGATGAGCTATGTATGCGAATCATGAGGGGTTTTAAAAGGCCTCTGGTCCTGCTGCCTAATCCACGCCAAAGAGGAAAACAGCACTGGGAAGTGAAACACTGGGCTAGACCTCAGCCCTGCTACCAGTTGTGAACCTGGCAAAGGTTACTCTATTTCTATTCCTCCTGTCAGTAGAAAGAAGGTGACATTACTTAGCCCCATAGGGTTTTTTGGAGGTTGTAAAGTGAAATAATTCACATGAAGTGGTTAGCAGAGTGCCCAGAACATAGTAAGTGTTCAATAAATCTATTAACAGGTTATTCTAAAATAGAGTTATCCCTTACAGTAACTGTTCCCCAGTTTATGAGATTATAGTTCATAATTCTATAAAATAAGGCACCTCATGTTAGCTGCCTATTTATTTTATAGACAATACTAGGAAGTATATTAATCAAAGACAAAAGTGCTTTCTGAAAAGAATCCTGCCACGTCCTGTCAGGTCAGTACTTTCTCAGCACATTCCTTTCCATGGTCAATGTCTTCTTAAGCCTTTCCCAGAGCTATCTGCTTGTCATTTAATTGTCTGTTTCTTTCTTTATCCCCCGTTAGATCATAAGCTTCTTGGGGGTAGAGTCTGGGTCTAGTTCACTATGCCTTCTGAGTAGTAGATTGTCAGTTAGTATTTGTTCAGCCAATCAGTTGTTCAATCAATCCTTCAGTCAATCAATGGATGAGTGGATGAATAAATATGAGTCGTCCTTCAATTCAAGAAATATCAAGAAAATCATTGCCAAAAGATTTCTGTTCTACCCCTAACCCAGCTGGCCATTTCTACCAGAGAGCTCTGTGCTTCACTCCACTCCTAGGATGATCAGGAGTCAATATTTGAGCTCAATGCGCAACTTTAAAAAGCTTAGGTGAAAAGAAGCAGGACTATTTAAAATATAGTCCTTTTTTTCAGATATATAACTTAAAATCCTTCCTGAATTAAGTGAGATCAGCAGAGAGCCACATTCCTAGACTTCACCAAGGTGCCCTAGAGCTGCTTTATTGAATGGCAGGCAGGAGCTGGTAATCTGAATTTCTTGACTTACTGTGGGAGGATTTTATAAGAAACTGCCCTGTGAAGCTTACTACTGTGTTTACTATCAGGTTATTATTGAGGACATTTATTATTCTATTAGTTAGTATGCCTTTCTGCACCAGTAATGTTGCTGCTTCCTCTGAGCACTGAACTTGGTTTTATTTCATGGATGCGTTTTTGTTTTTATAAATGGTTATTTTGACCATCAGAAAGACTACAGCAAACTTTTGCCTTACCTCTAACAAGTGAGTATTTTACACTCGGGCATGAATTGTGTGAACCTTCCCTCTTGCCCCATTTTACTTCTCTGCCCTTAAATTCTCTTTATCACATCTTTTGAGTTCTTATTTTAGTGGTTTCTCACTTAGTATATCTACCTTTTTATTCAAGATACATAAATCCTTTCTGAAATGTACAGTCTCAAAGGAAATCAATGAATCCTAAGGGAAGTAGTCAGATCCATATTGGCCCTGAGTGGTTCTTGCAAAGTCAGTTCCATGGACTGTGGATTCAGTTACATAAGTCTCACTTAAAACCCTCAGTGGTTGCCCATAGGTCTCCTGACACTCTCCCTCTACCCTCTACTGCTAATTGACACTCAGCGACGGTGCTCATTTGAGGACTTGGAATTCACTAAGAATTCCTCTAGGTTCAGGCCTCCATCTCTTTGCAGAGTGAGTCTTTCCCTCTGCTTCATCCACTACTTACTTTCAACACTTGGCACTCATCTCCCCTAAAGGACAAGCCTTTCTTGACTTCTCAGTGGGAAGCCAACCTCTCCTTGCACATATTCTATGGATCTCTTTTTTCTTTATTCTATTCCATCAGTTGAGTTCCCCAGGTACTGGGACTTGACTTTATTCACATATGGTTCTTGACACACAGGAGGTGCTCAGTAAATGCCTTTTTCAATGAATGAGAATGGAGTAAATGAGAGAATGTGTAAATGCCATATACCTGGATTTAATGTTGATTTTTAAAAATGAGCAAAGCAACAACAGTTAAGTGTATCTCTCTGTAGCAAATCATCCAAAAAAGATATTAAGAGATTTATGTATAATTTTATCTTATTTTCAAAAAGGAAGAAACAAAATCAAATAAAAATTTGCATCTCAATTGGATATAGCCTGTTACTTTATGAATGTTAAACTTTTGCTGTTCTATTGATACAATTTTATACTGTTGTTAAATATTAACTATAATGTTTAATTTAACTGTATTTATTTATACTCTATTTAATTTCAAAAAGGATCTGAGATTGTATTAAATATGTATTAAATACATATTTAAATAAAATAGAAATATCAGGGAAAACAAACAGGATACACATGTGTGAATTCTAACTTCCCATGCAATATAATTGAAACATAAATATGGCTTTTATCTTTCTAACAGCCAAAGGCAGATCAAGGAAAATGATCAAATAAATAATTAGTGTGTTGGGGGGATTCTACAGGGTGCTACCATTTATTTCTACTGAGTTAACCCTAGAACGAGATTCTGTGTTGAGTTTCATATAGGGAATATTGAAAGACATAGTGGGGGAAAAACTCATGAGCAACATCAGACCAGCAAATGTAATAATTGGTTTTATTTGGCTATTTCTATAATTTCCATCAAAAGAAGCCAAGGACATAACAAGTAAATAGTTAAAGTAATCTTTCCTTATTGTAATTCTAGGCTAGCTAGTATTGCATATAGTTTTAATCCCCAGCTATTTATGATAATCCAGCTGGCAAAGTCAACTGCAGTCAAAGGCCAAGTAAGTAATGTAGAAGAGGGAAGATGGCCAGAACCAGCCATGTGGGTCCAGAGGGTGCCTGATTCACGTAAAAAGGAGAATAAGGCCCAAGATCACTGATTTTTCAGACAATGAAAATCCAGATTTTTGGTGTGAAATCTTCTCATTTGTAAACGTTGTTAACTGATTTGAATAAAATAGATTGCTCTGTGTGGCAAACAAAATATATTTATTCATAGCCTAAACGTGAGCCTTATACTGGATTTTACATTCAGGCTGCTATTTTCTTACATCTGTTCTACAATTTGAAAGACGTTCTTCAAAAAAGGACAGGAGTAAGTGGCGAGTGATTGTAAGTGAGGGAGAATTAGGTTTTGTAGTGGTTGTTTCAGTCACTTTAAGTTTGCTAGTTACATAATGCAAGCTTTTGTAACAAATAGATCCCAGAATTTCAGTGCTTACCACAATAGAAGTTTATTTCTTTCTCATTCAAATAACAGTCCATTGTGGGATGTGCTGGTGGGCAGACTCTGCCCATTCATTGTTATTTAGTGTCATTCTGTGATAAAAACTGTTGGGGCCTCTGCTGTGCTCAACATGTAAGATCCAAGGTCATTTTGGGGTCATCTCTATCCCAATTGACCAAAAGAGAAGAGATTGTTGAGATGTGGGCTTGGAAAATTTCTAATTGGTCATACCTGGAAGTGGTGCATTGGTTAGAACTCAGTCATGAGACTACATTAATTACAAGGAATGTTGAAAAGGGTAGTCTATCTGTATACCCAGGAAGGAGAGGGGAACATGATTTTTGTTAAGCAGCCATCAGATTCCGCCATGTTAGTCTTTTAAGTGATTTATTTTATCTTGGATCTCTCTTCACAATTTGATTCCAGGGTGAAGAACATTAGAAATTGGCTTATTATTACTATTATTATTATTAACCCAAGTTAAACTGGAGATTAAAATTTATGCAATAAATACAAGACAATACAAAGATATGAAAGAGAACGTACAGTCTTGCTCTATGATATTCAAGGGAAAAAAGTCACTTTTTTGTTGTTGTTTAATAAAATCAAATCTGACTCAGGCTCCATGTGTCATTGTTAGCAGAAAGTTCAGTTTCGGTCATTTGGGAGGAAGGGTGGTCCTCTCTCCTTCCTGGGATTTGCAGAAGTACCACAGTAACTTTACTTGCCAAAAGTTGGGGCCACTAACTTCTAGTCAGTTGTGACTTTCCTTCCCTCTGCTCCATGCCCATGCCTATGGGCCCATTCAAAGGCTTGTGGCTCTTTTTGTTCACTGCTAAGCTTTAACAGAGGGTTTATAGCAGCTCCTTGTCTGTATACAACACTCAGCATCAGGTCTCTCTATATATAACTGCCTATTTCAGGTCTTATTACCCAAAGGACCTGTATACAAGTGGAGTACGCTTTCTGCTGTCTTAAGAACCCCCAATATTTAATCTGCTCTAAATTCTGAAGCAACTTCTTCCCCTCAGGTTTTTCTACTTCCTTTTCCTTTTCAAAGCACCAATCTCCATTCCCTCCCTTGTTGGGGCATTTTCAGGTTGTTTTATTAACGAGACCAGGTTTCCCAACCAAAGGCTTTCCAGATGCTCAAACTCTACCACAAAAGTTAATTTCCTCTCCTTGCATGGGAGTTGGGGGTAGTGCCGGTAATATAGTAGCAGCAATTCTTCTTTATGAAGAAGTTAATGTTTTTAGTCTGAACTTATTTGAAAATTAAGGGATTTTTTAAAGAGGGTTGTGTACTTAGTAATGTTTAGATAGGAAGGCTTAAACAGAAATGCTTAGACAGAAATATGTGCTTAGATAGTTGAGTCAAAATGTGATATATTTTAATTTATTTTGTTCGCAAATGTGAAGAAATATTAAAATTATTAGGTAAAATAAAATCAAAGCTGTAAGCATTAGCTATTAGCACTGAAATGGACTTTGCCTATTCTTTCACCTGTTAGATATCATTTACTCCCCAGTGATAAGTTTATTATCATCAGATTTACCAGGTGGTAACATGCATAAGAGGAAATATGAGTACTTACACCAATAATCATGATACGTGATAGAGTCATGGGCAAGGTCTGAAAAGAAAAGGGAGACTCGATAAATGCCTGTCTCTCCTCTCCCCAGCCTCTCCTCACACTATCTACCCCCTCCATACACACTGCTCCCTGCCCCAGTAAATTGGATAAGTTGACTAAATATTTAAGAAATTCTTGAGTATAAACTGCATGTGTAGAACATTTTCTCCTCTGAACATTCAAGACAGACTGCTTGGGTTTAGAGCCCAGCTCTACCAGTTACTAGCTGCGTGTCTGTGAGTAGATTGCTTGATCCCTCTGAGGCTTTGTTTCCACAACTGCAAAATGGGGATACTAAATGTATCTAGCTCACAGATTTGTCATGAGGATTAAATGTGTTAATTTTTACAAAGTCCTTAGACTGGTACCTACAACACAGTCAATCTTATGTAAGTGCTTGCTAAACAATAAAACAACAAAATAAATAAAACAACAAAACGTTTCCACATTTTGCTCAGTGGTAAGTTTTAACCACATTCCTTGTGAGAGAATGCTCTGGATATTCAGCATCATGATTATCTGTAAAATGGAATAATGGTAGAACCTACCTCAACAGAACCATTGTGAGAATTAAATGAGATGACACTGGTGAAGAGCTGAAAGTGGTCCTGGGATATAGCTAGCCCTCATTAATGTGGATGATGATTATCAGCGCATTGGTGCTGCTGCTATTGTTGCCTTGTCCTGACCCTCATTTGCTATATACACTTTAACATTTATCCAACTGTTTAAAAGCATATATTTTTTTGGTACCAAATTCCATTTTATTGATTTTAACTCTCAATTATTTCACTGTCTTCAAAAAAATACATGTCCCTGTTGAGCCCAAGGAATTACTCACTCATTCTTTCTGGGCACGAGGAGAGCATGTAGGAGACTGTTCTGTTTCTGCCAAAGGAGGAATTAGTATGGGGCGTTTCTGCTCACCTTCACTTGAGTGAGAACACAGTGGTTGCTTTAGGCAGAGGCCAATGCCATGGGGAATGGAAAATTACTGCTTACGACTTTTGCAACTGAAAAAGACAATCTTTGATGTTTCAAGGCAATTCTGACCACACTCTTTTTCCTCCAGCTTTGCTGCCCTAACCTTTACTTTCTCAGCTTCCTGGAGAATGTCCTCCTACCTGTTTCTCTCTAACTCTTGCTTGAACCCATAACCAAATGCCCCAACTGGGAATTTTTATGACGCATATTTCCTGTGCTCAGTGTTAAATCAAATGCAGCTGATTTTACCGGTTTCTTTGACATCCATTTTTGGATGCATGTTCCTGGAGACATTTATGTCCCTTTAGAGTGGGAGCCCATGCAGAGCAGAGAAAGGCCTGATGGCACACACTTTTCCATGAGACCCTTTTGATGTTACCCTTCACCTTCCTGATTGCGGGGGCCAAGGATGGGATGTAACTGTCCCTATTTTATTATTTTGTTCTTTTTCTGCTTTAGCCTTTCCACTCTCAAATTCTCTTGTCAGGAATTCCTGTAGAAGCACCCTCAAGCAATTTGAATGAAAAAAACTCAGAATTTTTGAAAATTTAAACAAGTACATTTTTGTATAGTTTCCTAAAAATCATTGAGGATATCAATCCCCTCTCTCACAAAATAATAAAAGGAAGTTGTTTCTAATTTTAAATTTTATTTAAGTAACTGCTTATGTGCAGATGTTTATCATTTGTAGTGTTTCAAATACAAATAATTCAATGTTTTGCCCAATCTCTTCCCATTCTTTTATGTGCCATTTACTGAGGGCTGACATAAATCCCGTTGGGAGACTACAGAGAGTAAAAAGGGACCTGGAAGAGTTTGCTTGAGACTTTATGACTGAAAAGTTTTGTCATAGTCTCAGAATCTGTAACAATAATTAGTGACCATATTTTAAAAAATGATTCAGACAGACTTGTTCAAGCAGGTGTGATTTCTGCAAGAAGGATAGCCAGGTCAGAGTCCACAAATGGTTTAAATATGAATCATCTTAAAAACAAAGAAAAACTAAAATAGTAACTCTACACCTCTTCAACTTTTTCCATTAAAAGCTCATGACAATATTGCGTTTTAGGAACTGAGAAGGGCCTGAGTTTCTCATAGAAAGGATACCAATAAATCACAAAATCCAAGAAGAGACAAAGGAATTGCAAAATCAAAATAAATAGTTATCGATTATTCATTCTTCAACTATTTTACTGATCCTGACAAGCCAGTTTCTCATCCGTCAGGTTTAGTGGGTGCAGAAAGCCTTGGTTGTCAATTGCTATTGTCTCCCTCACAGAAGAACTGGTTTAGAGGAAGGATTGAGAGGAAAAGCAAGAGGAGGTTTGGAGGATCAAACAGGGAGGCTGCTTCAGGAGTAGGGGAGAATGAAGAGGGCAGTAGGGTGGGAGTGGAAGCAGGAACAATGTGAATAGTGAGACTGGAAGTTCAGCAGAGGGAATAGGTGGAAATCAGAATAGGAGGCGTTATTCTTCTTTGTGGAATTGCTAATGAGAATACAACTAAATGTTTGCATTAAGCATTAAAAACAAGTTACGTCCAGTTTGAGCCCATAGGAATGTTTCCCCCTCAATGCTCTTCCAGGCACAAAACACACATTCCCCGGAGTGTGGAGCTCAGGAGGTAACCAAAGTAACCAAAAAGCTCTGCCATGGTAACCCTTACAAGGCTACCATTTTGAGTTAAAGTCATTGTTGTGGATAAAGGCTTCACTGAATGGAAATGGAGGATTGAGATTGTAGCCTAAACAGTAGCATGTTTAATGCCCATAAATGTCTAGTTTTTAGTTAATTGGAATAGTTAAAAGCTTAGTTGGGAAAAGACTCAGTAACATTTTGAGAGATCGTTCCATGACTTCTCCAAAACTGTGTTGCCCGAGGAATTTACTTTGCCTTTCAGCCCTGGATCTAAGAATAAGAATTTAGACTTTAGAATGACTTCCCAGCAAAGCAATCCTTGCTGGTCAGTTTCAAGGCTGACATGTTTGGAAATTTGTGCCAATGAAATTCTAGCTGCGCAGCTCCCACTCTTCTCCCATTCATGTCCTACGTACCTGTGTTGTCTTAAACATTGTTGATGGTAAACAGTTGTTTTCAACATCTTCAGTACAGCGAATTTTTAAAAATATATTTTAATTAGTTTTCACGGATGGGTTTTTGTTTATTTTTATTGTCAAGACAGTGTGTGTTGGGAAAATTTCTAACCTTAAAATATAATTCTTTGCACCTCTCATGAATAAATATTATGACAGAAGGATCTCTCTCTTTTAGCAATGACCATGTGTAGCTTTAAAAATGCTCAGTAGTAAGACTCTAGGCTGGTGTTTCTCTATCTGAAACTGTAGGTTCAGGAGCATATTTTCATATCTATGTGGTGTATTTATAGGCTGTGTGACCTGGGAGCTATTGTACACATCAACTTTACCATATTTTAGAAAGAGTTGATGGATATTTGTGTGCCATTTTCTGTTGACGCCCACATATCAGAGCAAACTAAATCTGAGGAAGATGGTGAAATGTCAGAACAGCAAGTAAAATCCTGCTTCTCTTTTGCTGGATTTCATTTAGAAGCAAGTGATCAAAGAGACTCAAAACCTGGAATCTTGAGGCTGGGTCTGTCCAGTGGCACATCTGGGGATGATAACGAGTGGGGAAAATCAGGTTTTACATGGTTCCTATAAATTCACAGAGTTGCTGCATGGACTCTACCTTCAGCTTCACAGAAACAATCTTCTCTTAAGCCTTCCAGATTGCGCACAAGAGTCTAAGGAGTTTCTTTAAAGAGAGATGTACCAGCCGGGCGCGGTGGCTCACGCCTCTAATCCCAGCACTTTGGGAGGCCAAGACGAGCGGGTCACGAGGTCAGGAGATGGAGACCATTCTAGCTAACACGGTGAAAACCCATCTCTACTAAAAATACAAAAAATTAGCCGGGCATGGTGGCAGGCGTCTGTAGTCCCAGCTACTTGGGAGTCTGAGGTAGAAGAATGGTGTGAACCCGGGAGGCAGAGCTTGCAGTGAGCTGAGGTCACACCATTGCACTCCAGCCTGGACGACAGAGTGAGACTCCGTCTCAAAAAAATAAAAAATAAAAAAAAAACGAGAGATATACAAGAAAGAGAATTTGTCAAATGCAATGATTGACTATATTTGGGACTAGGTGTTATTAAATATACAGTATGTATATAGAAAGTACAAAAATCACAGATCCATATTTTGTCTCTAAAAGTTTTCATCCATCATTGGTTAGATAAAGCTATTAGACTATGTACTTTAAAGAAGGTGAGGTACATTAATATGTGTTAGAGAAAGGTGATGAGGTGGGGAGGGGATTATGATGGATTTGGCAAAGAAATCGTGATTCAGAGTTAGTGTTCTGGAGAGAGTGACTTAGAAATCAACATACTATTGTGTGGATAAATATCTTATAATTAGCATTAAACATTACAAAGGGTTCAAATTGCATCAGTAAAGCTTTTTAGAGGGAATTTGCTCAATTGAGCCAAGAAAAGGGGGGATTTTCTGCAAAGGAGGCAGACAGAGATTTGCTAGGACCCTAAAGCTAATAAACAAATTTGGGATAAGCTTGTACTTAAAGTTTAGCTTTAGTGGGGCTTCTAAGGTAGAGTCCTGTGATATCAGTCATGTTCTTGTTTTACAGAAATACCAATTTAAGCAGAATAGGTATTAAGTTAAGGCCACGGCTAACTGTCACTCTCCAGGAGAGCCAGAGGACCAGACTTGGAAATGGAAGCTGAAACAATGGTCAGATCACACCACAGAACTTCCCCAGGTAGCCTCCCACTGCTGTATAGTTCTAGCTGGTACCTCTGGCTCTGGGCACTGGAAGCCTCCACTAGAACTTTTACTTCTAAACAGGGTGTATCTGCTGTGAACAGAGAGCACATAGCAGCTATTCTTATCTGAATTCTGGCATAAGTGTTTCAAGCCTGCATTGAGGATGCAAGGGAGTCTTCTGCTTTGAGAAAGTGAGGTCTCAAGGTGGGGAAATAACCAAGCTTAGGATATGTGTTCAAAGATGGTTGGCAGGCAAAAAGAATGGTATATTTCTATCACACCCAGTAAGTTTGTGGTTCTCAGATAAAATAAAATCAAGGCAAGTTCAACCGTAGGCTGGAAAAATATTAGAGTTCTTAATGATTGACTTATTCCATGCTATTTGTTTCTTTAAACCTTGTCCTTCAGTATATCTGGATTTAAATTTGTCAAACAAAGGTGATAATGTGATATTATTAGTTATTCACACTGTTAACATTTTGTTTATGAATCATGATTGATTGGATGCCGTGACGGGCTTTCTTTTCCACCTTTTACCGGGTGCAATGTCACACCCGTTGGCAGTTGGTGGATCGCAGATACAGTGCCTTGGAGGAAATAGTGACACCCTAATAAAGTGGTTCAAATTTAGTGAGTGTTAGATTCACCTGAAAGGCCTATTTAAAATACAGGTAGAAGAGTTAAAATATGACCCAGCAATTCTGTTCCTAGGTATATACTGCAGAGAATGGAAATATGTCCACACAAAAACTTGTACAAAAATGTTTGTGGCAGCATTATTTACAATAGCCAAAAACTAGTAACAACTCAAATGTCCAGCAATTGATGAATGAATAAACAAAATGTAATATATTCAACTAATGAAATATTATTTATCCATAAAAAAAGAATTCTGGTTCATACTACGACATGGACGAACATTGATAATACTGTGTTAAGTGAAAGAAGCCAAAAACAAAACTCCACATACTGTATGATTCAACTGATAGAAAATGTCCAGAATAGGTACTGGTTGCCATTGACCTGAGGGGGTGAGATGGATAAGGAGTGAGGGAGTGACTGCTAATGGATATGAATTTATTTTTGTGTTTATGAAATGTTCTAGAATTAGATAGTAGTGATAGTTGCACAACTTTGTGAATATACTAATACTGCTGAATTGTACACTTTAAAAGGATGAATATTATATCAATAAAAAAATAAAAATGAAAACAGATTATTAAATTATTTCTCAAAGAATCTAAATGCATATCTAGGATGAAGGCTGGAAACATGTATTTTTATTTGGATGCAACTGATCTCTGAACCACACTTTTAGAAACATTGCATCTAGTCCTTACATGTATAAACCTCCTAAGCTATGACATTGTAGAAGTATTCATACAAATCCACAATTCTTCAAAGTTCATGAACTTGCTTTAGAAAATATCCATAAAAATAGTACAAATTACTATCAGAAGAGTCTTCAGAATAAAGTATATGAAAAAAAACCCAGTATGGTGTTTTCCCAAATCACTGCTGTAAAATCAATGGGCTTAGTGATTTTTAATCAACTTGATATTTACAATTTTTTTGCTTATAACCTGCTTGCCCTCTTGAATAAATTGCTACCTCTTAATGTCACTTGATAAGAGTCTAAAACACTCGAATTTGAATATATAAATCCATTAATTTAGCAAAATTTTAACATCAGACAGTCTTATGCATTGGGTTGACATACTAAAGACTGAGCCTCTAGGACTTTGCCATCTAATGCAGAGGTTCTCAACCGTGGCTACCATTGAAGTCAAGTGGGAAACATTTTTTTTAATGAATCCTGGGTTCTACTCTAAGACATCCAAAATTCTATTGATTTGGAGTGCAGACAAGACATTGGGACTTTTAACATTTCCTCAGGTCATTCTAATATGCAAGCAAAGTTTGTAATCACTGCTATCAGGAAGAGATTACATAGAGACCCCATATATAGGTCTTATAGTACATATGACAAGTGGAATAATGGTGGCTGTCAAAAATTACTATGAGAATTCAGAGGAACCATCCTTAACCCCAGGTGGAGAAGCTCCCCAAAAGAACTTTGGGGGTTGGGTTGTCACCACATAATGATGTCAACAGACTCTGCTCTAGGTTCCTGACCCTGTATTCTAACTCTCTCCCTAGTCAGAATGCCAAATACAGGCGGTTCTCAGGTAGGGTAAATAACCATGCTATTTCCACAGGAATATTTGAGATTGTAGGGAGGTTGCCCTTATCTGGCAGGGTAGAGTCAGTGATATGATAATATATGTTCTCTTTTTTGAGTCTGGGTGGTCACTTCCATCATGTGACTTTAAAGACCTAAAATGAAAGAAGCTTACAACTTAGCAAACATTTAATGCCACAGTGAAGGTTAGCATGGGAGCCAAGTCCTCTGATGGTTGTTTCTTTTCAGATGTCTTTACTTCTAAAATGAATTTATTGTATAGATTGCATCATAGATTCTGAAATCCTTTCATGAAGAAGTTTGCTCTTTCCTTAGACTGCCACCACAATCCCTATCAAACAATTTACAGGGAGATTCAACAGCAGGTCGAAGGTTAGGGAATCGTCTTTGTCATACTTTAGGCAGAAGGAGGTTTAGAGTCCTGCTCCTCTGCACAAATGAATAGTCCGTGGTCTATAAGGTGCTTGCACTTGCACAGGCAGCGTTAGTTTCCATTCTCAATGATATCTTTATCCTTGTTTGTTTTCACAAAGTATTTTAAAGCATGCACGCACACAGACTCTGTCACACACGTACATCTCTAACATTGAAACTTAACCTTAGTATTTCATCTTCATACTCTTACTGATGGTTTTATTTTAAAATGTTCTTATTTTGAGCAGATAATGCTGTGAATTTTGTGTATGAGACTGAATGAAGATAATTTCCCTTAGAACTTTTTCTGTACATCTGTGACATTTCATTCTTATTACATTTCTAAATAGGTTATTCTTTAAAACAATTTTACTCAGCCTTTGCTCTGCGACCACAAAATATAGCCAACGAATATTTGGCCAGAAGGTCAATAATATAAAGGTATATACATTTTAATATGTCGGCTGGGTGTGGTGGCTGACGCCTGTAATCCCAGCACTTTCGGAGGCCCAGGAGGGTGGATCACCTGGGGTCAGGAGTTCCAGATCAGCCTAACCAACATGGAGAAACCTAGCCTGTACTAAAAATACAAAATTACCAGGCATGGTGGCACATGCCTGTAATCCCAGCTACTTGGGAAGGCTGAGGCAGGAGAATCGCTTGAACCCATGATGCGGAGGTTGAGGTGAGCTGAAATCACACCACTGCACTCCTGCCTGGGCGACAGAGTGAGACTCCATCTCAAAAAATATATTTAATACAAAAATAAATAAATAAATTTTAAAATGTCTTCCTTCTTCCTACTTTCTCACTCTCTATGTTAACAATACATACTTTCTATAAACTATAACATAGAAAAACACATATATGCATGTTATTTCTTTTAAGTTGATTTTTTATTTTTACAAAAATGTGATCTATATGTATTACTTTTCAAATATATGTATCATCTGTTTCCTTTATTAGTTAGTCATAGACATATTTATCACATGATTTGAAATGACATAATCTTAAACTAGTGAAATGTCTACCAAGGATTAATTTAACCTAAATATATTTTAATATAAAAACGGCTCATTAAGTTTGAGATCTTACTTTCCATCTTCCCATGCTCTCTGGTCTCCATCTGGCTAGTCCTTTTCAAACACCCTTTTTTCCCTCCTATCCCTATAGTATCCAAATATTACATGTACACACACACATATACACACACACTGGAAGCTCAGGCAAGCAGAGTTCATAGTAACATTGAGTGATGACCAAGGACTAGTGATGTGCTGGTAAATGTTTAGCAACTAGCTCTGGTGGAAGGGTGGCTGATTTATAGTATTTGCCTATTTCTGTGGTTTAAATGCATCCTTTCAACATGGTCCTTTTCGAGCTACCGATGTTAGATCGACCAGTTCACAATTTCCTGAAATTTTAACAACTGGCTTTCACAAATCTAAAAGAACTGGCTTCCGGTTGCCACTGACAGAAGTTATATTGCCAACAATAGAAGGTGCTATGATTTATATAAAGTATCCTGTGGTTGGTGGAGAAACTCATCTCGGGGACAGCCTCTTTTTCAGGAAATTCAAAAAGTCACCTCAGCCCTCTGCCTTGATTCAAAGTTGACAAGAGATTGGAGAATTCAACTTTCTAAGGATCCCATGAGTCCCTTTTAAATACTTTAGGGATCTTTAATGTAGCTCCCAATCTGGTATGGGGTAACTAGGCTTTTGTGGACTTTATGAGCTTATCTCCATTTTACCAATGTTGAAGTTAAGAGTTTGCCCCGGCATCCTGCAGGAAGTCTTAAAGCCCAGCTCAGAACCTATAGTCCCTGGCATCTGGAATTCAGAGTTATAGAAAAAGAGGGAACCTGGGAGATCAAGTACCTCCTCAGGTGGTCCTTAGACCCATTGATGTTTGAAGACCCTTTCCTAGTAGGTGACTATTTCTTCCATGGCAGAATAACTATAACTGCCATAAAGACCCTGAGATAGAAGGTGGTACCCAGAAAGTGTGGAACAGAAGGGCTAACATAACATCCAGCCAACTATGAATCTTTCCATACAACTGAATTATGAAGTTAACTATAAATGTCTCACAAGCTCTATTGGCTCAAAAAGTTAAATCAAGGGACAATAACGGGAAGATTTAAATAAATTAAAATTTATACACAGGTTAGTAACTACTGAACTCTGGCATTTTCCTGGGCTACCTTTAATCAGTTGTCTTTATGCTTTTTGCCTAAGAAACAGGAACTTGCCACTGCAACTCCAGGGACAGCATTCTGGGCTTGGTAGATTCCTGCCTTAGACACGTAATCAGAAAACACTGAAAACGGTTTGCCCTTCTCAGAGCGAAGGGCCTTTCACATTGTCCCCTCATAAACTCCTGAGGCTCAGGACCGTGGCTGCTTTAAGGCTGTATCCTCTGAAGAAAACCTTTTCTATCTATCATCGCTTTTGGGGTTCGATCTGCCCATGGGTCTTAGAAAACAGAGAGATTTGAAACAGTTAACAGCATTGCTTAAAACCTCATTCATTCCTTTCTAATATATTTACAGGATGCCTATGGTGGGACATAGCAGTAAGCAAAATAGACTAAATCTCTATCCTCAAGGAACTTATGTCCTAGTGGGGTAAAAAAAAAAAAAAAAGACAATAAGCAAATAAACTAGTAAATACAGGAAATATCAGATGGTTGAAAGGCTAAAAAGAAAAACAGACTATGAAATGGGGAGGGGTTCCGGGAGAGGATGTGCAGTTCTTTTCCACGTGGTCAGGAAGGCCTCACTGGTGAGTGCATGTCAGAGCAGGATGTGTAGGGAGTCAGGAAGAGAGCTCTAGGAGCAACTGTGGAAGGACGCTCCCTCAGAGGCTCCAGGAAGGACAAAGATCGTTCCTTTGGAGGACTTAGGAAAGATATCAGGGCACAGGTCTCTGCAGACTATGATTTCCAAAGGATAACAGATAAAATGGCCCTCAAGCATGAAGTGCTCTTGCTGCAGGGTTGGAGGCTCTGCCCAAGTCCCCAGGCCCCTGAGGCCCAGTGAGTGACACCCAGCTTCAAGGTAAGACCATGTCTACCTTGTAGGCTGGATATGTTCTCGTGGTTCCAGGCCTTAAGACAAGGTTTCCAGGGAGAGAAAGAACCAGGGCCCTCTCAATGCTCCTCAAGAAGTGCCCCAAATCCGGAAAAACACCACATTACTCTGATGAAGATAACCCTGCCTATCAGTTCTGCATCGCAAGAGGGCAACCCAGGCAAAACTGCTATCCCCCCAAAGCATCTCTCATGGGATTTTGTTGATTTGTGCTTCTCCTCTGAGTACTTCCTGATAGCAATAGTGCAGCAACAGTAATCTCACTGTACAGGTGTCTCTCCCACACTTTGTATGGGTAAAGTCCGTCTTTTCAAATCTGTGGGCACAGGTAATGTTGACAGAGCCTGGAGCTGTTTACAACCACACCTCTTTCCTCTACCATCTGCCCAGGTCTTGGAACAGAGAGAATCCCTCTGCTTTTGATTGTTGAGTTCCAGGTTGATCCATTTGCCCTTGGGATCATCCAGAAGTCTCCATGATGCCACATGATTGGGTGTCACATTTTAATAGATTCTTAACATATTCTTCTCTCCCCACTGATTTTACTTATTCAATTTCCCACACTGAAGACTATTTTATTAGTGAACTACCCTTTCTCCACCTATGAATTAAAGGTTGTTAAACTCTACTACGCCAGCTTTCCCCTGTACCAGCCAATAAATTTCTATTTTCAAGCCTTGTTGGAGTTTCTGCCTTATATCTAAAAAACCACTGAACAAGTGGGACTGTTCTCATTGGAAAGAGTTGTCCTCAAAGCTTCATTCCCTCTCTGACCTCCAGAGTCATCGTAGGGTCACCCTGAGAGTCCTTCTTGTAGGCCGCAAAGAGGTCAAACGATTTTCCTTAGTGCCTCTCTACAATCGTGTTTCGGAAGTGTTATTAAAATTGGTGAAAGGCTTTCTGTCCCAGCTGTGCCTACACAAAAGAATCTTATTGATTGGACCATTAATTACCAACTGACCAATTTTTCTTTGCTGATGGAAATCATGGGCATTTCCAAAATGTGCAGTCCTCATGTCACCTAGCACAACAGACCAACCAGCGGCCACATCAGCTGTGTGTGCACCTCCACCCAATAGCAAGGTTTCTAACCATGAAGCACACTCAGGAAAGAAATGAGAGCAAACTAATGAAAGGCCAAAAACTTCTATTACTACTCCTTGCCCTTAGGGAAATATTAGGCCTAAAGGAGCCTATCTTCAAGGACAGGATGAAGGTTAAAAGATGTACTTCCCTTAAGAAAACAATTAGCAGCTGTGCTAAGGTTTCCTTGAGACGCTAACAATAATATCAACAACTTCTTTCTTAGCCATTAGAAAGGAAAGAAAAAGGATAGAGGGTATAATACAACCTTTAGTTTTGATTGAGAAAGGTACCGGAATTGCTCAATGTCCCATGAAATCCATCTGAATGGATCCTGTTTAAGCGTGCCAGCTGGAGGGAATATTATTTATAAAAGCAACAGGCAACATCCAGTAAGGAAACAGAACCTGTGAAATAATGTGGAAAATTTTTATTTCTAAACTTCCATTCTTAATGCTTTTCTCACTGAAGGTTTATATAAATTAAACAGATTTTGTTTGAGTATTTCCAAAACTCCCTAAATCTTTCACTGAATGGAGTGCTTTCTGAACACTTTTTGCATGGAATTTCACAGACCCAAGGGCAGAGATACAGCTGGGAAGATTTTGGATATCATTAAATTTAGAAATTGCCTTGTAGATCAAGATGAAGTCAGAGTCTCTGTTTAAAAATCCATTGTGATTGCTGGAGCATGGGAGCCCTGTGGGCTGTGCAGGATGTAGGATCACCTCAGCATGCCTTGCCTTCTCTCCTCAGGCTCCCGGGGTCACTCTGTCTTGGGAAAGAGAATATTCAGGAAGTCACAGAGCTCCTTATGAAGTAGCCTATTTTTCACCACCTGTGCTAAGATAAATGAGGTTGCGTTGGTGACACATCCTTGAATCCAAACATGCTTGTTTACAGAGAAACAATGAAAGGGATTAAAAGTTCTTAGTATAGGAGAAGACTAGTTTGGTAGTTGTTCAAGCACACGAGCTTGATCTTTAAGAAAATCTGGATACCTAAACAGGAATACCACAATAGCGTTGTTGAACTCTTTGACCAGATTTTGTTTTTTGATAAAACAAAGAATTAAGGTATCTTCAAGTGTTTTCTTAAAGAGTTTTGAGGAGTATTGACTAAGAATGGAGAGTCCCTTAGAAAAGGTTTGAGAATAGCATTTACTTATTTTCTAATCTATTAAAACACATTAATATAAAAACACATCAACCACAATGGCACAGAGTAACAGTTCAGAGACCCAGTCTAGAAACTAACAAGTTGTATTAGTGGTATCTGTCATAGAACATCAAGAGTACAACTTTTGAAATACAACTTAGAGCTAAAACTCTGAGTAGAAATATCTCCTCATCAGTCATAAATGGTGACTTTCAGGTCAGCAGGAGCCTTAGAAACCATTTTGTTCAAAGCTGATGCAAGACTGGAACCTCTCAGTAGCATCCCAGTACTTCAAGGACAGTCCACTATGCTCCATCAGGAGTTTCTCTAGTTCTTAGAGGTTTATATCCCTCCATTCATGGAATAAGTGGGTGAAGCAGTCTCCTGGACATGACACTTGGGTTTTCCAGAATGGTTCACATACCTAGGTACTTCTGGAAGGTTCCTCCTGATGAGTCTCTAACTGCTCCAAACGTACACATTTTTCCTTTTATTTATAGCCAATGATGTACATTTTATGTACAATATATATACATTCACTTTTAGGGAGGGCCAAAGATTTTTACTAGTTAAATAGAAGATGAATGATTATAGATTATCAATATTTGAGGCTCATCAACTAAACTTAGCACATTGTTAAAATTTAAGGAAGAAGATATTCCGTAAGAAGATATTCCATATTTAATGCAATGCTTGGCACTATTAGAAAGCTAATTCTATGAACATGAACAAGTAGTTGATTTTTGGTTTTTAATTGTTGCGTTTTTTGGTTTTAAATTATAAATGAATGTTACTTTAGCTTTATCATTTTTTATTTAATTTGCTGAGAATTATTTGGTCATGTATTGAGAGTCATTGGGTTAAACATTATTTGGATATTTGGTTGATGAGTATTAGTATTAATAGTATTTCAAGTTTATCTGTTTCATTTTTTAATTTAATTTAATTTTTAGTTTGTTTTATTTTTATTACCACTTGTCCCCAAGTTCTATATCTTTCAAATAACTAGTCATTATGATATGTGCATATTAAGGTTTAAATAGGAATCATCCATATTAAAGATGTGGACAGTCCCCATACTACCACTTCAGCCCACTTCTACCAAATGGCTAATGAAACTCATTGATGAGATGTACTAACTGAATCTGTGAAGATTAAGTGGTTACGTGCCATCAATATACATGTGATAAAATTAATATATTGATTTTTGTTTTCTAAGATGCTTCTTTATAGCACAATGCATGTATAAGCTCAAAGTGCAAATTGTTTATTTTTTTCTTCTTAGTTGTCACTGGGTTCTTTTTCAATTGGAAAGGCAGAATGAATCAGAGAAATGGATTAGAACTTCTTTGACTTCCTTTATTCTTCATCACTGATGTAGGCTGCAATTTTATTTGAAAGGTGAAGAACCACGCCTTAATCTACAGCATACTCTACAATGTGTTTAAGTTAGAGAGGAGTACACATAAGCCTTTTGCTAAGGGACATAGTTGGATTGCCAAAGAGACTATTTAAGCATAAGGGAAACTAAATGAGTGAAATAACTAGTCCATCTGTGACTGTCCTGTACCCAACCTGTGCATTTTCAGAATCACAGATGAAATAGGCAGCCATTTACCTTATAAGAGTATTTCAAGATGTTAGTAAGGGTTGACTTTAAGTGAATTTGAAATGCATGTCCTCTAGAGATGACTGTCTCTGGTTCTTCGGAGGTTTAAACTAATCCATTTTTCCTGCTGAGGTGAAGATCACAGAAATCTTGAACTGAATTTTGTAATGATCTTAGAAGTAGATCCATTTACATATTCACAGAGTACACATCCAACAAAAGTCTAATATACAGAATCTATAAGGAACTCAAACAATTGAACAAACAAAAACTAAATAACCCCATTAAAAAGTGGGCAAAAGATATGAACAGACAGACACTTCCCAAAAGAAGACATATAAGTGGCCAACAAACACATAAAAAAATGTTCCACATCACTAATAACAGAGAAATGCAAATTAAAACCACAATGAGATATCATCTCACAAGAGTCAGGATGGCTATGGTTAAAAAGTCAAAAAAACAACAGATGCTGGTGAGGCTGCAAAGGAAAAGGAAAACTTATACTCTTGGTGAAAATGTAAATTCATTCAGCCTCTGTAGAAAGCAGTTTGGAGATTTCTCAAAGAACTTAAAACAGAGCTACGATTTGACCCAGCAATGCAGTTATTGGGTGTACATATCCAAAAGAAAACCAATCTCTCTACTGAGAAAACACATGTAGGCTCATCACAGCACTATTCACAATAGCAAAGACATGGAATCAACCCATTAATGGTGGATTGGATAAAGAAATTGTGCTGGAGGCCATTATCCTCAGTGAATTAATGTAGGAATAGAAAATCAAATACCACATGTTCTCACTTTTAAGTGGAGACTACCAGATGGGAGAGGGAGAGAGGGGGGTAAGGGTTGAAAAACTATTGTGCACTATGCTCAGTGATGGGATCATTCATATCCCAAACCTCAGCATCATGTAATATACCCAGGTAACAAACCTGCACATATACCCCCTCAAGCTAAAATAAAAGTTGAAAAAAATAATAAAATAAAAATATTTTTTAAAAAGAAAGAAATCGTTTTACTGGAGAACAAGAATAAAGACCATCTCTCAAGCTTCTCCACCTCCAATGTTCTGACCACGCCTTGGTGATAACTTTAATAGAGTAATTTTTTAAAAGAGGAACAATGTTTTCATCAGTGTGCTTTTCTCCAGATATTTTGAAATCAAATAGTAAAACTTGTGTGTATATTTATTTTTAAAATATGACAAATCAAGATAATATGGAAATGCTGAATGAATCATGATTTGTGTAGTGGATGAATTATGTCACCTATACAGGCCCGCGTTCCAAGATGTAGGTCTGTGATATTTGTAGGGCTGTCTGGGCCAGCTCTACAGAATAAAAAAATTACACGAAGTAGGGAAAATTCCCAAAATGCCAAACCTTTTTCAGAGAGGGCAATTTGTCCTTCATTGATTTGAGGAAGAGCAAAAGGAGTAAAGGTTTCTCAGTAGGCACCAAATACGCATTTAGTCTGTCAAGACATTAGATCTTGGTAGCAAACTTCAAAGGGCAGTTTCTGGTGCTTTTTTCCAGCATCTGCTTTTCTTGGGCCACATAAAACATCCACCGTGTCCTTAGGGAATAAAGCCTGAAAGAAAAAGAACAGATCTCAGCTGTTTAGAAAATTAGCTTATTTTTATTATTCTAATGGTGAATGATTAGCCTAAAGTCTTGGAAATGTCTTATTTTAAAGATCTTGTAATTTATACTAACATGGTTTATGGTGTCTTTAAATACGGAACCAATCTGTTCTTAAATATTTAATTAGCGTGGAAGAATTAGGTGTGGCCTGTGGAAGAACACCTTGTGCTGTCTATTGTCATTAACTCAGCACTTCTCCCCTGTTCAGACACAGCTGTGCAATGTGCAAGGGCTGTCCTGAAATAACTGGACCAACATATAAATGTCAAAACAATAAACTAATGCTTCTCTTCAACTTGATCATTTGGTCAAATGCTAACTTCCTACTTCTCTGGCGCAGTCTCACCAGTACCTAGACAGAAAAATGAGAGGTATATACCTCAACTCTCCCCTTGTAAAATCCTTCACCAAGGTCAGCAATCTCCTACCCATTATTTGCTAAGAATTTTTTTTTTTTTTCCTTTGAGACTGAGACTCACTCTTGTTGCTCAGACTGGAGTGCAGTGGTACGATCTCGGCTCACTGCAACCTCTGCCTCCCAGGTTCAAGCGATTCTCCAGCCTCAGCCTCCTGAGAAGCTGGGATTACAGGTGCCCACCATCATGCCTGGCTAATTTTCATATTTTTAGTAGAGACGGGGTTTCGCCATGTTGGCCAGGCTGGTCTCAAACTCCTGACCTCAGGTGATCCCCCACCTCGCCTTCCAAAGTGCTAAGATGATAGGCATGAGCCACCGCGCCTGGCCATTTACTAAGAATTTGAAGACTTGACTCCATGATTCATTTTTCAACATTCACCCGATCGTTTCAAGAAATTTAAAACATCCTTCAAGTTCTATATATGTGGCCTCGAGAAAAGGTTAAACTTCTCTTGAGTAATTAGAAACCATAGGGAAAAGTGCATCACACCTTAGAGTCATCTGGTAGACTACTAGCAAAAAGACAAAAGAAGAGGTTCATTAGAAGTAGCATGATCTTTGTTTGCTAATTACTATTTTCCTGTTCATTTAATAAATACTTGGTCATTATCTGTTACGAACCAGGCTCTGTGCACACATAGTGACAAGCAACATAAAGATGATTGCCTGTGTCTCTTCTGGTACTTTCAGACCAGTGGAGGACACCATCAAATTAACAGACATTTGCAATGCAGAGTGTAGCATGCTAAGACAGGGTAAATCTGCATCTTTGTGACAACATGTGGGAATAGCTCCTAATTAAGCCTGAGAGCAGGTGGGGAGGTCTCTCAGAAGAAATGACATGTAAGTGGAAATATGAAGTGCCCATAGGAATCCAGGTGAGAATATCAAGGAGAAGGGTATTATATTTAGTCCCTTGAAAAGGAATAAGGGCATTTCTTGGAACAGAAAGTTGTCCAGAAATCAGGGTAAGGAGGTAGGCATTGCCAAGAGCAGTTGGTAGCCATCAGGTGATTTTCAATATAGTCAGATTTCTATTACAGAAACAGACTGGGAGCAATGTGGAGAGAGGATTGGAGAGCATGGGCCAAGGTTAGCTACTGCAGCAAACCTGGTTGGGGGCATATACTGGCTCTCCTTTGGAAAGAGGTAATGAAGATAGACACGGAAGCCATGCGGGTGGGACGGTGAGAGATGGGAGATGTCTAGAGGGAGAACCCAGTATGCTGCTCCAAGAGCTTGGGTCAGAGGGTGGAAGGTGGCAGCAGTCATGGAGACGGGGGAATCTGTTGAGGAGCAGGCTGGGGAGTAGGCTGAATTCGATTTTGAACACACTGCCTTTTGGAATATCTAAGTACATGTGGTGGTCAAGAGTAAGTTGAAAATGCAGATCTGAAAAAGAAAGTGCAGACAGGATTGGAAACAGTTTTAAATACAAGTCAAGGAAACAAATGGGAAATTTAGGTCCTCTTTCATATGTTTTCCTAGAATTGTTTTTTGGTAATTAACCTTATAAACATCCTTTGGAAACTTTAAAGGGGAAAACATCATCTCTCACCTTTGTCTTTCAAATATCTATGACAGCTCTATAATTTCTAATGAGTTTGTTTATTTTTAACATTATTGCTGGGAATCAAAGAGAAAAGATAGCAGGGAACAAAAGAGATTGCTATAGGAGGAGCTAGGTGAAGAACACCTACACCATGAAATACAGTTTTAATATACAAAAAAGAAATAGCTCTAATCTCATAAAATATTTGCAAAGAAAATTAGATGCATGAAGAAGTACAACATCTTAGTGGGTTTTTATTGGTCTATTTTTTCAAGGTTACTTAATTCCCAGTTTACTAATTTCCAGAATTAGTGCTTTTGTGTCTTTGTTGATTTTTATGGAGTCAATTAAATACAGCTCAGGGACATGGCAGTATCTTTCCCCAACTGTCGTCCCCACAACTGTTACTAATAACAACATAAACACAGTCAAAGGATCTTTAACAAATGACAATAACATACCGGTGGCTTGAGTAGAGTCGTGAAGGAAAAAATGTACTCTATTTTTTAGTAAGTTATCCATTTTCCCAAAAATTTGCATTGTGAAATGTAATGAAAAATAAAATGTGAACTCATATTTATTACCTACTTTTTATTCATTCTAAATTTATTTTGTAAGACTCAGAATTGTTTTTAAAACAGTCTACATTGTCAGGTCATGATACACCTTATATAGCAAAGGGAGAAAAACAGTGCAAGGCTCACATACAAAAGATACCCAGATGCCTTTCACAGTCTCAAAAAAAATCAAGGATTCCTGTAGCAAGTGTGCGTGTTTTTCTGGTCGATTTTTAGTCAAGAGTTTGGTAGATACATTCTTGCCCTGACCAGTCTTCTAAGGTCAGTGGTTTCCATTTATTTTTGTAGAGACTGAAGAAAAGGAATGACTACCTTGTGTGTTAGTCTTTGAGGGTTGCCATAACAACATGCCACAGACTGGATGAATTAAACAATGGAAATGTATTTGCTCGTCATTATGCAAGCTGGAAGTCCACGATCAAGGTTCCAGGAGGTCTGGCCTCTCTCCTTGGCTTGCAGGCTTCTTGCTGTGTCCTTCCATGATCTTCCCTCTGTACATGGGCATGTCTAGTGCCTAAATTTCCTCTTCTTACAAGGACCCCAGTCAGACTGGGTTAGGGTCCATTCTAAAGATCTCATTTTAACTTAAATATCTCTTTAAAGACTTTATGTCCAAATATGGCTACATTCTGAGGTACAGAGGGATAGGACATCAATATATGAATTTGTGAGGTGGGGGACACAGTTTGGCCCACAACGTTCTCTTGCCTCAAGTTAGCATGCAGGAGATTAAGAACAATGCTAAAGGTTTCTGAGGAAAAAAAAGGAAGTTTCCTTCTACCCCTATGACTTTATAATCTACAAATGAACTAAAAAACAAATACAACTATTCTTCTTCATGAAAAAGTAAAAATGTAAATTTATCTAAACACAGAATGTTAAACCACAGCTTAAGAACATATTTTGGCAACCTATGGAAATCCTAATTGAGTATCTGTTAATGCTCTGTTTTCAGCAAACTCACCTAGCAAGCTTAGCAAAGAGGCAAAACCTCCAGGGCTGGTGAGTTATTTATGGTTAATTCTGAGGGTTGCCACTTCTAAATTTGTACAAGCTGCAGCTCAGTTCATGTTTTCTGTAAATAAGTACTAGGGGCATTCTAATTCCAGTTGGGTTTGGAGGTTAAGCCCCCAAAACAAATTTTTCTCCTAAAATACTGTGTCTTCTATCTTGAAGATTTTGTATTCTTATCCTATTAAAAATCAAGAAAAGCTATGTTTTTTAACTTCATAAGGTGTTGGTATTAATTGTAGTAAAAATTAAACATTTAAAATCAAGTCTGTAATCATAAGAATAAATTGTGCTTTAATATCTTTAAAATCTTCAAAACTGTGTGTGTGTGCATGTGTACGTATGTGTGTGCACGTGTGTGTGCGTGCACTTCTCCAATCATTGAATTAACAACCCATGTTGCATGTTGGGTATTTTTATAGTCTCAGCTTTCTCACATTACTTTCTTCCCAACAAAATTCAATGCCTATATTACATGTGTGTGTTTTTTAAGTAGTTGTTATTAGAAAATAATCATATAATGCCAATAAGGAAACAACTTATTGAAGTATTAATCACTGGTTATGACATACTTATCATTAAGAGTCTTGGAAATAAACAAAATGAATACATAAAGGTAATCCCTAATGATACAAATTCAACTATTATAGCATATTCAAATTCATTAATATAAACATAATTAAAAATACACTTGAAAGTATACAAACATATGTACACACATGCTCCTGATTAACATATGATCTTTAAATATTATAATTCACATTATGAATTCACATTATGAAAACTTATATATAACTTACATAATAAAAATATTATATCAAAAAATCTTGTGAAATAAAACTTAGATACAAGGAAAATCATAACATTAATCCAAGTTTTTTTAAATTGTAAATAAGTTAAATTGCTAATTTAAAATGCAAGATAAAAATAGCATAGTAAATTCAAATAAATAGAAGGAATTAAAGTAACAGAAAAAATATGAACCCTGGCAAATCAAATTTTAAAAAGGAAAAAGAACAACCCAGTAGAAAAATAAGCAAAGTTATGAGAAAGCAAAAGTTACAAATAAAACTGAATAGCTAGTAAATATATGAAAATATCTTTAATCTCACCAGTATTCAGGAAAACAGAAATTAGTACAATGAGGTACAATTTCACACTCATCTGAATGGATAAAATAGAAGAGGCTTCAAATACTAGAGAAGAAGTGAAAAATAGGAAGTCTTGCAAAATGCTGGTAAGAGTTTACATTGCCGGAATCACTCTAGAGCCATGAGGCAAACTCTGATTCGGATGAAAATGTACGTTTCCTCTGTCTGTGCAATCCCACTTCTGTGTATGTACCCTGAAGAAACTCCTACACCAGGAGAATCGCTGAAAAAAGATCTGGACAATATAATCACATTAATATGAAAATTTTTAAAGACATATGATAAAGGCATAAACCATGCCTGTGATAAAGGATATGTAAAAGAACCAGTGGAACAAAATAGAGTAATAACTTTGTAAAAAACGTGGAAAAAATTACAAAATTCCAAATAGTGATTGTCTCTGGAGGAAAAAAAAATAGGAAAACAGAACCAGGGATTAGAACAAAGTGGATATAAAACTTAGTAAATAAATATGACACACACACGTGCATACATGTATATTTAATATATAATAAGTTAGCATTAAGAGCTAAACCAAATCACCAAAACCCAAACTGTTCACATCTAGCTAAAAACCAAACCAAACAAAAATGCCCTGGAGCATGGGCATCTTTAAACTATGTTACATGTGTCAGCAAGTCCTGTCTATTGTGGGTTATTCTGGGGCTTCAATCTCCTAAATATTGAAACTGTAGCCAGAATAGCTAACCTTTTCAAGCAATTATAATATTCTCCATTAAGCCAAAGAAAGGAGTTATTCTGCAGGCTGATAGAATTTGAGGGAAAAATTTAATCGTGGCCACATTAAAAGGCTTAGCCCTCTTCTAATAGACGAGGGCCTTGTTCTTTTCACTAATGAGTTGATAATAGATAATCAGGTAATTAATTATCCTGTGGCATGTAATTTATACCTCTACTCTATCATTTTTATTTATTATTTGAATTATTTTTTTAAAATTGCATTTCATCACAATTATTTTATGTGTTCATCACTTTCAAAATTTTTTAGGCTTTTGATTCACTGTCCTATTGTCCAATGGAGGGCACATTCAGAGCTCACTAAATAAATACTGATTTGAACTTATTTGATCTTTTCTGGTCTCTGTTTGTATTATATTATAAATATAAAATAGTAAACTACGTGAGAGCAGGGACATTATGTTCCATGTACCCTTCTTATACTACTTGCCATCATACATATAGCAATTGCTTCATATTATTTGAATGATTGTTTAGGTAGAAGGATAATACTTTTGTTTGTTTTCTTTACCAAAGCAAAGCTGTATTTCTGTTCATCTTCAGAGGGTACCTGTGCTTGAAAGCTAGTATTTCTTTGCAGATGACCTGTTTGTGCTCCTAGAATTAATAAACCTATTAATAGAAAACCTATATTTTCTAGATTTGCAAGATCAGATCACTGCAGTTAGCAATAAGTCTTAGAATAAGCTGTATAAAAACCAATTCAGTTAAATTTTCTGTCTCAGAAAATGTCTCAATTTTTAATCAAGACAGGGAACTTGAAAATTTCTCTTCTATCACACACCAAAAAACTTACACAATGTTTACTGTGCATCCACAATTAAGTGACAATTAGAGATCAGCTTAAGAAAATGGAAATCATAATTATGAAAGGTAAGAGAATATGCCATCCCAAAATATGTCACTTTGACATAAGAATTATTTTGAGCTGAGGGCAATTGAGCTACAAAAAAGCCTCTCTTCCCTCTTCCTATTTGTCTAAAAGCAGGACATAAATTGATAAAGGTGTTCTGACTCCCCTCTCTGCCTGAATGACAGAGGTTAATCATCAGAGATGTGCCTAGACCCTTATCAGCACAGACATGGCACTGAGGAACCTACAAAACAGATTACTAACCAGCCCTTATCTTTCATTAGTCCCCCCATATATTAACCTTCCCACAATTTGTTGCCCTAGAAACTCGAAGTCCTTTTCCTTTGTCTCATCACTTGTCTAAAAAATTTATTGTTCTTTTGTTAAACTATGCAAGTTCAAATTCTAACCACTCCTTTGAGTTGCTCATCAACTGAATACTCCCATGCACAGTGTCCAGATGGATATGTAAATAAACTTCTGTTTTTCTCGTTAATCTGTCTCATGTCAGTCTAATTTATAGGGCCCCAACCAATGAACCTAAGATGAGTGGAGGAAAAAATAACAATAACAAAAGCAAAACTTAAATATCAATTGTAGTGCTTAGACAAACTTTATAAGACATACAAATGTGTTTTATAGTATTACATGCTGTATTCATGGCATCTTTACAGGCAAGAATTTCATGTTGAAAAATAAGCCAAAATTCTCACCAGGAGAATTTTTTAAAGGGAACAACTGTTGTGTGCAAACACTAGTCTCCTGGGCACTGTCAAACAATACCTTCCCCGAGTGTCAGCTGCTAATTGTTAAACTCTCCAGTGAATAGTAAAACAACTGTGTTTTGAATCTGCAAAAACATTGTCATCTAATGAGTGAAGAAAATGTGATTGCGCAATAATAAAAAGGAAAAGGGGCCAGGGTGTGGTTAAGTGTGCCAGTAGTACAAATGGGCCTGTGTGTGTGTGTGTGTGTGTGTGTGTATTTTACAAAGCAGAGAAAAGCAGATTTTTTTTTAGTAAAGCAGATTTTTAAGTTATTAGTAAACTTGACATGAAAATATTAAAACAAAATTGTTCCAAAACATTTTCTTTCTTTTCAGCCAGTCTATAAACTGTCTCAGAAATCATATGCAACTTGAGAAAAAAATAAAAGTAATGATCGCGTCTTTAAATCCTATTTAAGCTAAAAGTCAGGATGAAAAGAAAATTATTTAAGCTAAAGCTCTTTCTATTTGGTCCTATGGTATGTATTAGGTATAGAAAAATGACATCAAATTTTACAGGAGATTTAGAGAGATTCTCAAATAAACTATATATTTATTGAAATTGGAATACTAAGGATAAAATTGGTCCAGTTTACACATCAGGAAATACTCCATATGGTTCAGCAGTCGCACAAAATCTGAAAGGTTTCCCAAATTCACTCTGTTACTTTCCACTTTTCTCGGCATGTTCCTTTTGCCCACTTTCTAAATTCCTAATCAACTCTCACAGTCTTCTCTGAGGACACACACAGTGTTTTCTTCCTTTGCATGCTGGATGTCTCTTTTGGCCCTCCTCAAATGGCAGTTTGGTTTATGGTGATTCTGGAGAAATCTCTCTCCCTTTATTAGAGTGTGCATAGGTTTGTTTTCACACTACTATAAAGACATACAGGACATACAGTACTTGAGACTGGGTAATTTATAAAGGAAAGAGGTTTAATTGACTCAGAGTTCTGCATGGCTGGGGAGGCCTCAGGAAACTTAGAATCATGGTGGTAGGGAAAGCAAGCATGTCTTACATTGTGGCAGGCAAGAGAGAGAGAGAGTGTGTGTGAAGTGAAGAGGGAAGAGTCCCTTATAAAACCATCAGATCTTGTGAGAACTCACTATCACAAGAACAGCATGGGAGAAACTGCACCCATGATCAAATTGCCTCCCACCGGGTCTCTTCCTCAACACCTGGGGATTACAATTCAAGATGGGATTTAGGTGGGGAGACAAGGCCTAACCATATGATTCCAATCCTGGCCCCTCACAAATTTCATGTCCTCACATTTCAAAACCAATCATGCCTTCCCAACAGTCCCTCAAAGTCTTAACTAATTTCAACACGAAATCAAAAGTCCAAGTCCCAAGTTTCACCTTAAATAAGGCAAGTCCCTTCTGCCCAGGAGCCTGTAAAATCAAAAGCAAGTTATTACTTCCAAGATAGAATGGGGGTACAGGCATTGGATAAATGCTTCCATTCCAAATGGGAGAAATTGGCCAAAATGAAGAGGTTACAGGCCTCATGCAAGTCCAAAATCCAGCAGGGCAGTCAAATCTTAAAGCTCCCAAATGATCTCCTTTGACTCCAAGTTTCACATCCAGACCACACTGATATAAGAGATGGGCTCTCATGGCCTTGGGCAGCTCTGCCCCTGTGACTTTGCAGGGTACAGCTTCACCTGCCCCAGCTGCTTTCATAGGCTGGCTTTGAGTGCCTGCAGCTTTTCCAGGCGCATGGTACAAGCTGTCAGTGGATCTACTGTTCTGGGGTCTGGTGGCCCTCTTCTCACAGCTCCACTAGGCAGTGCCCCAGTGGGGACTCTGTGGGGGGGCTCCAACCCCACATTTCACCTTTGCACTGCCCTAGCAGAGATTCTCCACAAGGGCTTCACCCCTGAAACAGACTTCTGCCTGGACATCAGGCATTTTCACACCTCCTCTGAAATCGAAGCAGAAATTCCCAAACTTCAATTCTTGACTTCTGTGCACCTGCAGGGTCAACACCATGTGGAAGTCACCAAGGCTCAGGGATAGGACCTCTGAAGCAATGGCCTTAGTTGTATGTTGGCCCCTTTTAACTACTGCTGGGATGCAGAGCACCTAGTCCCAAGGCTGCATAGAGCAGAGAGGGCCCCTGGACCAGGCCCACAAAACCATTTTTCCCTCCTAGGCCTTGGGTCTGTGACAGCAGTGGTTGCTATGGAGGTGTCTGATACGCCATGGAGACATTTTCCCTATTGTCTTGGTGATTAACATTTGGCTCCTTGTTACTTATGCAACTTTCTGCAACTATCTTAAATTCCTCCTCAGAAAGTGGACTTTACTTTTCTATTATATGGTCGTGCTGCAAATTTTCTAAACTTTTATGCTCTGCTTTCCTTTTAAACATAAGTTCCAATTTCAGATCATATCTCTCAAGTTGAAAGTTCCACAGATCTCTAGAACAGGGATAAAATGTCACCAGTCTCTTTGCTAAGCATAATAAGAGTGCCTTTGTTTCATTTCCCGAGGAGTTCCTCATCTCCATCTGAGATCACCTTAGCCTGGACTTCGTTGTCCACATCATTATCAGCATTTTGGTCAAAGCCATTCAACAAGTCTCTAGGAAGCTCCACACTTCCTCACATCTTCCCGTCTTCTTCTGAGCCCTTCAAACTGTTCCAACCTCTGCCTGTTACCCAGTTCCAAAATTGCCTCTACATTTTTGGGTATCTTTATGGCAGTACTCTACTCTCTGAGTTATTAAATTACTGTGTTAGTCCTTTTTCACACTGCTATAAACACATACCCAAGACTGGGTAACTTATAAAGAAAACAGGTTTAATTCACTCACAGTTCTAAATGGCTTGGGAGGCCTCAGGAAACTTACAATCATGGTGGAAGAGGAAGGAGGCACATCTTATATAGTGGCAGGTAAGAGAGAAGTGCAAGCAGGGGAAATGCCAGATGTTTGTAAAACCATCAGATGTTGTGAGAACTCACTCACTATCATAGGAACAGCATGGAGGAAACTACCCCCATGATCCAATCACCTCCCACCAGGTCTCTTCCTCAAGACCTGGGGATTACGATTCAGTATGAGATTTGAATGGGGACACAAAGCCTAACCATATCAGAATGTAAACACTTTGCACACAGGGATTACACTTTACTATGGGCAAGAGCCACCTGGAAATGGGCACCATTTTTCTGAAAACAAATCTTCATAATTTTGTACTGATGAATAAGAGGCCAGATTCCAGCCAGGCACAGTGGGTCATGCCTGTAATTCCAGCACTTTGGGAGGTTGAAGTGGGAGAATCGTGAGGTCAGAAGATGGAGACCAGCCTGGCCAGCATGGTGAAACCCCATCTCTACTAAAATACAAAAAATCAGCCAGTCGTGGTGGCACAAGCCTGTAGTCCCAGCCACTCAGGGGGCTGAAGCAAGGGAATTGCTTGAACCTGGGAAGCAGAGGTTGCAGTGAGCTGAGATTGTACCACTGCACTCCAGCCTGGTGACAGATCAAGACTCCATCTCAAAAAAAAAAAAAAAAAAAAAAAAAAAAAAAAAAAAAAAAAATTAGGCCAGATTCCATAACAGATTCTGAAATGTGAATTCTCTATTAAGTATTGGTTATGCACAAGACGTTATCTATCCGACTTTCAACCCTGCATGGGTAAACAACCCTGTTCACTCTTCTTTCATCTCCCTGACTCCTATAATGCCTTCAAACTTTACCTCAATTTGTAGCCTCTAGGAAAGCAAGAAGCCTAGTTTCTACAGCACCTAGCCCAATGTCATATATAGTTGGCATGAGTATTAATAAGGACATAACAAGAATAATGTATTTTTGTTTCACTTAGAGAAAGTTATGGTCATGGTCACTTAAAGAGTTCTAAATTGTTCAACTGAAAATGGAAAGATGTTATTAAAGACTTTTAATTGGTGATGCTGAGAAAATAATACCTTTTAGTCTTCAGGGGACATTAATCTTCAAGATGCATTTTAATTATATTAGTAAACATGTATGTACTCAGGACATAAAAGTCACAATTGACAGTGGTTATTTTATCAAGGTCTAATAGGTACAGAATGCCTTTCTGAGGATAGGTGGATGGGTTGTCAAGAATGTGCGGTCTTCCCATGGTCTCTCTTAAACGTCCTTTTCTTAGGCCACTGAAGCCTTTTTTAAAGACTGAGTTCTGCTATGATGGTTACTTGTACATTTCACCTGCCTGTTGTTAGTACTGAGAAGAGGTGAAAAAGAAAATGAGACTCAGAAAGTCAAAAGTGCTAAAAATGTACACATCAGATTGCCTAGACCCCAATTTCCATATTCACTCTTTCCATGTATCCCACACTCTCCTCAACACTGTGAAAGCAGCATCCTGTGTGTAGACTGTACTTCAGTGGTGTGACCAGAACTGGTAGGCAGCAAAGACTGTCACTAGGGTGACTCAGCCTCAAACACACTGACAGCCTGGGCCTCTTCACATGAGAATAAAATCCCCTCCCATAGAAGCCGAACAATGCCAAGTAGCAGCTCCACAAGAAGCTGTTGTTCTCTTTAGATAAATTGTTTTCACCTGAACCCTGTATTTTTCAGACACTGAAGACTCACAGGTCTTCCTCCATATGGAAGGTATATACTCTTAATTCTCTTGATAAACTGAGAAAGGCCTGATAACTTAAAAATAAGTACAAACAGTTCTTGGAATGCTAAGGTAATAATAAGGGTATTTATTACATGTATTTAAGGTGAAAACCTGGAAACAAACTAAGTGTTAAATTATAGTACAACTCCATAAGAGGAAGTAGATGACCATTCAAAGTCATGTTCTCACAGAACACATAATAACAAGGGGAAATGGTCATCATTCAATGTTAAGTGAAAAGAGAGGGATATATAACCACATCACTACAAATGCTATATTAGTATGCTACAAATGTCATAAAGTATGTTTTAATGTGTATAAGAAAACAAAAGCCAGGAAGAAAACACACCAAAATGTTAGCAATAGTAATCTTAGTAGAATTTCTGGTGATTTATAATTCTTTCTTAAATTTTCTATTTTTAAAGTTTTTATAATGAATACAGGTCAACTTTTAAATCACAAAGTAAAAATAATCATTGGTTTTTAAAATAATAAATTTGAATATTTTTATAAAAATATAATTATGGAGAAAAGTGGCAAGTACCACTACACTACATTGCAGGGAAGTGGTCAAGGGACTGGGCTCTGGAATGACTGTACAGTCTCATGACCTTAGGTTAACTTCTCTGAGCTGTGTATCCTTGCCAATTGAATAGGGATACTGTATTTCATCAAACTAAGATTATATGGATTGTGAGAGATATATGTATACCATCCTTCTATGTACAAGTAAGAGTTTTTAAAACTACTGCCAATACTCCATCTTAAGGTCAATTCTTAAGGCAAATGTTTTTCATAGATATGAAAAAAAAATGCGTCAGAGCTTCAAAGAACTATGGTAATATTTGTACCTACTTCATAAAGTTTTGTGAGAATTAAATAAAACAATCTATGTAAAGGTCTCAGAAGAGCATATGACACTTAATAAACACTTAACAAATGTGAGCCATTATTGCAGACTCACTTAGGATGGCTAGCAAAGACCCTGAAGGCGAAATTTGAGAGGTATGAGGGTGGCTATCTTGAAAACCTGAAGCCAGAGTCCGCTGCCCTTGCTGGCTAGGAATGAGAGCCACAAGGAGAAAATACAGCCATTGTTTTAGAAAGCAACATTACATAGGATTCTTGGACATGACATTCTTAAATAACTGGGTAAGAAGTTAAATGTATAAGGTTGAGAGAAAAAAGAGGAAGTGGAAGAAAGTTTGAGGTTGGCTTAAGTATTAACTATCGTCAAATTATCTCTGTATCCCTAATATTTATTGAGTAACCACAGGACACAGAGAGCCCTGTAGTTGCATGGGTGAAGTAGAAATAAAGCTTCAAAGAAAAAAAGCACATTTGCAGTCTTTTTTCTTAGAACATTCCAAACAAGTAAACAAAATAAAGACATACATATAGGAAAATATGCAATTTATGTGCCTACAATAGTTTGCATAAATGTCAATAGAACAGAATAAAGACAAGTACAAAAATGAAGGTGTGCTAAAATTATTTTATTAAATTATTAATTTATTTATTAAATTGTTAAATTATTTCACTTTTTTTGAGCTGCAGTAAGACTCCAGGAAGTTAAGCACTTTTTGAAAAAGACCTATTATGACTAAATGTAAAATATTAATCATTATCTTGGCTTAAGAGCAAAACTAGTGAAAGAGTTACTAAAAGCATTAAAAAGCAGTATGTTTCATCATATTGCTCACTTAAAGGTTAAATCTATTATGTTTTTAATTACTCACATATAAAGTTTCTACCAAATATTTACCATGTGGGTTTTTAAGTTCAATGAATATAAAAGCGCTGGCACAGGCTTCAGCTAGGAAATGAGGTAAAAATGTTGACCAAGTGGGAGAAATCTGGCAAAACAAGTCAATCAGAACCCTGACCATTGAGCCTTTTCAGGTTTTGTATAGAACAAATCTTGTATAGAAATAAGATGTGACCTGGAAATGGTCCCAAAAATGGAAATACTCTACAGTGCCAGGAACCACATCATGTCAAACAAGGCGGAAAAGGAACTGTTAGCAGAAAGACATTTCTTCAGTTTGTTATGTACCCTTAAGAGACAAATTAGTATTAGAGTGTAGAGCAACAGCCACAGTGGGGTCTGAAATACACCTTTAGCTTATGGTGAATTTTGAGGCTCAAGAGAACAAAGCACATTATTTTGGGGTGTATTATAATCTGGAAGAGCTGAGCGCTTTGAATCTGTCCTCTAAGTTGCCAAAGTGCATAACTTTCTCTCAGGGGAAGGATTCGTCGATGTGCATCAGATGGGGTTGAAGGGAATGACTGATGTTCAACATTTTGTGTGGGTGTTGATTTGCAAACAAGGAGTGATTTTTTTAATCACAGATTGGCATCTGTGTTTGCCAATTTTTTTTCTAATCTTTTCTAAAATCTTTTTCATTTTAGAACAAAATATTTCAAGTTTTCATAAAATGGTAGATTTCTTTGAATACTAGAATGAGAGAAGCTTCATTTGTCTCCTAGTCTGCATTACTCCATGTAACCCCTTTGGAGCAAGAAAGGCATGTTGAAGTCCTGCAGTGGGGAGGCTCTGTGGTCCATACTGAGCTGCTTCTTAACATATACTCACTCTTGACTACACTGTCTTAGAACAAAAGGAGTTGTCCAACCTGTGTATGGGTGGCTCCCATGGTCATGAGCCATGACCCAAGCCTTGGGTCACCCAACGAGTTATCAGTAAGCAAGCCTTGGTATGGGGGCAGTTTTAATCTTTGGACCAGAGGGAATAGCTCTTATTTCTATAGGTACCAGGCAGGTTGTGTAAATGAGCTCAGGGAAGCTGCAGTGAAAAATCCATTGAGCAAGTGCAATGATGAATGTTGACTATTGCTTGGCCTCAATGAGGACAGAAAAGGGAGTGACAGAGGCATGATGACCCAGAGAAGACAGGCTCTATTTTAAAGGGGGAGCCACCACTCAGCTCCCATTGATTTTTGTGAGGAAAATGGGCCCAGGTGCCAGCTCCTCTGAATTTTCTAGCAGGGCTGGCTTCCAGGGCATGCATCCCCTGCAGTGCCCCAGGGCCAGGGCTCAGAAAGACCCACACCTGGTTTAATGCTCTGCTGTCCCTATCTTGAAATTCTTTTTTATTATTATTATTTTTAATTTTTCTAGAGACAGGTCTCACTTTGTGGCTTAGCTTGGAGTGCAGTGGTACTATCATAGCTCACTGCTAACTCAACTTCCTGTTTTCAAGGGATCTAGGCGCCTCAGCCTCCAAGTAGTGGGGATGACAGGTGTGAATCACCATGCCCAGCTAATTTTTTAAGTGTTCGTAAAGATGTGGTTTTGCCATCTTCCCCAGGCTGATCTTGAAATCCCGAACTCAAGCAATCCTCCCACCTTGGCCTTCCAAAGTGCTGGGATTATAGGCATGAGCTACTGCGTCTGGTTGAAATTCTTAGTAAGTTTTGAAAAAAAGGTACCTGGGCTTTTTGTTTTGCACTGGATCTCAAAAACGATGTAGACAGTGCTACTTTCAAGAGCAGTTATACATGTGTAGTTTTCTACAAAATATGCCAATTTTTAAATATTGGCAACTAATTGAAACTTTGAAATATAATGAATGCTACACATCTGCAAGCTAACTGGTCTAGAGGTGGCCAACATGTTCACCCCTCTAGATTGCCTCAGCGATTATACTAAAATCTTAGAACTTGGAGCTATGATGTCTTAGATGCAACTGGCTAACCCCCTAATTCTCTGGGTGAGGAAACAATCAAAAGAAATGAAAATGGACATAGAGACTGTCACGCCTTCCACAATACAGGGCCTGCTGGGAGCAGCTTTCCTGGACACACTGCCTATGGCAAAAAGTGCAAGGAAATGGAGTTTCATGGCATCTGTGGTAGTGTACACTTTCCGCTTCATCACCTTAATTTCCTGGGCTATATTGCAGTCAAGAAAGTTTGTTGTTTTTTTTAAAATCTCTTACTGACTTCATTTTTTTTGCCAGGGATTTAAGCCTTTGTTGATTCTATTATCATTTACACAGTCATTATCCAAGAATAACTCTTATTTTATTTATTTATTTTTTGTTTTTGAGGCAGAATCTTGCTCAGTTACCCAGGCTGGAGTACAGTGGTGTGATCTCGGCTCACTACAACCTCCACTTCCCGGGTTCAAGCACTTCTCATGCCTCAGCCTCCCGAGTAGCTGGGATTACAGGCATGTGCCACCATGTCTGGTTAATTTTTGTATTTTTAGTAAAGAGAGGATTTCCTCATATTGTCCAGGCTGGTCTCGAACTCCTGACCTCAGGTCATCCGCCTGCCTGGGCCTCCCAAAGTTCTAGAATTACAGGCGTGAGCCACCTCGCCCAGCCCCAAGAATAACCCTTGACTTAGCCAGAGACAAGAAATATATTACCAGATCCTACCCAAGGTCTGCAGGTTTTCATGTGGGCGATTTCCTTCTTTTCCCCTTCCTTTATGCCATCAGCTTTGATAACATTCTAGGTGATGTAAGAAGGGAAAAAAGTAGCTTAAACAAATGTAAAACCATATTCTAGTTTAACTGTTTTCATCTTCTTTATATTAGCACATTAGAAAGGTGTGCATTCCTGGGTTACCAGACATTACATGGACTGGCTATTTTTATAGATTTTAATTTGTGTTGAGCCCTAAAAAAATGTAAAATACACAACATCATCCCTTTTCAAGAGTCTGCCAGTGTATATTTCTTTGCCTTTATGCCCCCATTTTTGTGTCTTTCTCCTTGCCCTGTTCCATGGCATCTAATAAGACAGGAAAAATCTTGTGAGCCATCAGTAACTGAATATGTGCTTTGACAGATCCTGTAGCAGGCAATGAATACATTTCTGATAGGGAAAATTTATACCTGAAGCTGTGCTAGCTTAATCATTTCATCCCTGTTTGCCTCAAAGTCTAATTTTCAAAGTAGATTAAACTTGTTAATGAGGCAACAGGATTTAGAGACACTTTAGGTGAAAGATATTGTGATGAGTAAGACAGGTGATTGCAGAAATGGATCTGACAAAGACTACAAAGCCAACCATCACAATAATAGAGCTGAGTAGAATAGAGCCCGAGTTCCAGACAGATTCAGGGTTTGGTTTAACTTAAGCCATTTTTCTTTGGATTGCTCACTCCTCCCTTGTAAGGGTGTCTGCTCCTGCCCAGGTCACTCTGAGCAACCCGGTGAATCTTTCTCATCCAGCGCTAGGCTGGATTTCCCTCTAGCAGAGACAAAGGATGAGGAGACAGGGCTGTGTGCCGGATGAGTGAGATGTTTTGGGGACGCAGCAGGATGCGGATGGTGTGGCTGCTCTTTGTGCATTCACAGTGGCAGCCTGCTGGGCAGCCCAGCTAACAGTGCCCTGTCTTTGCTCTTTTGTTGTTTTGTACCATGTGGTGCCAGCAATATTCTGGCATCTGACACCATCAGCAGGTGTCCCTAAAATACCAAGAAATCCTGGGAAGACAAGAGGAGGAAATAATGTCTGAAGCCACACAGGGCCTTGTGCCACCATTTCACTGGAATTGACTTTTGTTATTTGTTTATTGTTTTTTAAACCAAAGGGTGCCACCCTTCCCTTTGTGGTTCTTTGAAGATAGCAAGATTGCACTCTTAGTCTCTGTTCTTAAGAAGGGTCATGTGTGGAAGAACAAATAACCCTGAAGTACTAAGAGGGAGCTGGATGGACTTGAAAAAGCAGCATTTGGAAAAAAACAAGTGAATACCACCATCTAAGCAAAGCAAGAAAGATGCGGTTTTTATTTTAAGAAATGGCTGTTATTAGCCAAGAAGCCATGTGAAATGTTCTTGCTTTCATGTCAGTCATGGAGTCTGGAGCTGTCTGGAGGAGAGTCAGGGAGTGAGTGGGAGACTGCTAGTAGAAATAGTAAGAGTGGGCCGCCCTTTCAAGACATGTGGCCATGAATGAGAGCACAGGATGAGAGCTTGAGGGGCATGTGCAGTAAGAAGGTGGTTCTTTTGTTGACTTGTTTGTATGAAAGGAAAGTCTTAAGCATATTTATAGCTGTGAATAGTATTGAAGAGAGAGCTGAAGTAATAGGAGGAGGAAACCACACGGGACAGACTTGACCAAGCTCAGGAAGGTGGCATTTGAGATCGTTTTGCAAGCCCCTTAGTGAACAAATAAGACAAGTGAGGCTCAGAGGAAAACACACACACACACACACACACACACACACACACACACAGTTTGCTGATTTATCTGAAAAATGTGTCATCAAGCAAATCATTTCAGTGTATTTGCTAGTTTCCCATGTGAATTTTGTTATAAATGAAGATTCTATTGCTGAGCAAGACCTTGGGTTCAAATAGATGATAGACAGAAACAACAGAATGCAATTTTGAAAAAAAGGTATAACTCTTACTTTAGCATGAAAAAATTAAGCTGAGTCAAGAGCGATATGTATGTGCTATACATATTAACTGTACAAAGGGTTTCCATGTACCTCACTGTACCGAAGGAGTAAGATATCATTCCTGTGTATCATAAATTTGTCCTGAAATTAATATTCTAGATACTTTCAGTAGAACGTAACCTCTATAAAAGCCAGCACTTTGTCTTTCCTGCAGTGGTCTCCCCAGAATCTACAATAGGGCCTAGATAAGTAGCATTCAATAATAAAAGAATATTTGTTTGACCAGGCTTGGTGGCTCACGACTGTAATCCCAGCACTTTGGCAGGCCGAGGCAGGTGGATCACGAGGTCAGGAGTTCGAGACCAGCCTGGCCAACATGGTGAAACCCTATCTCTATTAAAAATACAAAAATTAGCTGGGGGTGGTGGTGGGTGCCTGTAGTCCCAGCTACTCAGGAGGCTGAGGCAGAGAATTGCTTGAACCTGGGAGGCAGAGGTTGCAGTAAGCCAAGATTGCACCACTGCACTCCAGCCTGGGCAACAGAGCAAGATTTGGTCTCAAAAATAAACAAACAAACAAACAAATAAATAAATAAAATTGTTGAATGAATGAATACATGAAACAAGGCCGAATCTTCTCCTTGACCTCTTATAGGCATCTAAATGTTAAAATTGAACTTATTTTGCACCCATTTTCACCCCACACAACCTTTATGCCCTCAAAAGAATGTTATCTTTCTTTGTAGTGCCTATTTCATTTTACTTTTATTTTTATTTTGAGAAAGAGTTTCACTCTTGTCACCTAGGCTGGAATGCAATGGCACGATTTCGGCTCACTGCAACCTCCGCTTTCCAGGTTCAAGCGATTCTCATGCCTCAGCCTCCCGAGCAGCTGAGATTACAGGCGCTCACCACCATGCCCGGTTAATATTTGTATTTTTAGTAGAAACAGGGTTTCACCACGTTGGCCGGGCTAGTCTCGAACTCCTGGCCTCAAGTGATCCACCCACCTCAGCCTCCAAAAGTGCTGGGATTACAGGCGTGAGCCACCGTGCTCGGCCGTAGTGCCTATTTTAATTAAAGGTGTTTCCATTCACCTAGTCAATAAAGCAAAAAAACAGGGAAACATCAGTGATTCCTCCCTTGTCTCCATTTCTAGAACTAATGGGTTCCCACATTCTATCAATTCTATCTTGGAAAAAGGTTGATTAATATTTTCCCTGCTCAGCATTCCCACAGTCCCCCTCTGTGCAGGCCTTCAGCATCTCTCAACTGGTCCCGTGTTTATTTTCCCCATCAATCCAGTGTTATTTCCTAATTTCCATCCAATGGTTAAAAGTATGACCCATGATTTTCTACGGAACAAATTTCCATGGTGCAGCCTTTAAGAGTGCACAATCTAATCTCTTGCTATGCTTTGTGTTTCATTACTTGCCACCATGCACTTTTGCCCATTGGAGGCGGACCCATACTTTCACAGTCTCATGCCATTTCTCATGCTGTTTCCTCTGTTTAGAATATCCTTGCCACCTAGCCATCTGATAAAATCAAAATTATTTTTCACATTTTTCCTCCATTATTAACTCATCTTCCAAGGAGCTTCTTCCCTTGAAATTCATGTAGTGAATAGTCCATTATATTTTTGCTGCTGACAGTATTTATATTAAAGACCTGTCTATTTATAAAAGATATGGAACTTTATGATAGAAGGTGAAGAGAAAACAGCCAATTTAATGTTTAAACCCAGTATGTCCATATTTAATGGACATAAAATATAAACAGAAAAGATGTTTGACTTCCCTCATAACTAAAGTAAGTCAAAATAGCTGTATGTCATTTTGTACCCTTCTGATTGGCAAAATATAAAAGTTTTATTTAAAAAGCAGAACTTGTTTGAGATCAGCCTGACCAACATGGTGAAACTCTGTCTCTACTAAAAATACAAAAATTAGCCAGGCGTGGTGGTGGGCGCCTGTAATCCCAGCTACTCAGAAGGCTGAGGCAGGAGAATCACTTGAACCTGGGAGGTGGAGGTTGCAGTGAGCCAAGGTTGCACCACTGCACTCCAGCCTGGGCAATAGAGTGAGACTCCATCTTAAATAAATAAATGCTCACTGCAACCTCCACCTCTCAAATTCAAGCGATTCTACTGCCTCAGCTTTCCAAACAGCTGGAATTACTGGTGCCCACCACCACACCCAGCTAATTTTTGTATTTTCAGTAGAAACAGGATTTCACCATGTTGGTCAGGCTGGTCTTTGAACTCCTGACCTCAAGTGATTCACCTGCCTCGGCCTCCCAAAGTACTGGGATGACAGTGGTTTTTGTTTTGTTTTGTTTTGTTTTGTTTTGTTTTTTAATCTCTATGTTTGGTGACCAAACTCTTGAGTGGCTGCAGTTTTCTTATCATTGCTGCTCCTAAGCCTGGCCCTGGTTCTCTCTTATGGTTGCAGTCTGTGAAGCATTTCTGTACCCTCCTGGAGTCAGTATCATAGTAAACCCTTCACCTGGTCACACAGGCTCAGTCCTTTTATTCAGAGGGTCATAAAACAACTTCACAACAGATGGAACACAGAGGGATTTAGCCATTGCCCAACCTGAGAGTGAACTTGGAACTTCCTCCTTCCCTGGGCCTGTTTGCATTTCTGTACTTTTGTTTTCTTGGTCTGTGTTTACCTGATATCCATTGGCTATCCAATTCCTGACCTTACTTCTAGCCTTCCTATTTTCTTCCTGGAGAGCCTGGGCAGCTTTCCTTATTGAAGCCAGTCCAACAATAGCTATTAAGAGCTCAGGCCGGATAACTCTTCAGTGATTCAAAACCCATCTTTGCCACTTACTAGATGTGACTTCTCACCTAAACTCTGCCACTCACCTTGACCTATCTTCTGTGCCTTAGTTTCCTCTACTGCAAAATAAAAAGGCTAATAAGAGTCTCTACCACATAAAATTCTTATCATATTCTTATGAGTTAATATATGTAAAGTGCTCAGAATAGTATCTGACATGCAGAAAGCACTGAATAAGCATTAGCTCTCACTATTACTTCAGAGACACTTAGGTCGTTCTGGGAAGAAAAGGCAGTATCCATTATTTAAATTTGAAAAGACACTAGTTATGTAAATTTTACATCAAAGATAAACGATAGAAAAGGAGCAGTTTGCCACCTACTCAGAGAGAAAGGCTTCTGTGTAAATAGGAGAAATCCTGTCTATATAGCCAGGTGTGGTGGCTCACACCTGTAATTACAGCATTTTGGGAGGCTGAGGTGGGCAGACCACTTGAAGTCAAGAGTTTGAGAACTGCCTGGCCAATGTTGTGAAATCCCATCTCCACTAAAAATATAAAAATTAGCAGAACATGGTGACGGGTGCCTATAATCCCAGCTACTCGGGAGGCTGAGGTGGGAGAATCACTTGAACCCAAGAGGCAGAGGTTGCAGTGAGCTGACATCACGCGTTACTCCACTCCAGCCTAGGCAACAGAGTGACACTGTCTCAAAAAAAAAAAAAAAAAAAAGAAGGACATTGAATTTACTTGAAACTAGTAAGCCTAGACTGCCTTATTCTCCCCAGTTCTGTAGCCGGGATTCCCACCTCCTCAGCACTCCCAACTCAGCAGTCCACAAGCCACAGGGGCTGGAAGCTGACTTCAACTGGCCGCTGTGATCTAGGGTGATCTCCAGAGGTCCGTCCAGGCTGACTCACCTCTGTGCAAGAGAACGTCTGGAAGATAGCCTCAGGAATTCCAGAATGTAGAAAGAGTTGGCTCTACTGGGACAAGAGAGTGATTTCATCTGCCCTGAGAGAACCTTCCTCCACTGCCTACAAGTACCTAAATACCATCATTAGAGGTTCATATTTTTGGCCTTAGGCTCCTATAGCCTTTTAAAAAAATGAAATGTTGCCAAATGAGTAATTTATACTTGACTTAGGTTAGAGATTTGTAAGGCTCATAAAGAGGTGGGGAGAGATACAAGGCCAAGGGAGCAGGAACAAATCTTCAACTTCTCAGTAATACCTTTTCCTAAAGCCAGTCCTGTTTTCTAAACTAAATCAAGACTTACAGCTCAGGATTTTCCACCTGAGAACATTTTTTTTTGTGAAGAAGAATCTTTCAGGATAAGACTCAGAAAACCCAAATAAGACCTTTCAAGTCTTTAGTGAAAACAAGATCAATTGCATTTATTATACCTACCAGACTTTTATACTTACTCAGATCCACACTTGGAGAATTACAACAACAAAAGAAATAGAGGAGGGTTTATCTGCCTTTTCTGATAACATTTGCTAACTTACTGTAAAGCAATAGTAGTTTATGGCTTTAAGGCTGGTTGTAAAATAAAGGCCTTATGGATTATAGAGTTTGGGATCAGTGCTGCCGCCTGAATCTGTGGCTTCTTTCTTTGCATGTGGTTTCATGATCACATTTAATCCCTTTATCTCTGGCAGGTGTGGAGCCACCAGGAACATTGCATATATTTGGACATGGGCACCCAGCTCAGGGGCAAGTGGGGACTAAAATTCAGCTACATTCTGCTGGTCTAACTGAGAGCCTTGACTCAGGAAAGGATCCCCCCAAAGAAAGAGTAATTTTTAAAAATTCTCTTAAAGGTACTTGCAGGGCTAATGCACAAGAATGCATCTTTCTCAATGGGGATCTTTTGCTGATTCTCACAAAGGTACTCCATGGCGTGCAGTAGACATCTTGGTGGATATTTTAGTTTCCCAGAATTTGGAACCCCTTACCTATAATAAAGAAATTCTCCATTCTATAGGTCTTCAAGGAAAGCAGAGCCCACCACAGAAACAGGCCAACGTCCCTTGCAGCCTGGATGAAATAATATGACCAGTCAGATGTACATTCCCTGCACTGTGAGTTAAGAGTTTGAGAGGCACAGGAAAGGGCAGGGAGAATTCCTTGGGGCAGAAGAAAATTCTGGTTTCCAAAGCAGCAGGGGGCAGGTGCGGTGGCTCATGCCTGTAATCCCAGCAATTTGGGAGGCCGAGGCCAGCAAATCACCTGAGCTCAGGAGTTCAAGACCAGCCTGGCCAACATGGCAAAACCCCATATCTACTAAAAATACAAAAATTAGCCAGGTATGGTAGCGGGCGCCTGTAATCCCAGCTACTCCGGAGGCAGAGGCAGACGAATCACTTGAACCCGTGAGGCGGAGGTTGTGGTGAGCTGAGATCACACCACTGCACTCCAGCCTGGGCAACCAAGAGAGACTCCGTCTCAAAAAACAGCAACAAACAAACAAAAAAACAAAGCATGAGAGGCAGAGGTTGCAGGAACAATAAGAAGCATGTGTCCCCGGTGCCACCATGGAGTCTTTGCAATCTGGGCCACCTGGGACTCTAGTTCTGCCAAAGGATTGGGTGCTTGTCCTGGCTTCTGTAAATCTCCCTTGTCTTTGGTCTGTTTCCCAATCTCATTCTCCAAATTTCTCAGCAGCAAATTATTTTTATTAAATTGGTGTCTATGATTTACAACTAAGAACCCTGAGCAGGGATTAGGAAATTATTCTAAAATGTTATCAGACAGGCCAATTCAGCTTCCTACCACCATGCAAACCTGTGTACCTACTTCTTCGAGACCAACATTCACCTAGCTTTGGGTCAAGTCCTTTCTCACTAGCTCAGGAATCTTGGAATATCAACTATTTATGATACTTAATATCAACTATTCATATATCAACTATCCATGTGTCTCTTGTTTTGCTGTTGCTGTTTTCCTTCTTTGAGACGGAGTCTCGCTCTGTCTCCCAAGCTGGAGTGCAGTGGCACAATCTCGGCTCACTGCAACCTTCGCCTCCCAGGTTCAAGTGATTCTCCTGCCTCAGCCTCCTGAGTAGGTGGAATTACAGGTGTGCACCACCACACCTGACACTTGACTAATTTTTGTATTTTTAGTAGAGACAAGGTTTCACCATGTTGGTCAGGCTGGTCTTGAACTCCTGACCTTGTGATCTGCCCACCTCGGCCTCCCAAAGTGCTGGGACTACAGGCATGAACCACCGTGCCCAGCCTCTTTCTTGTATTTTTAAATTTCCCCTTTTAACTAGATCCTTCCTGTCAATACTGGAACATGGTTACATTGCTCCCAGTTAAGAAAAATGACTTACATTGAGCCCACACATCTGTCTAGCTAGTACTCTGTCTCAGAGTTTACCAACTGGTTTGCCAGAATATTGTGTGTTCCAAGAATGGGTTGTAGGTGTTCTGTGATATATTGAGGGTTGTAAATATTTATGGTAATAAAAAATTAAACCAGTTTTATAACCATTCAAAACTTAACAGCTAAAATTAAATTTGAACACTAGTTTTATGGTCCCCTCTCTGCTGAAGTTAATAATTCTTATTTTGTGCTCAAAATGTTTTCCATGATACCAACCTCAGAGTGCAAACACTAGTGCCTATCACGCATGCCTCCTCTCCTTGACTTCCCCTTCAATTATTCTCGTCAGTCTGGCTTAGTCACAGTTCATCCTGTTGAAGGTATATATAAAATAGTGCATGATTTTGCATTTGATTGAATGTATTCGCATTTTCACAATTTTTTTCTTTATGCGTAAAGCATATGTTTGATTATTACCTTGTTTTTACATGACAGACAGGAGAAAAGGTGGGTGTAGCCCTTAAGGGGAGCACCTGTTCAGCCTGTGGAAGAGAGGCCTCTGCAGTATTTTCTCACATGGGGGAAGTATTGGCTGTTATGTGAAACACACAGTCACATTTACACACTCTGAGAGGTCAAGATAGCCTTCAGAGCCACAAACTTCTGTGGTGTCCACCCAGATGTCTCCATCTCATGTTTTGGGGTCCTAGGTGGTCCCAACCAGAGCCTCGGCTGAGCCCTCTGTTGTCTTTGAAGCTTAGCAACTCTGACTATAAAACTCTGAGTTTGCTCCTCACTGCAGCTATTCTACCATAACAGGAGGGGGAGACACTTTGTAAGCTACTAAAGATGCCTGGTGGTCCTCACACTTAGTTCTTAACTGTTTGGTAACTATCATCAGTTATCCATTATTCTCTGTAGGCTTCATCACAGCCAACCAGTTCGTTGTTTTAAAATGCTGCTATTCCCATGCTGAAAGAGTCTGAATCTTTGCAGCAACCCAGATGTTTTCCGTCCACCAGAATATTCTACCAAGTTAACACCAGTGGAAGTTTCGGCAACTGGACTACCACCTCATTCCAGGGACTATCTATGCCCCATATACTACCCAGAATGGGATTCTCAGTATCCCTTAGAAACATTATTTTCCATATATGTAATAATGTAAAAAATGTTAAAATTCTTCCCTTTCTCAAACACATACCCCTGGCCCAACCAAGAATTCTTAATAAGTTGTCTACGCTTTCTGATTCCATTTGCTAAACTCAGCCACCTTTTTTTAATTTCACAATTTTAATAGATAATATATTCCCACTGTACAATATTCAAAGCATAAAAAGCACCCGGAGGCTGGGCATGGTGGCTCATACCTGAATCCCAAAACTTTGGGAGGTTGACGCAGGCAGATCACCTGAATTCAGGAGTTTGAGATCAGCCTGGCCAACATGGTGAAACCCCGTCACTACTAAAAATACGAAAATTAGATGGGTGTGGTGATGGGCACCTGTAATCACAGCTACTCTGGAGCTTGAGGCAGGAGAATCGCTTGAACCTTGGAGGCAGAAGTTGCATTGAGCCAAGATCACACCACTGCACTTCAGCCTAGGTAACAGAGTGAAACTTTGTGAAAGCAAGCAAGCAAGCAAGCAAGCAAGCAAGAAAGAAAGAAAGAAGAAAGAAAGAAAGAAAGAAAAAAGAAAGAAAGAAAGGAAAGAAAGAATCTGGAGTTAGAATTCTCCCTCTCAATCCTTTCCTCAGCCCCATAGTCCTTCTTAGAGATAATCATTGTTTCCAGGTGTTGTGTACTTTCAAAGATGTCTGCTTATGTGTTTATGCATCACTCACTTTTCACCCCACCCTTTCAATGATTCTATTCCCAGCTCCCCAAAGGCACCATGGCACCTTCATCATGAAACCATTTGAACCTTTATTGCCTGTGACCACTCAGCAGCATGCAGCACTGTTGATCACACCCTTCTAGAAACACTATTCCTTTGGGTTCCATGTCATAACACTCTCTTGATTCCTTCCTCCAAACCCCTATCGTTCCATTCATTCTCTCTCAGGAGGCTCATCCTTCTTGATCCTTCATTAAATCCTTTATTTCCTCACAGCTCAATCCTACGCATTTTTCTCTTTTCACTCTCTGCTGTTTCCAGAGACAATCTCTTCAATTAAATGCCTTCATTTACCATTATCTGCAGATGACTTCCTGATTTGTACAGTAGTACCCCCTTATTCACAGTTGTGCCTTCTGCAGTTTTGGTTACCCACAGTAGAGTACAATAAGATAATTTTGAGAGAGTCCACAGTCACATAACTTTTATTACAATATATTGTTATTTTTTTCTATTTTATTGTTAATAATAGTTAATCTCTCACTGTGCCTAATTTGTAAGTAAAACTTTATCGTAGGTGTGTATGTATAGTATAGGAAAAAACACAGTGAAATATCTATAGCGTTCAGTTTCAGGCATCCACTGGGGGTTTTGGAAAGTATCCGCTGCAGATAAGGGGTGACTAACCTAGTCACCTAGACCTCCTTGACCAAGCACCACACCCATATAGCCAAATTCCAAGTCACATAAACGCATACCTCAGAGATACTGCAGGTTTGATTCCATACCACCACAGTGAAGTAAATAATGCAATAAAGTGAGTTACAGTAATTTTTTTGGTTCCCCAGCGCATATAAAAGTTATGTTTACACTATTCTATCATTTATTAAGTGTACAACAGCTTTATGGCTTTATGACTGTTGCCCACTTAATAAACTATAGAATAGTGTAAACATAACTTGTATAACAATGTAAACATAAGTTTTGAGCCTAACTTTAATAACAACCTTTATAACTTTTATAACAAAAACAATGTATATGCCTTAATTTAAAAATAATTTGTTGCTAAAAAATGTTAACAATTATCTGAGTCTTCAGCAAGTGGTAATCGTTTTGCTGGTGGAGGGCCTGGCCTCGGTGTTGGTGGCTACTGATTGGTCAGGGTGGTGGTGGTGGTGGATGTTTGCGGCACTGATTGACTCTTGCTTTCATGAAAGATTCTGTAGTATGCCACACTGTTTAACAGCATGTTTCCCATAGCAGAACTTCTTTCAAAACTGGAGTCAATCCTCTCAAACGCTGCCACTGCTTTATCATCTAAGTTTATGTAATATTCTAAATTCTACTTTGTCATTTCCACAATGTTCACAGAATCTTTCTCATCTACAAGGAGCAACTCATTCATTCAAGTTTTATCATGAGATTGCAGCAATTCAGTCACATCTTCAGTCTCCATTTCTAATTCTACTTACCTTACTATTTGCACCACAGCTGCAGTTACTTCCTCTATTGGAGTCTTGAACCCCTCAAAGTCATCCTTGAGGGTTGGAATCAATTTCTTCCAAACTCCTGCTGATGTTGATACTTTGACCTTCTCCCATGAATCACAAGAGTTCTTAACAGTCTAGAATGGTCAAACCTTTCCAGAAGGCCTTCAATTTACTTTGCCTAGATCTATCAGAAGAATCCTCATCTATGGAAGCTATAGCCTGATAAAATGTATTTCTTAAATAGTAAGACTTGCAAGTCAAAATTACTTCTTGATCCATGTACTGAAGAATGGATGTTATGTGAGTAGGCTTGAGAACATCATTAATCTTGTACATCTCTATCAGAGCTCTTGGGTAACTAGGTGCATTCTCAATAAGCAGTAATATTCTGAAATGGGTCTTTCTTTCTGAGCAGTAGGTCTCAACAGTGTGCCTAAAATATCAAGTAAAGCGTGCTGTAAACAGATGAACCAGACTTTGTCGTTCCATTTATAGAGCACAGGCAGAGTAGATTTAGCATAATTCTTAAGGACCCTAGGATTTTTGGAATGATAAATGAGAAAGTTATCAGCCGCAGTTAGCCCTTAACAAGAGAATCAGCCTGCCCCTTGAAACTTTGAAGCCAGGCACTGATTTCTCCTCTCTAGGTATGAAAGTCCCAGATGGCATCTTCTTCCAGTGGAAGGCTGTGTTGTCACCATTGAAAATCTGTTGTTTAGTGTAGCCACTTTAATCAATGATCTGAGCTAGATCTTCTGGATAACTTCCTACAGCTTCTACCTCAGCAATTGCTGCTTCACCTTACACTTTTATGTTATGGAGACAGCTTCTTTCCTTAAACCTCGTGTATTAATCTTTACTAGCTTCCAACTTTTCTTCTGCAGCTTTCTTACTCTCTAAACTTTCCTAGAATTGAAGAATGTTAGGACCTTGCTCTGGACTAGACTCTGACTTAAGGAAATGTTGTGGCTGGTTTGGTCTTCTATCTAGACCACTCACATTTTCTCCATATCAGCAACAGGGTTGGTTTGCTTTTTCATTCATGTGTTCACTGGAGTACCACTTTCAGTTTCCTTCAAGGACATTTTCTTTGCACTCACAACTTAGCTAACTCTATGGCGCAAGAGGCCTAGCTTTCAGCTTATCTTGGCTTTCAACATGCCTTCTTCACTAAGCTTAATCATTTCTGGCTTTTGATTTAAAGCGAGAGACCTGAAACTCTTCATTTTACTTGAACACTTAGAGCCATTGTAGGGTTATTGATTGACCTAATTTGAATATGCTTGTGTCTCAGGGAGTAGGGAAATCCAAAGAGATGGAGAGATATGGGAGAACAGAGATGGCTGTTTGGAGCATCAGAACACACACACTATTACCACCGATTATGTTTGGTGTCTTATATGGTTTGTGGTGCCCCAAAACAATAACAATAGTGATATCAAAGATCACTGATCACAGATCACCATAACAGATATAGTAATGATGCAAAAGTTTGAAATATTTCTAGAATTACCAAGATGTGACAAAGTTACCACATGCTATTGGAAAGGGCACTGATAGATTTGCTTGACATAAGATTGGCACACACTTTCAATTTGTGAAAAATGTGGTATCTGAAAAAAGCATAATAAAATATGCCTGCATTCTCAAGGAAATCTCAAAAGCCACTCAAATAATTCAACATTCTTCAAATAGAGCTACATCTCCTTGATACCAACACGTGTAAACTTGTACCCACCTTACGTCAGTGATCCTTACATAGGGTTACTCAACTCAGTGTGTACCATTATAGTCCTCCCAGCTGTAAGCTGAAAACTGGGACTCATCCTGAGTACCTCCCTCACCTTTCCCACCCTTATCCAAACCAGCACCATACCCTGTTAATGTTAACTCCTGAATATCTCTAGATCCAACCTCTTCTCTCAGCTTCTGCCACCATTACTCTGGTCTCATCATAGCATGACTAAGTTATTGAATTAGTTTCCTACCTGGTGTTCCTGGATTCATTCTGTCCTACTTAAATTTATTCTCTACATTGAAACCAGAGTGTATTAGGGTTCTCCAGAGAGAAACACAACCAATAGGGTATACATACATACATATTTTATATATATATATGAGAGAGAGAGAGAGAGAGATTTATGTTAAAAAATTGGCTCACATGATTGTGGGGGCTGGCAAGTTTGAAAGCTGTAGGGCTGGCCGGTAAACTGGGAATGCAGGCTAATTAGTTGATGTAGTTTTCAGTACTAAATCTACAGGATGGGCCAGCAGGCTGGAAACTCAGGCAGAGTTTCTAGGTTGCTTTATTGAGGCATGATTACTTCTTCTTCAGAAATCTTCAGTCTTTGCTTCTAAGGCCTTCAAAGAATTGCATGGAGTCCATCCACATTATTAAGGGTAACGTGTTGTACTTAAAGTCAACTGATTAACATGTATACATGTTAATCATACCCACAAATACCTTCACAGCACATTTATGCTACTGTTTGACCAAATAACTGGGCCAAACAGTAGTTTGTCTGACCAAACAACTGTAGCCTGGCCAAGTTGACAAATAAAGTTACCCGTCATGCAGGGTAACAGCTCTAAGTCTCCATTTGTTTATATGTGTAATGAGAATAGCAATAATATCTATTTCATGGGGGTGTTTGTGTAAATGAGTTAATATATATGAAACACCTAAAACAATACCTAGCCCACAGCATGCACTAAATGTTCACTACTACAAATACTAGTATTGTAAATCTGATCCTGTTGACCACCTGCATAAATCATTACAATCACCTCCCATTGCTTTTAACCTCACACACCAGGCTTCTGTCTGTCTTTGCAGACTCCCACTCTCTCTGCCCGAGGCCCGCTGGATTTCATCCAGGCCCTGGTGCTCACCATTTCTCTTTCCATTGCAAGACCCTTACACACAGTGTTTCCTCTGCTTTAATGCTCTTTTCTCCCTGCATTACCTAATTAATGCCTCTTATCCTTAAGTTTCCCTTCAACTGTGAAAATCTTTCCTAACTTCCTTAATGAGGTCACTTTTCTTATCATAAGCTCTCAGAACGCCATGTGTCATTCCCTCGTAATGCTTGTCACAGTTGGCAACTGACTGCATCTGTGTGATTATTTTAAGTCTATTTCCATAACTAGATTCTAAATACCATAAAGCAGGAGATTATGATTGTCTTGCTTTTCCCAGTATTCCCCGGGTTGCTAAGTTTATCTGTGATAAACAAATAATGGCTTCATACATTACTGCATGAGGCATTTACCCACTCATAGCACCAACTTACAAAGAACAAAGAGAAGAAGCAAGGCCCAGTCACTGTGTGAACTCATATGACCATTTCACAGCTAGAAAAATGGAGGAAAGAGACAAAGTCAAGTACACAATTTACAGCTGTACTCAGAACAAAGGAGTCAGCTAATATTTCATAAGATAAGAAAAACAATACAATAAAGTCACATTAAATCATGATCAAGGGGCTCAAATCCTTTGACACTTTTGTGTGCTTATAAAAAAAAAAAACACTATCACTTAAAAATTGTGCTAAGTATAGATGTACTAAATTTAAAAATGAATCATGAAGCTCTTTCTGGAGCATTTGTCTGTTCACAAACAAACAATGCCAGTGTCCTCATGGAGCTTATATTCTTGTGACAACTAATGTTCCCAACTGCCTTTTTCCTTAGTGTGGAGAAAGATCTATCCCTTGAGGAGAAATCCATGAGTTACTTTGTGCCTGAGATGTTTATATAGACAAACTGTGAATTGTAGAAGAAGCTATAATTTATAGCTTACCTTTCACTCTTTTCTTAAATATTAACAAACATGTTTTGTTATTATTTGTTAAATAACTTAACTCAACTTTCTGAGAGAGTCTTCTCAAGTCTAATGTCTTTATGGTCAGACACAGGAATCTGTATTTTAATTAGTTCCCCATATGATTCATACGTGTCCTTATGTTGGAGAATTACTTCTAGGATTCTGGAAACTGGTTGTGCAACAGAATCACCTAGGAAGTTTCTCCAAAATATAGATCGCTTGACTTCCACCTCAGCTCTGGTGAATCAATCTGTAGGAACAGGACCCAGGACGTTCATTTTAAAGGGTTTTTTTTTTTTTTGTTTTTTGTTTTTTTGTTTTTTACCAGAACTCAATGTAATTTTTAAATCTGAGGAACTGTGCCTTCCTTCATTTCCAGAAATTTGCCCACCATTTTTACTTCAAATATACCTGCTCTCCCATTCTCTCTTCTTTTTCTCTGGAAAACACATTAGATTTTATCGAAGATTCCCTTCTCTACTCCATGTCTCTTAAATGTCCTTCCATATTTTTCATTTCTTCATTTCTGTGGATTCTCATGATTTTCCCCACATCATCTATCAATTTGACTAAGTCTCTTGTCGGCTATACCTCTTCTATGGTTTTACACATATGTATTTCCATTATTATAGTTTTTTACATTTTATTTGATTCTTTTGCATGACCAAGCCTTTTTGCCTTCTTTTTATCTCATGTGGTTCCTTACCTAGACAATGCTATTTATCAGCCTCCAGTCTTGTGCATACTGGAATGACTTCCTCCTTGTACCCCTTTTTTTCCTAACCTGCCTAATTTATTAGTACTTCAAGACTCAGCTCAGGTAATATCTCCTCTAGTAAACCTTCCTTGAAACCCAGTCTCACGTTAGTGCTCCCAGAACACCCTACATAAAGCCTGTCACAAAACATTATACTGAAAATTTATTATATATCTGTTTCCCCCATAAGACAAAAGCTCCAAAAGAACAGGATTATGCTTATTTCCTTTTGCTTTATTTACGCAGCATCTGGCATATAGTACATACTCAATAAACGTTTGTTGAATGGAACTAAATTATTGAGAATTGCAGAAAAACAAGCTCTTTCTAATGAGCTGTATCCTCTCTTAAAATTTTCTCTGTTTTGGAAAGTTTAACCCAGTGAGAAAAACATGCAAGTCTTAGGCTAAAAAGTGTTTTAGTAGGTCATGTACTTGGAAAATTGGAATCAGTCCAACAGAAATGTTCAATTCTTGCTAAATGCTCACTTGACATTCCCAGGTTAAATACCACTTCTAGTAGAACTTTCCTTATTTAATTTATAGGTTTTCTCCCACTTACTCTATCATAAAAGACAGCAATAAAAGTCCCATCAAGAAATAAAGAGAGCTACTGAGAAAAGTAATAGAGAAGTGACTAGATGCACCATTTCTTTCCTTAAAAATATGTACAGTGTGATGCCAGTCTGGGACAGAAGGAATAAACAGAAACCACACAAATAAAGTCTGTCTAGTAACTATACTTCCCATTAAGCCTTTTCAGATAACACATCAAGATTCCTTCTTTTCGTATGTTAGAATAACAGAATACTTCAAGATCCCATAAGACTTTTTTCCCATAATGGACAAAAATCAGGTTAGCCAGCAAAAATCCCTGAGATATTTTATACCATAAAGATGACAAGTTTTCTCTTTCTTTTATAGGATGTGTGTTTGTGTGTTAAGTAGGCACAGGGATTAGAAAGGATTTAAAGCATTTTAAGAAGTATGGGTTATTATTTTTTTTTTTTCACATCTTGGGTATTTTTTTTTTTTGAGACAGAATTTTGCTCTTGTTGCCCAGCCTGGAATGCAATGGTGCCATCTCGGCTCACTGCAACCTTCGCCTTTCGGGTTCAAGCGATTCTTCTGCCTCAGTCTCCCAAGTAGCTGGGATTACAGGCATGCACCACCATGCCAAAAAATTCCTGGCCAGGCACAGTGGCTCATGCTTGTAATCCCAGCAGTTTGGGAGGCCGAGCGAGGTGGGCAGATCATCTGAGGTCAGGAGTTCGAGACCAGCCTGGCCAACATAGGAAAGCCCCGTCCCCCGTCTCTACTGAAAATACAAAAATTAGCCAGGCATGGTGACAGGTGCCTGTAATCCCAGCTACTTGGGAGGCTGAGGCATGAGAATTTCTTGAATCTGAGAGGTGGAGGTTGCGGTGAGCCAAGATTGTGATACCACACTCCAACCTGGCGACAAAGCAAGACTCCGTCTCAAAAAAAAAAATTTTCTTAAAGGATTCTTTTCATTCTCTCTGCTCCACACCTCACTTTGAACATTTGAGGCTCAAAGCATTTGAGTTAATTCATGAGTATGTAAACCCTGAGGTGGTTTTAAAAATTCCATTTGGCATTTGGAGAAAGTGAACATCCAGGCACTTGCCTCAAATTTCTCTGTTGTTGATGGAGTTAGAAAAAGGACTTAGATTTTTTTCCTGCTGGATTTCTTTGAAGCCTATGAAAGTCATTGAAATAACTGAAAAATGCACTGAGTGTGAAAACAGGTATGGAAACATTTTTAGTTGTTTTAATCTGCAAGGAGTTTTAAGGGAGTTGTGAGTGGGAAATAAGAATCAGAAGGACTGGGGATTTTTCTCCGAGTCAGAGACAGAGGGAGTGTTGGAGCATTGAATGACTTGGTGCAGTTTGATACTTTGCTTACTATTTCTTCATATCTACCCCAAGAAAGGAAGCTGCTATACTCTACAAATTCATTAACTGCACTGCAATATTTATAATTTCAAAAACCTGCAATTCCTTTGCTTCAACAAATCTCTTTCTCTCTAAAGCTGAAACTGGCCTTCTACAGAAAAAAGGCAGGTATGTTACATGGACCAAGTTCTCATGGGAACCTCCCCATCTGCAACATTCTGGAGTTACTGCCATCCCTGCTTCCCCCAACACACTCATGCTGGCCTCAGTGACCTCATGTATACAAGCATACACATGTCCGCGAGGACACTCACAGCTTTTGTGGCTAGCACCTGGCTGTTGCCTAAGACACTCTTCCAGTTGACAGTTGATCTTACAGTCGTACATATCAGAACCAACCAGAAAGTCTAAAAGTCAAATTACAGTCTTTTTTTTTTTGAGACGGAGTCCCGCTCTGTCGCCCAGGCTGGAGTGTAGTGGCCGGATCTCAGCTCACTGCAAGCTCTGCCTCCTGGGTTTACACCATTCTCCTGCCTCAGCCTCCCGAGCAGCTGGGACCACAGGCACCCGCCACCTCGCCCGGCTAGTTTTTTGTATTTTTTAGTAGAGACGGGGTTTCACCGTGTTAGCCAGGATGGTCTCGATCTCCTGACCTCGCAATCCTCCCGTCTCGGCCTCCCAAAGTGCTGGGATTACAGGCTTGAGCCACCACGCCTGGCCTAAATTACAGTCTTATGCCCAAACTCCCCCAAACTCTGACTGAGTAGGACTGGAGAGAATCTGGAGCATGTGTATTTTTAAAAGACTCTTCAGATAGATCTGATATGCAAATTCCAAACTGTAGAACAATAGGGGAAACCTTAGCACAACTTTTTCAAAAGAGTAGAAGATTGAAAGAAGCTCACCACTGAATTAGCTTGTCTGATGGTAATTTCTTTTCTAACAGCTCCTGAATATTTATCAAAGTTTTCCTATTTCTTATACTAATGCATTGAGTGATGTCTGCTTGATGACTTTAGGCCTGGCTCTGTCATTGAGGTTTTGCATTTCCCAATAAAAGCATTATAAGTCATAGTGACAGTAGTATAGACTCTTCCTTTATTTAAAAAAAAAAAAAAAAAAAAAAAAAAGGAGGAAGGCTCTAAGTGAGACACAAAAGGAAAGCTTAACTTAGAAATCTGTGATAGAAATTGTCCTACCAGAATCATATAATAAGATCTGAGATGGCTTCAAAATGTTTTCCCACTTTGAAGCCTACGTATCTTTGGCAACAGAAACAAAAAGTAAGTATTTTGGGGAAGAGAGAATGAAATTTATAATTAAAAGGTAAAAAGTTTCAGTTAATTTGGAAAAGGCAAGTATCGTAAGTATTGTGCTACCATGATCACTACCTCAAGAAATGTCTGCTGCACAGTAACCAAGAGCTGGAAACAACCGAAGTATTTATCCACGGACGAATGAGGAAACAATACATATATATACAATGGAATAGTATTCAGCTTTAAAGAGGAAGCAAATTCTGACACATGGTACAACATAAATAAAGTGCTAGATTTGTAATGCAATTAGAGAAGACGCCTTGCTGGAAAGTAAGTTATGAATGAGGACGTCATGCTAAGTTAAATAAGTCAATCTCAAAATAAATACTGTGTGATTCCACTTACATGAGGTACTTAGAAGAGTCAAATACATAGAACTAGAAACTAGAATTTTAGTTGCCAGAAGCTGGAAGGAGGAAGAAATGGGGAGTTGTTATCTAATGGGTACTGGACAGCTTTTGCAAGATGAAAACTTTCTGGAAACTGGTTGCACAACAATGTGCCTATATGTAATACTACCGAATTGTACACTTAGAAATGGTTAAGATGGTAAATTTTATGTTATGCACTTTTAAATCACAATTAAAAAGAAAAAAAAAGTCTTCCAGTTGAAAAGTCAAATTCCTTTGTGACTCAGAATAACTGACACTGTCAGTTTAGATAAGACACTATAAAACTGAAATTAGAGCAAGTAGAGGTCACTTTCAACTTTGACGCATAATATATGAGCAAAATTAAGGAGCATATTATTCATCTGTTTGTTCTTTTAAACAGTCAAACAATATGTATTTGTTGTGCATCTCCTGAGCTTTAGTTTTACAGAAGCTTGGCTGGCCTTGGGTCAGCCTCACTCTTACCTAGAGGAAATCAGAGTCAATCCAGGGTGTATCAAGGATGTATTTCTGGGCACCAAACATCTTCGTATCTGAGTGGTCTTGTTTCAGGCCATTGTTGCTCCCACTATTACAAAGGATGATCAGAAAGTTCAAGTTCAAAACATAACTGATTAAATTTGACTCCCTTGAGATTTCCGGGTCAGGACCATAGCAGGAAACTCACCATTTATCTACACTGGGAAATCCTCAAACTCCTCTGTATTAACAACTCATTTGATTATTCCTAAATTTTACATTCTCAGACTCTGGGAAGTTGTGACACCACAAGTCACTAGTGAGAGATGAGGCAAGTGGTTTTAAGCCAAATCCACAAGTTCCCTCCCTACCTGTTATCGCTGCATATCTCCCAGAGATGAGCATGTGTTGATGGAAACAGGCTTAGAGGGCTACCAGATAGGATATTGAGATCTACTTAAAGATCCTTGCTTGGGAGTTCAGTTTCACGTGCTGTCTTTTCAATGCTAGATTTGTAATGGAATTAGTTAAGACACCTTGCTGGTGAGTAAATTAACAAGATAGTCCTTGAATCCAACAAAACCAAAGAATAATCTGCATGTGATTATTTGTTTTAGAGCAAGGGCATTTGTTTAGGCTTGTTAAAATATGCAATGTGAAACTTACTAATATCTCCAGAGTAAAAGTTCACATCACCACCACGCCTTTTCCTCTCTCTCTGTTTACATGCTATTTACAAGTATCAAATGCTTCTTTTATTGGGTCATGTCTCGGCAACCTCACCTTGCATACATATAACCCAATTCACTTGCAACATCACACTCTGAAATTAAACTTATGTTCTAAGGACTATTAAAAATAACTACATATAAATCTAAATATTCTTGTCTCTCCACCTATGAAACATGGCTTCAGAACATGAACAAAAAGCTTCTCTGAATAGGGGAGAAGGATAAAACAAAAAAAGTAACTAAAATCACAGCTGAAATGTTGAGTATGAGAAATGAAACTTGATTTAGAGTGAAATACTGCTTGAAATTCAGACCATTTCCCCAGGTGCTCAACTACTCCCACAGAGCAGGACTGACAGCTTTAAGTAAAGAAGTTTTCAGCTGTAGCCGAATACTGCTCTTTTTTCCATTATTTTTAAAGGTTTAGGGTGTAGGTTGCCCTAGTGGTCAAGGACAGGAGCTGCAGGAAAGCTGAAGGGAGAGGTTAAGCTAATGATTGTCAGACCATTAGACTCTAAGGTTTTAACTCAGAAAAACAAGGAGTGATTTTGTTTCAATATTGGAAACATGGAGACATGGTTTTCTTGTCATCAAATGGGCACAGACTACAGTGTCATCCATACTAGATCAAATGTCTTCAGTACACACTTATAAAATTGTATGAATATGGATGGAATTGAGAGGGACTATAAAATATGTTGGCAAGGAGACCCCCAAAGTGACCTTGTCTTGTAGCTATCGGGCAAATGAACTTGAAGGTAGTTCAGCTTTGATCACTGGGTTATATCTATCGTTGTCAAGATCACATGTTTGTAATTTATTTGCAGATCAACTCCTTTCTTTGCTTTGTGCCTATAGTACCCTGAGGAACTTGGTTTCTCTAAATAAAGAACAGGATAGAATTGTAGTGGCACTTGCTGTCCCCTCTGAGCCTTTTGTTACACTATGGTGCTCCCTGTGTTAGAGTAGGTAAGTGAGAAGAGGAAAATCAAGAACAGAGAACTTTCAGGGTAGGAATAACAACTAAACTGTTGAACACTATCTGCAGTTCTAGATAAAAGTAGTTGTTCTCAGCATGTGCAGACCATATAGCATCGGTTCTATAGCTCAGCAATACTATGTGGTTATGTGTACCCCAAGGAATAAAAAACCTCTGCTTCATCAACTTATTCTAACTTCTTACATTGCCCAGTCAGTTTGATATTCTAGTGAATATTACCTTTCAAGTAAAAGAGTCAAGAAGGAAAACCACATCTTGAGCCAGAAGCCAAGTTTGATGCTTTAATTTTTAGTAATTTCTCCATATGCGTTTAAATGTCCTTAGTCAAATTAACTATCACATATTGCTTCGAATGAAGTCAATGGAAAATTTTACATTTTCTTAGGAAAAACCTTAGCTTGAGATTCTTGCCTCTACAAAACCATTTTTTTTTTCTGTTTCCAGACACATACTAGATGAAAGCAATGGAAAAAATTAAAGAACTGACTCATTTAATTGCAGCTATATAATATTCAAATTACAGATAATACTGTGAAGTCATGTGCTTACATGATTCATTGCCAACAATCAATTACTTTCTCAGAAGTTTTACTTATAAAGAATAACTATTCTAAAGTATTAATATCAGTAACACTATTAACTAGTACCATGCAACTCAGCAATTTTCAAAACAGTCACTCACATACTCCTTTGCTTTTAACATGGAAAACATGTTTATATGAGATCATGTCCATTTCACATTAAACCTAGACATTTCTTCTATAAATGTCTAAATTAACTCTGCCACAAGAAAGCTGCAGTTTTTTAAAAAATATTGTATTTTATGAGAAAATAAAACATGTCACAGAAAACCTCCCACTTGGCTGTTTTCTCTAATTTCTCCTATACAGTGTGTGAGCTATTTCATGCAGTTATAAGCATCATTTCTCCTCTTATGATAATTTTCCTTTTCTCTACTTTGGTTTCTTTATCATTGTAAGCTGTTTTAAGGCCAGTTCTTGTACGTCACTGAACCTGTATCGCATGTAATGTCACTGCTTTCAGGGCAGAGTGGGGTTTGTAAAGAAGAAGAATATTCATTGGGAAAATTAATTTAATTAGGTTTTCCTTACTACACCAAAAACCCTAAAGGTGAATTAAGTATCTTGGTGCTTCAGTACCTCAATTTTCCAGTCCTTGAACACATGCCTGTGCTTTCTGATCCCAGATAAGTCACAGATGGCCAATAGCTGTTAATCTTCTTTCGGAAGACAGCTTCAGTCAAGTTCAAAGAGAGTGCTGGACACAGAAAAAGCAAAGTATCTGACCGATTATAAAGTTATTACTCTTCATTATTTTTGTAATCATGTTAGAAGAGCTTAGCAGCACTTTCACTAAGCAGGTATGGGAATTCTTTTTCACCACTTGTAAATTCTATCCTCTCTGGTTTCTGTGCTCTTCTACTCACGGCACTTCTTACAGATGTTTGCCAAATGATATTATACCAACAACTGTAGAGGTAGGGCTGAGAAACTGAAATTGCTTCATATACAGCTTTGGCCCTTTGGGCGCTTTCTGTCCCCAGGGGGAATTGGACTGGAAAACAGCTTCTTGCCAGGCACTGCTAGGTGTGACAGTGCACTTCTCTCTCTGTTCTCAGGGTGTGATTGAGATCGTAAGACCGAATCTGGTAAAGCCAGATCTCCTCCTTGGTCTATGTTTTCTCTTCGCACAACCTGCTTGAGCTCTCAGATTTGTTCTTTGCTATGCTCAGCCAGTAATACGAAAACTTATTTATTGTACGATAGGTTCTTTCTTTCTCAAAAATCTTGATTATCAACTTCATTGATGTTTACTGGGTGAAAAGATGTGGCAGTATTACCCAAAGAAAAGAATCTGCAAGTAGAACCTCCTTAATCTCAGAAATGGGCTGGAATATGGCATATAGCATAATGCTCTGTGAAAACAGGTTTGCTAGTAGACATTGATCCAGCTTTTGTTGTTGTTGTTGTTGTTGTTTTTTTTTTTTTTTTTTTTTTTTTACAAGTTAGCAAGATCTTAGTTGCCTAGACCATTCTATCAACTTCCTGGACCTTTCTTCCTGTCTTTGTATACTATGTAAAGGGGCCTGAGTCCAGTCTTCCCTGGCTCTCTATAAAAGGGTCTTTAAGTGAAGGCTGCTTGCCAAAAAGTCTTGCTGCTTCTGTTACTGGAACCTTACACTTAAAAAATCTTAGGTCCTACTCCAGATTCCCATGACATAACCATCCCATTGCTCTTCAGTTCTTATGGCCAAGGAGCAGCATAATGTGGGGTCAGGAAAGGGGGCAATAAGACAAGGAATCAGAAAATCTGGCTCTGATTTTTGCTTCTTGGGACTTTATATTAATGAATTTGGCAAATTATTTCATTTTTCTCTGTTTCTACTTCTCCATTTCAAAACACTGGACAGTTTATCCTGTAAGAGGGCATCCAATTCTGTGTCATCCAAGATTTGATGATTCCATGTGACTCTAATTCATACTGAGTGGTCAAGTTGATGTCTATAAGACTTCATGGTCAGAGGTTAGACACTGCTTTCACTTGCTTTAAAATAAATTTATAGAATCTGAAATGCCTTGGCCATGTGTGATGTTTAACGCCTGTAATCCCTGCACTTGGGGACGCCAAGGCAGGCAGATTACTTGAGGTCAGAAGTTCGAAACCAGTCTGGTCAACATGATGAAACCCTGTCTCTACCGAAAAATACAAAAATTAGCTGGGAGTGGCGGTGGGTGTGTAGTCACAGAGCAAGATTCTGTCAAAAAAAAAAAAAAAGAAGAATCTGAAATGCCCTCTTATCAAAACTCCCCACAATGTAGGACACTGGGTAAGACACTGACTGAGGCATGCACAACATTATGATAGAAAGCAAAGTCTGGAGATAGAGCGCAGAGATTTAAATTGTGACTCACCATTTCACTTTGGGCAAGATACTTAAATCTTTCTGTGTCTCAGTATTTGCGACTAAAAATAGGATTTGTAATACTTCTCCCTCATTGGCTTGCTACAAAAATGAAATGAGGCGTGATGGCTCATGCCTGTAATAACAGCACTTTGGGAGGCTGAGGCAGGTGGATCATCTGAGGTCAGGAGTTTGAGACCAGCCTGGCCAACATGGTGAAACCCCATCTCTACTAAAAATACAAAAAATTAGCTGGATGTGGTGGTGGGCACCTGTAGTCCCAGCTACTTGGGAGGTTGAGGCAGGAGAATCACTTGAACCTGGGAGGTGGAGGTTGCAGTGAGCTGAGATCACACCACTGCACTCCAGCCTGGGCAATAAGAGCAAAACTCCATCTCAAAAAAATAAAATAAAATAAAAGAAGCTAGTACATATGAAGTTCTCAGAATGATGCTTGGCATATTGTAGGTGACCAATAACTGTTAACATCTCTCTGGAACACTCCCAGCAATGGCCTGTCTACCACATGCAGGGGAGGGAAGCGCACTGTATTTTAAGGCAAAACATTCCAATTTTTGGACAACTCTACTATTAGAAAGTTCCATCTTATCACTGGAATTCACCCCAAGTGTAAGGTTATCCCTTTATCTTGTATTAATTCGTAGTTTCTCTTAAACAAACACTTATACTGGCATCCTGGAAAGCGGAACATCTATTGTCAAATGCCACTTCTGTATCTAATAATTATTTATCCTACCGAGGGAATGAACTGAGATTTGGCTCCAACTATAGGCAAATTCTTCCCCTATAGTGAGACAGGTTGTTGGTTGGATTACTGGGATTTTGTTTTCTTTTTATTATACATCCCAAACCTTGGGTTTCAGGAGTAACTAAAATATATTTCTATAGCATTTTGCAACATGAAATAAGATGAGTCGGGACTCAGATGGGAGGGCTTCTGCAAAGAACTGAAAGGTGTTAGCTTTGATTTCCAAGATCTGACTCTGTTGGCCATCAAGTATCTACCAGTGGGATCAGGCTCTGGGTCAAGGTTAGGGTGAGTCCTAAGGGTCTGTGTATCAACTAGCTCCCCAAAACTTTATCAAATTAAATAAGAAAAAGCTATGTCTTATATTTGTGATGTTTTTCATTTGAGGCATTTGTAAGAAAGGTTCATCTGATCCATTCTTTGTCACTTCAGATGACTCAACAGAATGGTCACAATAACAAGAACCAATTCAGGATACTCCAAGGAAAGATACTAAAGGGAAAGAACAATACCTGTCTCAGAGTGCCCTTAGCTGGGTTCATCAAATCTTCCCTTTATTTCCTAGGTTCTCTAGGGATACCTTGGCAACTCATGCAATAAATGCCATCACACTTCACCAGCACACTTCAATGCTAAATTTTTATAACCAAGCTGTCACATTGCCTTTCTAGGTTACCTTTAAGTAATTTAAAAATAATAATAATAATATGATGCTATTGATTAGTGCAGACTCATGTTGTCACTGGAAAAAAAATCAACATCTGGAATAAAAAGACCTTGGTTCAAGTCCATTTAGCTGTCTACTCACTGTACAACAAGGATTAGGTCCGGCTGAACTCTCTTGCAGCTCAACTTCCTTGTCTACATAGAGAGATACTAACACAGATGACAGGTTTCATCAATGGGCAGTGGCTGCTGAAAGTGTGACTAAACGATTGTGAATCCACAGGGGCAACACAGGGTTAAAGAATCACCAAATCAAAGGCCTGCCATGAACTGAAAAAGAGCATACATGACACACATTTGACATCCCTAGACTTTAAAATATTCTCCTGAGGGTATTACAAATACAAAACATATAAAATTGACTTTTAAAGACAAGTTGTATCCAAATTCTTTCACTATTTATAACTTTCATTACTATTATTGATTGGCTATTAGAAGAGAAATGCAAGGAAGAACACTTGTATACCTTCTGTTTTCAAACCAAATTCTCTTTTATGTCTTCAGCAGTGAGCATTTTCTTAGTGGGCCACTGAAGACAAAATCCCTTTGTTATACAGGCTCTTAAGTGAAGGAGGCTGTGATGGACAGAGTAAACTTCAGACAAAGTGGGAGGAAGCTCTGCCCTGGCAGGCCCAAGAGAGAGCTGCCGTGAGGAGCAAGAGGCAGTGCCTTGGAGTGCTCCTCAACTCATTACAGGCAGGCAGTCACTGACTTTGCCTAGGCACCGGGCCAGCTCTGGCAGGAGATTGAATCAAGGCTATTTGCATGTCTGTTTTCAGAACATTAAGTTTTGTCTACCCATCCAAAGTGAGGAGGAGATCAATGCAATCATGCGGAAAACTTAATTTCTAAAAAAAAGAAGAAATGAAATGTCTTGCTTTCAATTAAGTACAAATTTTATTTTCTGTAAAGTATGACAACTTCCATTTTATTTTCTGTAACATTTCAATTATTCACTAAAACGCTAAAGTATTCTTAGAGAAGGTGCTTAGAAAAGATACCTTCTCTATCCTTAGTATCCTCTAAAGTATCCTTAGAGAAGGTGCTTAGTGTTTCAGTGAAGAGTTCAAACTTTCTCTTATGTGTTTTAAGAGTAATGACAAAACCAGAAAGACATAACTACTACATGGCATAGTGCTGGGTGCTGTCACTTCTATGTTATGTCCTTGGGTCCCCACAGTAGTCCTATGACATGAATCTAAGGCTTAGAAATGTCATGGGCCAGGCAATTGGGTAACTGCCACAGTTTAAAGTATGTGGAAATACCCAGAAATTTTAAACAGTGCTGGCAACTTTGTGTTGACCCTTTCTATGAATAGTTCCCTGGTTATTTCTAATTCTCATTAACTTGGAATAATGCAAGCCATTCAGCAATATGATACGAATAGATATTTCCTTTTCAAAACATTGCACAAATACATGATTTCCTTCCTCTTTCCACCCAGTAGGAGAAGTAGGAAAAGAGCACAGTAATAGGAATTTACCTCCAAGCTATAAAGCCTTCCTATCCTTTCAGTAATCACCAAAGAGAGTTCCTAGTTACTAAGGAGACCATAACAGACTGCATTAGATTCAAGTATGACATTTGGGTTGCCTGGCTAGTGAACACCAAACAGCAAGGAAAATATTATTGTTGCTGAAATCATTTGATGTCTATGACTAATAAAAAACACGTTGGCAAATTGAATTGTTTGAAATGCCCAAAGGGCTTGGTTAAAGCTATGAATTAATAGCAGAGAGCAATTCTTTCTGGAGAAAAGAAAAAAAATAGATGAAGATGTTGAACTATTTTTAAGTGTATCTGAGTAATCAAAAGGTCTCAACAGAAACGTTAGACAGCCAATCTAAGTCTTTTATCCAATTTTTAATTTAAATTTAATTTTCCCCTCCCTTATAGCTAAATATTAAAGTGACATTTTGATTCACATCATCCTTGAATTCTAAGGGACCCACAGGCTTTCTTGGCCTTCTTATCCAACTTCTCACAAATACCAGAATTATCTTTAAAGTGTACCAACTACACCAACCCTGGAGGCTTTGAGGGCTGAGATGTCCATTTACTCATGTGCTGTGCCCCTCAGGGAGCTGGAGAAAGCCAGAAGTGGAAGGAGTTGAGGGAAGCCCAACTTCCAGTGACCTCTCAACCCAGGTCCCACAGGTCACCAAGGGCCTGTCTGAAGATGTCCATCCAGTCCCTGCTTGATCTTTCCCAGAGCAGGAGGTCTTTGCCAGGATGCATCCTATCCTGTTCTGGATGCAGCTCTGATTGTCGGAGGGTTCTTTCTCATGTTGTGCCAACGTCTGCCTCCTCATGGTTTCTACCCATTGTTCTTCATGTTATCTTGAAAACAACATTGTTTGACTCAGCTTCCGCTCCTCTTGAATAGTCCCTTAGGTAACTAAAGTCAACTGCCATGACTGCCCTGTATACTGTAATGTCTTCTCCAAACTAAATAGTCTCAATTTCCTTCTCAGATTATAAGGTAAATATACAAATATTATAATAGAAGAGACAGAACATATAATTACCGTAAAAGACAGACAGGAACGTGTTTTCTGGTAACTGAATATTTTTTTAAAAAGAGTTAAAATGTGTACCTAGAAAGGTGAAATTCTTAACTGATATTGAGAAACCCTGTCTCTGTGCACTGAGTTCCTGAATTCTATTCATCAAATTATTCCATCAAAATGAAAATGTAGCTTGGTAAGCCTTTTTCTTAGTGACAGACACCATGGCAGCTCCTGGTGACTGTTCATTAATTCTCACCTCACTGCATTTATTTTTTCTTGTGTTTATTTACTGTCAACACATACTTTGAGAAAAGTTTCTGGAAAAATACATATCTGCATGTGAAGAGTTGTGACATGATTTGAGAATTTGAATACCATTTATTAAGAATTAAGGGAGGGGCAACGTAAGGAAGATAAATCTTAGTTCCTTCTCTCCCAATATCCTATAATGAAAACTTGCAAACATACAAAAAAGTTGAAATAATTATATAGTAAACACCCATATAAGTCAAAAAATAGATTCTACAATGAATATTTTACTATCTTCTTCATCTTATCAGGTATCTATTGTTTCTCTATCCAACTGTCTTATTTATGCATTTCAATGCAACTTGCTCTCATTAGCACACCTAGTCCTTAACATTTCAGCACACATACTATTGTTAGTTCTTTTAGGACACTTTCTAGCACTCCCTTCACAATCTCTCTTGCCTTATTTTCCCTCCTTCTCCCCACTTTCTCAATTTTCATTTCTGTACCCTTCCTCCTACTCTATATCTCCAAAGTTCTAAATTGTAAAAAGAAAGTGTAGAAATTTGAGCGTGGAAGAGTATTGAAGAGGAAAAGGTCAATGGTGACCATCCAGGACCTCATAAAGTGCTGTCACTGCAGGCCTGGGATAGATGAGATCCTCATGAACAAGCTGACCCAAACCAGCTCACAAGAGACAGAGGTATATATTAAAATGCCAACTTAATAATTGAAAAACACAGCTGTCCAGCTGCCAAATACCCAGACATATTTCTTGGTCAGCTCGGTCTCTCCTGAACTAAGGTACACGACAGGCCAAATTATGAAGCCTTTTAGTGAATAGAGGCTCAGAAGAAAGGAATTCGTTAGAAGGTCTTCATGACTTGGAGGTAGAGACTTCATCAGTCTTCATGTTTCAACATCTGGCCAGCATCGTGCCTGACACCCAGAGGATGCATCCTAATAATTAGTACTACCTCTTTACAAGTACTGCCATGAAAACCAGGCCTTTGCGTTGTGGCTCAGGGTACCTCTCACCTGGATTGTGCTGGCTGAACCTTGCCTAATTCTACCCTCTAACTCCCCTTAAAGAAGTTCCATGCCTACCGTTCTCCTTCGAGTAACACATTCCTTTTAGCCGTGTTTATGCCATTAACTAAGCTTTAGTGAAGTCCTGATCTCCCTGTTTGGGGTCTAGAAGATAACCTGATCTGAGTGACTTCCCAAAGGTTTAGATCTCATAAATCATCCGGATGATGTATGTAGTCGTACTGCAACAAAGCAAAAAGTGAAATGAGGGGTCTTTGAAATGAGAGGCCCATTTCTATTTAAGACCGTTTTTGATAAATTGATTTTACTGGTGTTACTCTCAAAGAGTAGAGTAATTCCCTGCTGTCTGAGTATACTGCCTTCAGAGGCCAGGGAAGAACATGATTTTCCCTAGTGAGCAAAAACCATCCCTTCCCTATCTCAAGATTTATGTCTGATAAGAAATGTTAGTAGATCATTTTCTGAGCTTTCTAATTACCAGCACACAAAGACTTGGCAAGGTGAGCTCTTCAATGGAAAGGTAGCTATACAAAAGCAACACGAAAGTACAAATGCAACACCTTTCACAACAGACAGCTTCTCCAAAGTAGCAGATAAACCCAATTTTAAAGAATCAAATCTACTTTGAAACCCTAAAAGGAACTTTTGAGTCATGAAGTCTCAAGGTGAATCCTTCAGTTATGTAACAAGCTCCCGATTCAGCTCTCCCAAAGATTTAGATCTCATAAATCAAATTATTTTAGAGCAAGGCATTCCTGTTCACTACTGCTTAAAAACCATTCTTATGTTTGACCCTTTCTTACCCTTGACACTTTCCCCATATGGATCCCATACTAAATATCAGAAAACACCAGCATTTGGTGGTCACATCACACATTTTAGAGTGTATCTGAAAGCAAACCATTATAGTGTTGAGGGGGAAATGACTTAGAATCAAGGCTCTATTTCACATGAGTCTACTTACAGATGGGGAAAAAAAGTCTGATACCAGTAGGCATTAGTACCTCGGTGGCAAATGCCAACTGGCAACTAGAGTTCTTCTAATTGCCTCTATTATAAGCAACAGGGTTCTGACCCAGATAAAAACTCTTCAAAAGTGTAAAAGATACTATGATGTAGAGAGTGGGCTTTTTTTGTTGAGGGTTCAAACGCTCTGACAGGAGCACATACACTGTTTCACAAACCTCGAACAGGACTCAATCTAGATAAACAGGGAGTGTTTCATCTAAGCAGGCTTCAAAGGCAGTGTTTGTTCAGACATCATTCCTTTTATTTCTTTGATGCGTCTGTCCCCAGTGATGGAAACTCTTACTTTTTTATTTTTTATTTTTTTAAGAAACTGAAGCATGAAAAGAAAGTGAAAAAGCTACAAACTGATTTGGCAACAGCTAAGCAAGAGGCTGCCATCACAGTTCTGGAACTCAATGAGAAGATAAAGACTCTATGTGAAGGAAAGCCAGCCCCTAGAGGTCAGTATTACCACGTGACAGAGCCACACTGGCCCATCAGCTGGGTAATGTATGTAGTTGTATTGGCAACAAAGCAAAAAAAACGAGGCCACAGGCCTGGCCTGACCTCTGTGTGGCACCAATAGATACAGCACATGAGCTACTGACTCCAGGCTGGATTCACTTTCACCTTGAGAGGGACAGAGAATGAATAAGCGGTTTGCTCGTTAAGGGAAAGTCTTTGAGGCTGAAGAGCTAGACTGAAATAGATCTGAGAAGTGTTGCTGGACAAGCTGGGTGGTAGTAGGGGGAGGGCAGGGCGTAAGAAGGAAGGCAGGCGCCTGCAGGGACTGGGCTCTGGAGTGAGACAGAGCTGTCTGAAAACACAGGCTGACAGACTAGGGCACGGGGAAGAGAAGATAATCTTTTTTTTTCCAATAGGCAAATGAACCAGAAACAAGCAGGGAAGGCTGGCTGGAGATGAAATCTGGGTAGTTCAGAAAATTGTTAATAGCCACATTGGTTCTGATTTTTTTTAAAAAAGACTTCTCCAGCTAACAAACTATAAACACACCGTTAGGCAACAAACAAGAAACCCCCAAATCTCAGACTGTTATTTTAGCGAGAACACTAGTTAACATTTAATACAGTACCATGGGCCAGGTATTTTGCTAAGCATTCCATGTCTACTTAATTCTAAGAATAACCTCTAAGGTAAGCACATTTACGAATTCCCTAAGAATAAGCAGAGGCTTAGAGATGTTCATTACCCTGCCACTGCACAAGCAACACTTGGAGAGTTAGCCTCTAGAGCAGCAGCTGACTGTACCCTACTGTGCCTTTCCCATCTTTGGGAGACTCAGGGCATTCCCTCTGCTATGTCACAGTAATATCAAACTTCATTCCTGCCTGGTGGATCTCTTGCAAAGCTGTGGTTCCCTGGGAAAAATGTCTTCCTTTGATGTGTGCCACTCTTGCAAAGCCAGGAACATGTCATCGTTCTTACTCTGCCTTCCTTTATTACTCATAAGTAATTGTGGAAAAAGAGGAGTAATGCAGAACCAAATGGAGGAGGAGGAAGCAGGTGAAGTGTAGTTTCAGAAAGGGAGACACTCCCAGCACCCTGACTACATGGTAAAGCTTTTCATATGAATTTGATTTTCATTTTCAATTTTGAATAGTGCTTTCCCAGGATGCAAATTGCACATAACATTGTGAACTTGAAACACAGTTTGTTCTTTCAATAAAACAGCATAAAGGCAGTTTGTAAATTTGCTTTTACCACCATGAAGCCTAAAAGAATAAAATCCATTAGAGAATATTATCCATTTAAAAGTCCTTATTCTGAGGCATTAGCCAGATTTTTCACTGGTTTCATTAGAAGAAACTGACAATGATTGTACAGCACATTGGAGAAGTTCCCCAGCTCACTTAAGAGAAGCTTTCAACTTTTCAATTGCATTTTAAACCCCGTGCAAAGAAAAATAATCGCAAGGTCTCTAATTCTTCTTAGTTTCATTTTTTCAATATTACTTACTGTCTAATGACAATTTTGTCTCTTGGATATTTTGAGAGGGCAAAATTTAAATAATACTGAGGGACTAGGACTCTAATGGCTTGGGAGAGGGAAGAAAACATTAAATCCTACCTTTTTTTTTGCCCATTATTCTGTTTGTGTGTGTGGTTTTTTTAACTACCTGTAGAGAAAAACATGGCTACTCATGAACAGATGTAAATTTAAAATTTAAATAAAGCCAGTCATTGTAAGATCCATTATGGATCAAAACAGCGATTCTCTTTTGGAGCTACATGTTGCTTCTCTTATTTGGTAGGGAAACTGACTCAGTTGACTGACATGTAGCACTAAGATCCTAAGTCAAATATTTGCACAATCTTGCTCTTCCGCAGGTCCCTTGCAACCTCACCCAAATTCAATAGTCCGGGAGATTGTCAAGGCCATTGTGGTCCCAGCATAACATTAACCATCATTCTCAGAAACCTTGGTAACCTTGGCCTCTGAATTCACTTCAGAATAAAGTCTGAAAAGATCTCCAGTAACTTTAACACATAATGACCCCTATTTAATCACAGGACAATTAGGGCTGACCCACCCCCCCAACACACACATGTTTCTGGACCTAGAACACCACCACTCCTCTGATTATCTTGTAAAATGTTTGTTTTGGGTTTTCAGACCTGTTTGCAAATGAGCTCCAGTCATAACAGCTTAAGGAGAAAGGGTGATTTACTGGCGCATGTAAATAAACCAAGAGAGAGCACTGCACTAGCCTTAGAGTCAGATGGATTCCAGTCTAAAGTACCATCAGGAAACTTCTGTGTCACTCATCACTGCTTCTCTCTGCATTGAGACTTGATTCTCTCAAGCTAGATGTCAGAAGAGAATGGAAATATGGCCACAAGCAGCTATGGGCTGCTCTCCTTATCATATAATCTCCAGGGAAGAAAGAAAGCATTTTTCCACTAGCTCTAGTTGGAAAGTACAAGAAAGAACTCAGTCCTACCTTAGGTTGGGTACCCATCTGTGGATATGAACCAATCTTTGTGGCCAGGGCTGAGGAAATAAGGTTGGACAAACCATGGTCATGTCCCCACCACTGGGTGGCAGGGTAGAGGAAGTAAACATGCGGAAAGAGAATGCTCCAGCTAGCAGCTCCCACCAAAGGCACAGAGCTGGATTAAGAGAAATCCACTTTCTTAAAGGAATATCTCATTACTGGAAAAGAGTGATAGGCAAAATCAGCATCTTCTAGCCAGGCGTGGTGGTGCATTCCTGTAATCCCAGCTACTTGGGAGGCTGAGGCATGAGACTTGCTTGAACCTGGGAGGCAGAGGTTGCAGTGAGCTGAGATCTTGCCACTGCACTTCAGCCTTGGTTCTGAAAGAGCAAGACTCTGTCTCAAAAATTAAAATGGAAATAAATTTAAACAAACAAACAAAAAACATCTCCAATACACCTTCAACTAGTGGTCAAGTTAAAATGTAGTGTAGGCCAGGCATGGTGGCTCGCACTTGTAATCCCAGTGCTTTGGGAGGCCGAGGTGGATGGATTGCCTGAGGTCAGGAGTTCGAGACCAGCCTGGCTAACATGGGGAAACCCCATCTCTACTAAAAATACAAAAATTAGCTGGATATGGTGGTGGGTACCTGTAATCCCAGCTACTCCAGAGGCTGAGGCAGGAGAATCACTTGAACCTGGGAGGCAGAGGTTGCAGTGAGCCGAGATCCCACCACTGCAGTCCAGCCTGGGTGACAGAGTGAGCCCGGGTCTCAAAAAGTAAAATAACATATATATACATATATATAGTGTAATACTTAAGGAGCCACCCATACCATGGGTATTTGTACTTTAAAAGTCGATTCTTCTCAATGAACAAAAGACTGTCATGATCTAAGAAATAAATCTCCAATGGTATAATTTCAGAACCCATAATAAATAGAGAATGAACCACTTTGGAAAAGGAGTTCCCTTCTAGCCTTCAGTAAGTGATACATGGTCACCTACTCTGAAGGCTTGCTTTGTTGTAACAATTATATGGCGAGAAGGGAAAAAAAAGTGTTGATTCTAAGTGACATTTGTTACCTAGATTAGCATTCAGCTATTTCTCTGTTATAGTTACAAACTGATGCTTACAGTTCTAACAAGCAGATTAATGAAATGTTTCCAAATAAGTTAGAACTCCTTTTCACCTCTGTGTGATTTTTCCTTGTTTGGTTCGTTTTCTAAGCAGCCTATAGGTCATTCAGGTCTGCCATTCAGGTCTTCCGATCAGAGGAGTCAGAGGGATCTTCCAGAATATTAGGAATATTTTTAGGCATATTCATATTCAAATTAATGAAATAGTGTGCTATCAAACTTCTTTCTTTTTTAAAAACATAAACACAGTAAACTATTTCATTGGCAGTGTGCTTAAATTACCTCCAAAGAAATAAACGATTTAAGTCGATGGAAAGTTCAGCTGAAAAGAAAAGCACCTTTATTACAAAACTGGCACAGCGGGAAACTTACTTACAGCCTGAGTGTTGTTTGTTAATTTTACTTTGTTCAAATAATCACAACCCAAGGCAGATTCCTTCCATCATTTCCACACCTGAAATGCTTACAGCTCTATTCAGCAGAACTCAGTAAAACACCTATTGTATCCCTTCAAAGCTTGAGTTCACCTTTTGGTACACTTCAGTATGCAGGAACCTAAGGTTAAATTTTAAAACAATCCTTGTGGCCAGTCGTGGTGGCTCACACCTGTAATCCCAGCACTTCGGGAGGCTGAGGCAGGCATATCATCTGAGGTCAGGAGTTCAAGACCAGCCTGGCCAACACGGTGAAATCCCATCTCTACTAAAAACACAAAAATTAGCCGGGTGTGATGGTGGGTGCCTGTAATCCCAGCTACTCAGGAGGCTGAGGCAGGAGAATTGCTTGAACCTGGGAGGTGGAGTTTGCAGTGAGCCGAGACCGCACTATTGCACTCCAGCCTGGATGACAGAGCGAAATTCTGTCTCTCCCACACATACACACAAAAAACAACAATAATCCTTGTTTCCTTTAGCTTAGAAGGACAGTTACTTTGCAAAAGACCTTATTGACTGTGTCCTGTTGTTGGTGCATGAGTAGTTACTTGATCTGATGAAAATGCCTGCCTTTGACCAGAACATCAGGAACTTGGTTTATAGATTTCAAGCTAGCATACTTAACGGAATGCATCCTTCTGAACTTTTTTCCTTTAGTTTCTTTTTCTTTTCTCTCTTAATACACACAGCTACCAAATAAGGTGTCTAGCCTACATATGCATGTCCCCATTATCCCAATGAAAGTCCTGGCAACTCAAAAGTTATCTCTTTGTTTTACTCCCATTAAGGAGGTACTCCCCAGGTAGTGCTGGTACATCCCAGGGTAGGCTTATCCAAGACTCAATGTCTGACTCAAGCCAGCTACACTTTTGAGGGGAAGCCTGTAATAGGATTAACATTTTAGTGATTTTTCAGTGACACATAACTTTTTAAACACTAGACAACTTATCCCATTTATTTTAAGTATCAGACTATTGCTGTCCTACATTCTTGAGAAAGTCTGGAAATATATTTCTTTGCCAACACCCCAGAGCCAATTTTCATCAGTATTTTAAAGTGAATCTTTTATCATGATGCTCACTCCTAGACACTGAGTTCAAACCTTCTCTCTCTTGCAATATTCTTTTTACCTCTCCACCTGCAAACTTCCTTAGGATCAAAGTTCCTGTGGCAACTAGGTGTTAGGAAAAGAGGGATTTGGAGGTGACAAAAATGTTCTGGAATGAGATATAGCAGTGGTTGCACAGTATTTTTAATACAGTAAAGCCACTGTACACTTTAAAATTGTTAACATGGTGAATTTTATGTTATGTGAACATTATATCCATTAGAAAATAAAAAAGTAGGCCGGGCGCGGTGGCTCAAGCCTGTAATCCCAGCACTTTGGGAGGCCGAGACGGGCGGATCACGAGGTCAGGAGATCGAGACCATCCTGGCTAACATGGTGAAACCCCGTCTCTACTAAAAAAATACAAAAACTAGCCGGGCGAGGTGGCGGGCGCCTGTAGTCCCAGCTCCTCGGGAGGCTGAGGCAGGAGAATGGCGTAAACCCGGGAGGCGGAGCTTGCAGTGAGCTGAGATCCGGCCACTGCACTCCAGTCCGGGCGACAGAGCGAGACTCCGCCTCAAAAAAAAAAAAAAAAAAAAAAAAAAAGAAAATAAAAAAGTAGTGATTAAAGCAATCCTAACACTGACTAAAAACCCTGTCAAGTGTAAGTGTGTTTTAAAGAAAGTGCATTGGGCCTAAATAAAATCTTGAGTTGGCAGCATTCCAAGCGTTTAGAGAGAGGTCATGTTAATATTTACTGGAATAAGACTAGGCTTGAATAGCTGTCCACTTGTGTGTAGGTCTGTTGAACAATGCCACCTTTTCCTCTTCTAATTTCTCCCAGCCTAGCTTTTTCAAAGCTGTTATTCGCCATACTAGCAACCAATTATTTGACCAAGAGTTCTACAGGTAACCTTCTTTCACCACTGAACACAGATATTTGTTTTCCCAGTCTACCTAGGCTTTTCTAAGAAAGTAACTAGTCTGGTCTTGGAATTTCACTGTTTCAGCTGCTGGGACTTCGTTAAAAACCACTGCTCACCATCATCAGACTTTATGGAGCTCAGGTCGATATGTAGTCAAAAGCACAGTGTTTTTCCACTTTCTGCTCCCTACTCTCTACTATGTCCAAGGGTGCTATTGCCTTGACAGAAAATTAAGAAGTGACAATGTGCTAGCAGCCCTCGCTCTCAGCGCCTCCTCAGCCTCGGCGTCCACTCTGGCAGCGCTTGAGGAGCCCTTCAGCCCGCCACAGCACCATGGGAGCCCCACTTTGGGCTGCCTGAGGTCAGAGCCTCCTCCCTCTGCTTGCGGGGAGGTGTGGCGGGAGAGGCATGGGCGGGAACCGCGGCTGCGTGCGGGCTCCCGGGCCAGGGCGAGTTCCAGCGGGCGCGGGCTCCGCGGACCCCGCACAGGGAGCGGCTGGCGGACCGGCCCAGCGCGCCCAGGGCAGTGAGGGGCTTAGCACCCAGGCCAGCAGCTGCAGAGGTTGCGCGGGGTCTTCCAGCAGTGCTGGCCCGCAGGGGCCGCACTCAAATTCTCGCCGGGCCTTAGCTGCCTCCCCGCAGAGCAGGGAACCTGCAGCCGGCCATGTCTGAGCTCCTCCCCCTGCGGTGGACTCCCGCGCAGACCTGAGCCTCCCCGACTAGCGCCGCCCCCTGCTCGGTGGCGCCGGGTCCCATGGACAGCCCAAGGGCTGAGGAGTGCAGGCACCGCTCAGGACTGGCGGGCAGCTCCGCCTGCAGCCCCGGTGCAGGATCCACTGGGTGAAGCCAGCTGGGCCCCTGAACTGGATGGGACTTGGAGAACTTTTCTATCTAGCGGGAGGATTGTATGTGCACCAATCAGCACTCTGTGTCTACCTCAGGGTTTGTGAATACACCAATTGGTACTCTGTATCTAGCTAACCTAGTGGAGACTTGGAGGACTAACACTCTGTGACTCTGTGTCTAGCTCAAGGATTGTAAATACACCAATCAGAACTGTGTCTAGCTCAAGGTTTGTAAATACACCAATTGGTACTCTGTATCTAGCTAACTCTGTATCTAGCTAACTAGCACTCTGTGACTCTGCGTCTAGCTCAAGGATTGTAAACGCACCAATCAGCTCTCTTTCAAAATGGACCAATCAACTCTCTGTAAAGTGGACCAATCAGCTCTCTATAAAATGGACCAATCAGCAGGATGTGGGTGGGGCCAGATAAGGGAATAAAAGCAGGTTGCCTCAGCCAACCGGGGGCACCCGCTGGAGTAGCCTTCTGCATCCTGGAAGCTGTGTTCTTTTGCTCTTTGCAGTAAATCTTGATGTGTCTCAGTTTTTGGGTCCATGCAGCTTTTATGAGCTGTAATACTCACCGCAAAGGTGTGCAGCTTCACTGCTAACAGCGAGACCATGAACCCACCAGGAGGAAAAAGTTCCAGACACATCTGAACCTCTGAACACACCATCTTTAAGATGGACACCATCTTAAACTCTGGACACACCATCTTTAAGAACTGTAACACTCACTGTGAGGGTCCACAACTTTATTCTTGAAGTCAGTGAGAAAGAGAACCCACCAATTCCGGACACAAAATCACAAGAGATGTCTCCCCCACAGGAATCATTACCCCAGGATTTGCAGGAAGGAATTTACTTTTACAGCACTACCACTGAATTTTCAGATACAGAAGCTACTCCAAGGTGGGATATTTTACATTTACACCAATACACACTAGCAAATAACAGTAGGAAAAAAATAAGAGAGCATAGGAGTGATCAACTAAAGGTGTACTTTCTAAATATGATAAATTCCTAAGAAGTTTTAATATTTGCCTCATATAAATAGCTTATATTTAACTAAAAAGTTAAATATTAAAAAATCTATAGGTCTCATTCAGAGATTGCCTGTTATCCCTTCCTTTGTCCACTGAAAGTGTTTTCCTGAAATAGAGCCACTATACCCCTAAACCAAAGTCGTCTTCCTGATTTCAGAAGTTTCCACAAGGATAAGCATCTGTTTCAGGAGTCCCTGTAGAGCTTAGAGATTTATTGCACAGAAGATCCCAACAAATGTTACTTCTTCCAGCTGAAGGCTGTGGCCTAATTCAATATGTACAAATTCAGTGTGATTGTGATTTTCAAAATGTCATTTTAGAGACCTATAGGCTTAAATAGCACTGAGGTAAAAACTAAGCATTGATCAGGACTTTGTTGGTTGCAAGTGACAGAAACTAAAATGAAACTAGTTGAAGGAAAGGGATGTATGAGCCCTTCAGGCTGGTAAGGAGGCTGAACCGCAGACTTTCTAGACTGCTCCCTTGGCCCCTCCTTGCCTGTTGACCCCATGTAGACTACTGCAGGTACAGAAAGGGAAAGGATCCCTTGGCTGTCCAGTCTTAACCCTCTATAGTGAACACTTACCATTCCTGCTCAGAACCACTTCCCCCTTCTTTTGGTAACAGAGGCATGATTTCTGTTACTGAAAGAAAAGGGAAGAGACTGCATCTCAAAAAAAAAAAAAAAAAAAAAAAACCAGAAAGCTATCATATCATTACCATAAATTTTTTTTTTCTTTAGGTAGTTAACACTGGTTTATAGTGCTTGCAATCAAAGAACATTAATTCGCACCCAACTCCAGGTAACAGAGCTTCCTTCTCAGTCTACAAAGAAATCTCAGAGAAGGAATTTGATTGCCCCTGCTCATATCACTTTCTTACTCCTTAGATCAATTACTGCGGCCAAGGCAATGGGATATGATCCTGGACCACACCTGAGTCATGTGCCAGAGGTGAAGGGCTAGGGTGTGTTACCAGATAAAAGAAGATGAGGAAGCTTTCTGGATAGAAGACAAAATACACCTCTCACCATGCCTTCTAATCTGTTTTTAGTTAAACCTTATAAACTTGGAGAAGAGAACTATCCACTGTTTTATCTTGTCAGGAAAGTACACAATTTCTCTTCTTTTTTCTCCCTCTCATTTTTACACTACTTATTTAGGTCCTTCCTTTGCTAGAGGTCTGGAAATCTATTTATTTTGTAATTAACAAAGGGCAAAAAGACTACTCTGAAATTTTTGGTTGGGGTCCAGTGTTTTCTAACTGCACCAGCTGTGGGAATTCAATGATGTCAAGGTCCCTCCCTCCTTTGTTTATAAGACTAATTTTGGAATTAGACCATTATCAGGAAATGGTGTTCCCTTCCTTCTGTCCATTCCTTAGGAATGGAACTTTTTGTTTGTTTGTTTAAAAAAAAAAAAAAAAAGTCTTCTTGCCTCTGTATCCAGAGAGGCAAGCACCAGCTAAATGTCAGACAAGGCACGAGGGAATTGGAGCTTGATCAGTTTCAAAAGTTTCCTTCTTAACTACAGAGACTGCTCTGATTACCTGAAGGGCATGTACTGCTTGGGAATGCTGCTAAATAGCTCAGACTGGAGCTGGGGAGGAAGATCCTTCCTTCCAGGATATTTGCAGAACAGTCTTGGGCACTCCTTTGTCAAACATCAGCAGATGGACATCAATTTGTCAACATAAGCTGAATTGGAGACTTTGGGGTTGCAAACAATTGTCAGCCAGCTGTCAATAGTGGAGCAGCTGTCCCTGGTATAAACCACTTGTTGACAAAGAAAAAGTGAATGGTGTTCTCTCCTGCCGCTCTCCAGAAACCTCACTATTATGTTATTTAGTAACTCAGTGTTTCATGATAGGAGGTTAAGGATAGAGATTAGCTACATTGGTCATATGAATACATTTGGAGGAAAGAGTAGATATTTTTAGGGAGCTTGAGCTCATCAAATCAAATTTAGAAAGGATGCACAAAACCAAATTCTGCTGGACAAGCAGGAGACTTCTGTTTGACGGCACAGGATTTATTTCTGGCCAGTAGGATAATGTTATATGTATCTAATATGTATATTAGACATAAACCTCCGTGCATTATGGTAATCTATGTGCATATGGTAATTTACTATGGTATTCTAAAGATACACTGGCGTGGACCAGATTACCCTACTATGCCTCTAAATTCCTCAATAAAATAAAGCCATAATTTGATATTTGCCAAAGAACAAATAATTAAAAAGAAAAAATGTAAGAGGAATAGCATTCATTTTTCCTTAGTTGCCTCGTATGCAGTTGGATCCCAGAAAAGTGTATTATTAACTCAGCCAAGCATAAGAAACGGGTCTGGCAAGACTGAAAATGTTACTGCTCTTCTGCACGTGCTTTTCTTAATCCCAGAAACTGTGGCTATAAATGTCCCCTGACTCCCCAGTTTTCCACTAAGACCTGGAAGTTCTGCTATGCCAAGCTATCATCTGAATCTGGGCACACTGATAGAGCATCTGCTCCATAAAGATGGTCAAGACATGTTCCAGGGGCTACTTTTTTTCCATGGCTTTCCTGGTGAATAAGTAAGGAACCTCGTTCCTATTCTAGAGAACTTTGAATAGAACTTGGCAAACAAAGGAAGGAGGAGCCCTCAGCCACAGACTGAACTTGCATTATTATACTGTCGACCCTTGAACAACATATGTTTGAATTGTGCTGGTCCACTTATACCCAGATTTCCTTCTGCCTCTGCCACCCCTGAGATGACAAGACCAACCCCTTCTCTTCCTCCTCCTCCTCAGATGCTGAAGATGAAGATATTGGATCCATTTTTCTGCTTAATGGATAGTCAATATGTTTTCTCTTCCTCATAATTTTCTGAATAACATTTTCTTTTCTCTAGATTGCTGTATTATAAGAATACAGTATGTGATACGTATAACATAAAACTTGTGTTAACCCGCTGTTTATGTTATCAGTAAAGCTTCTAGTCAACAGCAGGCTATTAGTAGTTCAGTTTTGGGGGAGTCAAAATTATATGTGAATTTTTAACTGTGCAGGAGGTCAGCAACCTTAACCGCTGTGTTGTTCAAGGGTAAACTGTAAATTGATTGATTGTAACTCAAAAAGGTAGATTGCTGAGGCCAAGGAAATGAAAGGATGCAAAGAGAGATGACAAGAGAAATACATGTATGCTTCAGGAATGAAAGAAAACAAGAATTGTTACCAGTCCTCGAAGGCAGAACAAGTACTTACAAGACAGATCAAGGGGATAAAACTTAGCTCTATAGAATCACTATGTTATAATCTGTATTAACTTAACTCTTAAAAAGGCTGGGTGCAGTGGCTCACGCCTATAATCCCAGCACTTTGGGAGCCCGAGGCAGGCGGATCACTTGAGATAGGGAGTTTGAGACCAGCCTGGCCAACATGGGGAAACCCTGTCTCTACCAAAAAATACAAAATTTAGCTGGGTGTGATGGTGCAGGCCTGTAATCCCAGCTACTCTGGAGGCTGAGGCATGAGGATCACTTGAACCCGGGAGGCGGAGTTTGCAGTGAGCTGAGATCATGCCGCTGCACTCCAGCCTGGGTGACAAAGAGAGACTCATTTCAAAAAAATTAAAAAAAATAGAAAATCCCCAAATTTATAAGGCAATAGGATAGCAAAAATTTTTATCACACTAGGCTGTCTGTGATAGGATTCTGACTTCACACAAACGTATCATCCTCTAAGTTGACTCACAATATGTCAACCTATTTGACAATGCCTTCCAGTCCCTTTATCCCTGCTGACCAGAACAATTTTGATGGCTGTTCAGAGTAAATAGGTTTTTGTAACTTTGGATGAGTGCCAAAACCTCTAAATTTCTGACAAAATGTAGTTAACTTTCAATATGCTTTTATTTCATTTTTGTAAGGTTTTGCCACAGCCAGACATTATTCATTTTCATTTTAAATTATGTATAGCATTAATTAATTCATAATGTTTATTTACTATTTTTTAAAGATTAACAAGCTTTTAACATAAGAACTCCTTTAAAATACATATTTTTAATTTTCAAATTTTAATACTTTATATATCTATTGTGATCATATTGTTAGATCTAAAAGTCAGGACAGCCAGGCATGGTGGCTCACACCTGTAATCCCAACACCTTGGGAGACCAAGATGGGTGGATCACTTGAAGTCAGGAGTTCGAGACCAGCCTGGCCAACATGGTGAAACTATGCCTCCACTAAAAATACAGAAAATAGCCAGGCGTGGTGATTGGTGCAGTCCCAGCTACTCAGTAGGTTGAGGCAGGAGAATCACTTGAACCCGGGACACAATAGTTGCAGTGAGCCGAGATCACGCCACTGCGCTCCAGCCTGGACAACAAAGTGAGACTTCGTCTCAAAAACAAACAAACAGGGCCGGGCGCGGTGGCTCAAGCCTGTAATCCCAGCACTTTGGGAGGCTGAGACGGGCGGATCACGAGGTCAGGAGATCGAGACCATCCTGGCTAACACGGTGAAACCCCGTCTCTACTAAAAAATAAAAAAAAAATAAACTAGCTGGGCGAGGTGGCGGGTGCCTGTAGTCCCAGCTACTCAGGAGGCTGAGGCAGGAGAATGGCATAAACCCGGGAGGCGGAGCTTGCAGTGAGCTGAGATCCGGCCACTGCACTCCAGCCTGGGCGACAGAGCAAGACTCCGTCTCAAAAAATAAAAAAATAAAAAAAATAAAGAAACAAAAACAAACAAACAAAAAACAAAAACAGAAAAAAAAGTCAGGACATCACTTGGGATAAATTCTGACATACAAATTTATATTCATACTCAAAGATATTAGAAATGGGAGCATGCTCCTGAATACTAGGTCTAGTATCACTCTACTTCTAATTCAAATAGGATTGGATGCGAGTATGGAAATGCCATGTTTATTTAACTGTTCTCATTTATGGATGTTAACAACTAAGTGTCACATAGTCATAGAAGCAAAAGTTAGAATTGAATATACTTTTAATAGAATGTACTTAACTCCACAAATCTAAGAGACTGTCAAAGAAATTGAGGGAAATATACAGCTGACTACTCTGAATGTGAGAATCAGTGCTTAGTTTTGCTAATTGTAGCAGAAGAAGACAAAGTATTTAAACCAGAACTTACATAATCCATCTATCCTGATGCTATAAACAAAACTTCCAGATATAAGGGGCTAATCTTTTCTTTTTCATAGCCATAACTTTTCCTTGGAAGTCCCGAGAGAGTCAATAATTGAATTTCAGCAAAGATGACCTTCTTTTGAGGTTGTTTTTGATCTGAAGCCAAAGGGAGACAATTTATTTAGCAGAAGCTGTGGGCTCTACACAAAGATACGTATGTGGAAATAATGGCAAACAAAATAAATTACCTTAATTTATTCATCAATAAAGCAGTATCAAGATGCTAAGAATTCACATCAGAATAAATGCTTATGGGAATGGAAACTGGTTTGAGGTTTTCTTTTTTCCTTTTTCATGAGCACATGCTGTCGAATGCTTTCATTTATATTGTATAAAAAAGCTTTCATCCTTTGAAAACATTTCTGAAGAAAACTGATCTACCAGTCTTCTATTGCCTCAATTATGTCAGCTTTCCTTTTGGTTAATTTAATCTAAGGCAATAAATAAGTAAACACTCTTATCCCTTTCAAATGACTTATTTCTCACGTATATTTCTTTTTCTTTTTTCTTTTCTTTTCTTTTTTTTTTTTTTGAGACAGAGTCTTGCACTGTCCCCAGGCTGGAGTGCAGTGGCACCATCTTGGCTTACTGCAACCTCTGCCTCCGAGGTTCAAGCAATTCTCCTGCCTCAGCCTCCCCAGTAGCTGGGCTTACAGGAACCCGCCACCACGCTCTGCTAATTTTTGTAGTTTTAGTAGAGACGGGGTTTCACCATGTTGACCAGGCTGGTCTCCAAATCCTGACCTCAGGTGATCCACCCACCTTGGCCTCCCAAAATGCTGCAATTACACACATGACCCACCACATGTCTATTTCTGTCTTGGTTAAATTTTATTTGTATTATTCCTGGATTTATTACATGCATCCTTTATAGTAAACACTCTTTTAAAATTAAGTGTTTATGAAAATTAAGCAAGAGTGAAAAAAATCGTGATTGAACTTCGAATCAAGGAAGGGGAAAACAAAATAAATAAATATACTAAAGAATTAAAATCCACATGCGATGAGCAAAATCCAAACCTAACTGAAATGTAAGGCTGGTGGCAGTGGCTTACCCCTGTAATCCCTGCACTTGGGGAGGCCGAGGTGGGCGGATCACGTGAGGCCAGGAGCTCGAGACCAGCCTGACCAACATAGTGAAACCCCATCTCTACTAAAAATACAAAATTAGCCAGCATGGTGGTGCGTGCCTGTAATCCCAGCTACTTGGGAGGCTGAGGCAGGTGGAGGTTGCAGTAAGCTGAGATCGCGCCATTGCACTCCAGCCTGAGCAACAAGAGTGAAACTTTGCCTCAAAGAAAAAAAAAAAGAACTGTGATAGTAGTAGCTCTAGCCATTATGCAACTACAGGGAATTCTCCCCCAAGGCATCACTCTGCTCTGTACCTGCAGGCGTCACATTATTTCCTCTTTCTAGATTGTCCTAACCCTTACTTCCACCCCATCTGCTTTGTCTTCAGATCTTTCTTAAAGGAAGTCTTTTGTGACTGTCTCCATCACCACTACCACCTCCCATCCTTTTCCTGACCTTTGCATGAGTTGTATACCCATAAACCTTATGCATATGACAATCAGAATATCTATTATAGATATCTTTTTGCTTTTCATTTTTTATCAATGTACTGTAGGTTTCTTGAAGAGAAATGAAGATGATGTCTTCATTTCTCTTTGTATTCATGGCCTATCTCAGTGCCTGATGCTTGATAGTCATAAGATGTTGGATAGATGGATATTGAATAAACCTTAATGGAACTGTGTCTTTGTGTCATGTTGCTTAATATGCTTTTTCTTTTCTTTCCTTTTCTTTTTTTATTATACTTTAAGTTCTAGGGTACATGTGCGCAATGTGCAGGTTTGTTACATATGTATACTTGTGCCACGTTGGTGTGCTGCACCCATCAACTTGTCAGCACCCATTAACTCGTCATTTACATCAGGTATAACTCCCAATGCAATTCCTCCCCCCTCCCCCATCCCCTCCCCATGATAGGCCCCAGTGTGTGATGTTCCCCTTCCCGTGTCCAAGTGATCTCATTGTTCAATTCCCACCTATGAGTGAGAACATGCGGTGTTTAGTTTTCTGTTCTTGCGATAGTTTGCTGAGAATGATGGTTTCCAGCTGCATCCATGTCCCTACAAAGGACATGAACTCATCCTTTTTTATGGTTGCATAGTATTCCATGGTATATATGTGCCACATTTTCTTAATCCAGTCTGTCACTGATGGACATTTGGGTTGATTCCAAGTCTTTGCTATTGTGAACAGTGCCACAATAAACATACATGTGCATGTGTCTTAACAGTAGCATGATTTATAATCCTTTGAGTATATGCACAGTAATGGGATGGCTGGGTCATATGGTATTTCTAGTTCTAGATCCTTGAGGAATCGCCATACTGTTTTCCACAATGGTTGAACTAGTTTACAATCCCACCAACAGTGTAAAAGTGTTCCTATTTCTCCACATCCTCTCCAGCACCTGTTGTTTCCTGACTTTTTAATGATTGCCATTCTAACTGGTGTGAGATGGTATCTCATTGTGGTTTTGATTTGCATTTCTCTGATGGCGAGTGATGATGAGCATTTTTTCATGTGTCTGTTGGATGTATGAATACCTTCTTTTGAGAAATGTCTGTTCATATCCTTTGCTCACTTTTTGATGGGGTTGTTTGTTTTTTTCTTGTAAATTTGTTTGAGTTCTTTGTAGGTTCTGGATATTAGCCCTTTGTCAGATGAGTAGATTGCAAAAATTTTCTCCCATTCTGTAGGTTGCCTGTTCACTCTGGTGGTAGTTTCTTTTGCTGTGCAGAAGCTTATACAACAGTAACAGACAAACAGAGAGCCAAATCATGAATGAACTTCCATTCACAATTGCTTCAAAGAGAATAAAATACCTAGAAATCCAACTTACAAGGGATGTAAAGGATCTCTTCAAGGAGAACTACAAACCACTGCTCAGTGAAATAAAAGAGGACACAGACAAATGGAAGAACATACCATGCTCATGGATAGGAAAAATCATTATTGTGAAAATGGCCATACTGCCCAAGGTAATTTATAGATTCAATGCCATCCCCATCAAGCTACCAATGACTTTCTTCACAGAATTGGAAAACACTGCTTTAAAGGTCATATGGAACCAAAAAAGACCCCGCATTGCCAAGACAATCCTAAGCCAAAAGAACCAAGCTGGAGGCATCACGCTACCTGACTTCAAACTGTACTACAAGGCTAAAGTAACCAAAACAGCATGGTACTGGTACCAAAACAGAGATATAGACCAATGGAACAGAACAGAGCCCTCAGAAATAATACCACACATCTACAGCCATCTGATCTTTGACAAAGCTGACGAAAACAAGAAATGGGGAAAGGATTCCCTATATAATAAATGGTGCTGGGAAAATTGGCTAGCCATAAGTAGAAAGCTGAAACTGGATCCTTTCCTTACTCCTTATACAAAAATTAATTCAAGATGGATTAGAGACTTAAATGTTAGACCTAAAACTATAAAAACCCTAGAAGATCTCTTGTCCTTGTATGGTGGCTCACACTTCTAATCCCAGCACTGTGGGTGGCCAAGCTGGAGGATGGCTTGAGCCCAAGGGTTTGAGACCAGACTAAGCAGGACAGTGAGACCCCTTTTCTATAAAAATTTAAAAAGAAAAATAGCTGGGTGTGGGGTGGTGCATGCTTGTAGTTTCAGTTACTCAGGAGGCTGAAATGGGAGGATCACTTGAGCCTGGGTGGTCGAGGCTGCAGTGAGATGTGATTTTGTGACTTTCCCAGTCGCTCCTGTAGATAAGCATCACTATTGTAAAACCTAAGATTAGTCTTCTGAGATGCCACTACACTCCAGCCTGGGCAACAGAATGACAGTGAGAGACCTTGCATTTAAAAATAAATAATAAAGGGCCGGGCGCGGTGGCTCAAGCCTGTAATCCCAGCACTTTGGGAGGCCGAGACGGGCGGATCATGAGGTCAGGAGATCGAGACCATCCTGGCTAATACGGTGAAACCCCGTCTCTACTAAAAAATACAAAAAACTAGCCGGGCGACGAGGCGGGCGCCTGTAGTCCCAGCTACTCGGGAGGCTGAGACAGGAGAATGGCGTAAACTTGGGAGGCGGAGCTTGCAGTGAGCTGAGAGCCGGCCACTGCACTCCAGCCTGGGCGGCAGAGCAAGACTCCGTCTCAAAAAAAAAAAAAATAATAAAAAAATAAAATAAATAAATAAATAATAAAGAAAAGGCTTAGGAATTTAACCTTCAGTGGTCTGGCTGAAGTCCACTGTTGCTTACCTTTATCTAATATCTGGTCCTTTGCAGGTAGTCTCATAACTTATTTTCTTTAACCAACTCAATGCTTTACATTTAAGACAGGTTAATTATGTAGGAAGACAGTTTTGGGAACATCATTTTCATAGTCAAAAATTATTCCATGGATTCCCATTGCCTGTGAAATAAAATTTATATATTTTAGCCTGACATTCAGGGCCCTCCATGAACTGGCCTCAACATTTATTTCTAGATTTATTTCTTAAAACTTCCTTTGTTATACTCATATTCCCCGTCTCTATCATTTGCCCAACAAAACATCTGGTGGAAGCTATCTATCTCTGTTCTCCACTGCTACCTGGTTGGTCTCACTTTGTTTGCTTGGTTATAGATCTCAGATGAGCATATAATTTTGCTCAGCAAAGCAGCCATGATTTTTTCCCCATAGATTGCTTTCTCACTATTCTGTACCCTCATACTTCTCTTCAAACTTCTCTCCTCATTCCCTGTATGTACACCCAGGAAAATGACCTTACGTGTTTGTTTTGAGACAGAGGCTTTCTCTGTCGCCCAAATTGGAGTGCAGTGGCGCAATCTTGGCTCACTGCAACCTCAGCATCCCGGGTTCAAGCAGTTCTCCTTATCTCAGCATCCCGAGTAGCTGAGATGACGGGTGTCTGCCACCTCTCCTGGCTAATTTTTGTACTTTTTACTAGAGACAGGGTTTTGCCATGTTTGCCGGGCTGGTCTTGAACTCCTGACCTCAGGTGATCCACCTGCCTTGGCCTCCCAAAGTGCTGGGATTACAGGTGTGCATCACTGTGCCCAGCCGAAAATGACCTTACTTATGACTCATTGAGCGTCACATGCCATCCGTGAGGGATTCTTATCTTTTATCTTTCCGGTACCAAATCTAAATCCTTGCTTCTTCACTAGTGTTCTCCTGATTGCTTTTTGTTAGAGTGGAAAAAGTATCCCTCCTCCCTTTCAAGGTCTCTCGTTCCACCTAGTGCTCCAGACTCATCATTCTCACCTTTCCAGTGATGTACATATTTGCCTTATCTCATGCATGCATCATACACTCCTCTTTACTAGCTCATTACTATCTGCATAGGAACATGTTGGTATTCCACATCTCTGCAAAAACTTCCTTTGATGCCTCATTTATCAGTCTCTTTGTCCCACTCTCACCTTAGAATAAGGTCAACATTTTGAAAAGATTATCTCCACACAGTATCTTCACTTCTTCACCTCCCTCTCATTTGCTGTTTAATCCACCACATTCTGTTTCTTTCCACCTCATCTACATGAAGGTATTCAACTAACAGTGCTCTTATGTATGGCATTTGCTATCTTTTAGCTTATCTAACAATTTTTGTCCATTTCTTCCCATTGGACCACAAGCTCTTCGAGGGTATATATTGTATCTTCAGCATATTTGTATCCTCCCACAGTACCCAGTACTGTTGCCTTGCATAAAGACGGGCAGAAAACTTTGGGTTTTTAGCAGAGTACTATTAACAGGAATGGAAATGGAAGATGTTGTACAAATTACTAAGCCTAAAAAAAGCCGAGAGGCTGTAAAGAATGTTGGTTACAATAATTATCATTTGAAGATTGTTAAGTGCTTATGTCATAATCAAATTGTAAATTATCTGATGCTAGCATATACTTGGAGCAGTGGAGAAAGCCCTAAAATTAGACACTAAACATCATAGAAACACATGATTTCAAAAGAAAAGGTAGACAATCCTGAGATAATTAAGGTGCTGTTGTTTGTTGTTTTGTTACCATGTAATTCTGATTACATGAGGAAGATTAACTCCTGGATGGCACTAGCAGAACAGAAAAATACAGATGTAGTTATTTCTAAATTTATAGAGAAACTGGTTTAGAATCTAAGATGCTGACATTAGTTGAGCTGTAGCATGGATTCAAAATGCCTTTAAAAAAATCTATGTGAACTGAGGCCGAGTGCGGTGGCTCACATCTGTAATCCCAGCACTTTGGGAGGCCGAGGCGGGCGGATCACAAGGTCAGGAGATCGAGACCATCCTGGCTAACACAATGAAACCCTGTCTCTACTAAAAATACAAAATATTAGCCGGGCGTGGTGGCGGGCGCCTGTAGTCCCAGCTACTCGGGAGGCTGAGGCAGGAGAATGGCATGAACCCAGGAGGCAGAGCTTGCAGTGAGCCGAGATGGCGTGACTCCACTCTAGCCTGGGCGACAGAGCGAGACTCCATCTCAAAAAAAAAAAAAAAAAAAAATCTATGTGAATTCAAAATGTGGTTCGATTATAATCAGAAGTGTGTATGTACATTTCAAGTATGTAGGTGATGTGGAAGGAATTTTAAATTTTATCTTTATGAGCTCTAATAGTTCACTTGGCAACTGGCAGTGCAGTCCTCTGACATCATTTTCTCATTGTTGACTAGTTTTATGAAGATGTGGCGTTGTTCTAGAGATAAATTGAATAATTATGAATTTAAATAAAGTACTCAGAAATCTGTGTTATAGTTGGCCAAATGTGCAAATAAATATTTTATTTTATTTTTAAATGCAAGAGCTGGTTAAATAGAAACACATAGCTCAGGGTTAGGAAGAGAAACAGTATAGAGTAGGTTTGTATAAAGATAAAAGAACAGAGAAAATAGTGCTCCCCATTGTCTTGAGTGACACAGAATTGGCAGTAATCCAAATATCACAGGAGACAAGATTACTATTAAGTATATCTGTCAACATCCTGTTTGAAAATCTCAGCCAGGATCGGAGATACCTGAAAACATCCAAAGGGGGTTTCGCTTAAGAATGAGTCATAGTCTCCATAGCAGAAAGCCCTAAAATATCAGTATCGGGTGTTAGAAGTCAAGCAGACCTTAGTGATCATCTTGTCCAATCCCATGTTTTACAGATGAGAAAACTGGGGTCCAGACAACCCTCTCTCCACCCAACTACACTGGCAGGCACCAGGAAGTAATGAACAGAATATGGATTTGGAATTATACAGAATTAGGACCAGATCCCAGCTCAGTCACTCAGACAAGTCCCTTACTATCTCTGAGCCTCAATTTCCTCAACTTTAATATCAGAATCAAAATAGCTACTTTGCAAGGTGGTTGTGAGATTAGGAGCAATGCACATATAAATCATCTGACACATAGAGAATCAACAAATGCTAGGTCTTCCTGCCCATAGTCCTGGGATTAGTGACAGAACAAGTACACCCACTACAATCCAGGTGTGTTCTCAATATACCTTTAGAGATCCCCAGTCAGTTGACCTCTTCCGAAAAGGTGGCGGGGAGGAGTTATTACACTCTTTTATAAACATGTAGGCCTTTGATAATCTGGAAATATCAAATGAGTCAGTATTTTATAAAATGCCAACTGGAACTTACTAACTTTTCCAGAACATCAACATGACAAAGGATAGTTTAACACAAGGGGCAGAAATTTAATAAACATTTATATATACAGCCCAAGGAAACTTTCTGAACTGAATCTTTCATACTTAAGTATGTGTGGGGATGGGGTGTCAATGTTGCATATATGTATACCAAACCAGGTTTTATAAGTTATACAGTGGCCTATTTTTTAAAATTCAGCAATATCACATTAATTTATCTAACATTTAAGACAGACCTCCTGTATCTAAAATAAAAGTTGAAATTAAAAAAAAAAAATCATGCCAAATTAAAACTAACTTAACTTTGGGGAAAAAATAAACCAAAGCTTTAAAGATTGAATGAATTATAGCAAAAAGATAAAGGGAAATTGCTTAAGCCTTTATGGTTTGTAAAAGAGTGAGACAAAGCTGAAATGTTTATTTGTTCTAATTACCTATCTCCCTTGCAGGTGTATATGACATGGAAATACAGGCCCTACTACTTACAGGATAGACTTAATGACTCATGGGCAATCTGAATGCTCAGATACTTTAGTCCTATCTAATTTTAACTCATTTGTATAAATGTAGTCATTAGTTGGGACATGTTAAATTTGAATGGACAATGTAAGTTTCCACAGCCAGATTCTACTGAATACCTTCTCAGGATAGTCCCTTTGAAAATGAATGAGAATCTAAATCTATAAAGGAATGCTAAGTAACTAGCTTCTCCAAGTTACTACTTGCACTGTTTCCAGGTACCTAGAGTCACCAGTATGGTAACATAAGATCTAAATAGCTGAGAAAAGGAAGAAATATGTAAGATTTTAAAACTAGAAAGGTTGTTAACAAGGCCACAAATTTGCCCACAGGCGAAATCCAGCCAACCAAAGTGTTTTAATTGTTCCTTAAAGTATTTGCCCATGCTATATGTTAGATACTTTGCAATAGTCTCAACCATTTAACAATCAAGAGATTTCACATTAAAAACAAGATTTCCAGCTTCCTTTGAAAAGTTAGATAATCTGGCAACTCTGAGCTGAATTCTTTTCTTTTTCTTTTTTTCCTTCAACTTTTATTTTGAGTTCAGGGGTACATGTATAGGATGTGCAGGTTGGTTACATAAGTAAATGTGTGCTATGGTATTTTGCTGCACAGATCATTCCATCACCTAGGTATTAAGCCCAGCATCCATTAGCTATTCTTCCTGATGGTCTCCCTCCCCCCCACCACCTTCTTCTGACAGTGGGCCTGAATTCTTGCATGGCAGTCTTTGGTTAGAGCTGAACAGTGGCCACCCCTTTAATGCAATGAGTTCTCTCCAGTTGCCCCATCTCCTATTACTTCTGATGGGATTACACAGGCCGATCCTGCTTGCTGACATTGCCTTCATAGCTCCTGCTCTAGTCCAAATTCATATTTTACAGAAAAAAAAAAAAAACAATGCCCAGAGAGATCAAAAGATTGAAGCTAGCTCCAGAATCCAGATCTCCAAGCCAACTATGCCTTTTCCCATTTCAGAAAGTCTTGAATGAGTGTGTGTTTTAATGAGTATTCCCTAAGAAATGAATAAGCACAAAAGTAAAATCTGGAGCATGATTTACAAGAGATTAAATACTTAGGTAAAAAATAGTAGGGCTGGGTGTGGTAACTCACTCCTCTAATCCCAGCACTTTGGGAGGCCGAGGTGGGTGGATCACTTGAGGCCAGGAGTTCGAGACCAGCCTGGCCAACACGGCAAAACCTTGTCTCTACTAAAAATACAAAAATTAGCCGGGCATGGTGGTGCATGCCTGTAGTCCCAGTTACTCAGGAGGCTGAGGTGGAGGTATGACTTGAAGCCTGGGAGGCAGATGCTGCAGTGAGCTGAGATCATGCCACTGCACTCTAGCCTGGGTAACAGAGCCATATCCTGTCTCAAAAAAAAAACAACAAAAAAAAGTAGTGCCAACTCAGACAAAAATATTACTGATATCAGTTGCTGCTTAGCTTGTTCTTAGAATTTTCTTAGAAGGAGCACTAATTATTAACAGGCAATTGGTTTTGTATAATTTTTTTTAAATCTCTAAATTGGCTTTATTTGAATCTTGAATGTTAACATACATAAGAGTCCACTTGGTGGAATTTAAGTCCCTAGGTCCTTTTTGAAGAGTTTCTGAATGAGTACACCTGTGTTGAGATGCAGGAATTTGCATTTTTAAGTGAGTATCACAAGAGATTGATTACACTTACCCATCAGAGTAATATGTCACTTTCAGGTGGGTGTGGTGGTGCCCTCCTGTAATTCCAACACTTTGAGAGGTCCAGGCAGGAGGATCGTTTGAGGCCAGGAGTTAGAGACCAGCTGGGGCAACATAGTGAGACCTTTGTCCCTACAAATAATAATAATAATAATAATAATAATAAATAATTTTTTAAAATTAAAAGTCACTTTCACTTTTTCAATTCTCATCTTAAGCTTCAGATCTTAATCATGGTATTCAGTTCCCCTCCATTCAAAGAATGAAAATTCCTGCTTGTAGCTCCTGATTCTTTTAATTTTGTTCTTCTTTTCTTTTTCTGTTTTTTTTTTTTTTTTTTTTTTTTTTTTTTGCTTGAGATGGAGTTTTGCTCTTGTGGCCCAGGCTGGAGCACAATGGCATGATCTCGGCTCACCACAACCTCTGGCTTCCAGGTTCAAGCAATTCTCCTGCCTCAGCCTCCTGAGCGGCTGGGGCTACAGGTGTGCACCACCACACCTGGCTAATTGGTTTTTTGTGTGTGTGTGTCTTTTTAGTAGAGACAGGGTTTCTCCATGTTGGTCAGGCTGGTCTCAAACTCCTGACCTCAGATGATCTGCCCGCCTCAGCCTCCCAAAGTGCTGGGATTATAGGCATGAGCCACCGCACCTGGCCCATGAGTCACTGCACCCAGCTGATTCTTTTCATTTTCTGTGTTTCCTGTTTTGCGGTTTATTAAAGAAAAACCCAAAGAAGATATAATGACTGGTATAGTACAAAGGACCAATTCCATAAATGTAATTGCTCAATCAGAATGTTTGTATAATGGTGACTAGGTTACTAGTGTAGAGTATCTTCTACAGACTCTACTGACTTTGTTCTTCCTTCTAAATAATGCTTTCTTGGAATTGAAAAATATTTCCTTTATGGAGCAAATGTACCAGAAGTTTTTATAGCTTTAGCTTAAAACTACAGGTCAACTTTGTATTTCTTCTCTAATGTCTCTTTAAAAAAAAAAAAGGTTTTTTCATCTTCTCTGCCTTTTAAATAGACTTTTGGTATAACCAGACAAGCAAAATAAATAGCTACACAGTAGTTTCCTCACATTTGACTATTATTTGATTCCATCTAATGAACTAAATATTATATCCTACATTATATCAAAATCACTTAATTTTACCTAAGGCAATTTTAAAGTGAAAATTTCTATATTCAGCCCCCCAAAAATAAAAATCAACAACAAAAAATCAATCTCTTATAAGACAGAGGGATATGCCAAAAAGGGATATAATGTCTCTCCACAATTAATTCATATTGAAACGCTGCAAAAGTAGCACCAGATAAAGGGAAAAGAAAGTTCACTGAAGCATTGAGTTGGATTCACAGTAGGATATTTTTGAAGGTGAAAGTTAAAGCTCTCAAGTTCTAAGTGCTTATAACAGAACAATTCTTGATGTAAAAGCAGGCATATCTAATCAGGCCACTGTTAGAGGAAGAAATAGGACCTTGGAGGATTTTCAATACTATTCAATGGAAAAGAATCTTGTGTATATATGGAATAATGCAATTTTAGAAAAAGTGCATACACAGCATTTTGGGTTTTTTTTTTCATTTTTCCTCTTAGGAATTAGCCTTTAGAGAGGATTCTCATTTTTTTTTTCTTTTAAAATTTTGCATAAGAATAGATGTTCTACTTTATGAAAACAATTTTGAAAAAAATCATTTGAGAATGTGAAAATATTTAAGAACGTTTCAACTTCTCATGTAGTTTACTTCAAAAGTAACCTTTATAATATTAGACTGTAAGTTATACTGCAAAAGTAATTAATTGGCCTGATTCTATTCAGTAAGTAAGACTCTCCCTGGTATCAAATGAGAAGCTTAACATACTGGGCATTATAACAGTAATCACTGTGAAAGAGCTCACTTTGGCTTTATGATTAACGTAGGAACTTAAGAACTGCTTAGCTTAAAAACTTGCTGGAGTATATTTAATGGCCTGAAAGAGACCCTAATATGGTCCAATTTTTTAAATTTTTTATTTATTTTTATTTATTATTTTTGAGACAGAGTTTCGCTGTTATTTCCCAGGCTGAAGTGCAATGACGCAATCTCCATTCACTGCAGCCTCCACCTCCTGGGTTCAAATGATTCTCCTGCCTCAGTCTCTCAAGTAGCTGGGATTATAGGCACCCGCTAACACGCATGGCTAATTTTTTTATCTTTAGTAGAGAGGGGATTTCGCCATGTTGGCCAGGCTGGTCTTGAACTCCTGGCCTCAAGTGATCCGCCCGCCTCAGCCTCTGAAAGTGCTGGGATTACAAGCGTGAGCCACCGCGCCCAGCCCAAATATCTGTTAATAAAGGAGAGGAGCTGGTTTAGCTCCTTGATTCAGAGTTTCCTATATAATAGAAAGCTTGTTTGTAGGTGCAGTAATTTTTAAAAAGGAAAAAGAAAAACTGAAATCATGCCCTACTTTTAGCAATGGTCCTGCTTCGCAGGTGTGAGGAGGAGGGAAGAGGAAGGGAGAGGTGGAATACAAGAGAAGGAGCTGAGCATGAACACAGCAGAGCATGCAAAAAGGTTTTTTGACTCCATGAAATGCCGAGATATGGATAAAGCAGCCTTCCAGGGTGCCCATTCCCATCCCTGCATGGCACCCTCTGTGCTCAGCAGTGTCGTACAGCAAAGGTGGGGCGAGAGAGGGAGGGAGAAAGACAGAGGTTACTGTGACTGAAACGGTTCAAGGGTAAATACGTAGTAATTCTGTACTTAGGACAAAAGTATGGTTTTCTAAGTAACCCCTGTGGCTCTAAAGCACACAGGTCATATCTAATGAGGACATATTTTCACTGCCAACAAGAGTCCCTAACCTCAGTTTTGCCTTTTCTTTGTCACCTGTTCCGGCTTCAGGGCAGTGGTTACAGTGAAAGTGAGTTTCTTTGAGTCAACTAGCTGTTTAGAAAGAAAATACATTTTATGAATGAGGAATGCCTCACAGCCACCTTCTGAAATTTAGTTTCATATGTTATAGAATGCTGCTAATTTTCAACTCAGAGCAAAAGTTAGAAATTATGTCTTTATTTCTCTGTTTTGCGTTTTTGGAGGGGTAAAGAGGGGGAGCTTCTTTTCAGTAAAGCGAAAGAAATGTTCTAATACAGAGGAGAAAAGAGGACCAAACAGGGACCATTCTCTATATAGACATTTGTCTGAGGAGAGAAATGTGTTCAAGAAAAGCAGTGGAAAGGTTAAGGGACCATCCGAAGAGAAACCCAAGCCCTGCTCTGAGGCTGTTGACCAAGCTCCTCATCAGCCTGGACAATGCACATGTTGGCAGGAGAGGAAATGTTTGGAGAGTTTCTGGAACAACATGCGGGCTGGCTTAATCATAAAGCCTCAAGATTGGCAAGCCAGAGGGCCTGCTCCTGAACTTAAAGAACATAAACACAGCCTCTCAACTGCCACCCATAAAAGTACAACATCGTCACACTGCACCAAAAAAAAAAAAAAAAAAAAAAGGAAAATAATTTATTCGATGAGGAAAAACACCAAAACAAAACAGCTTAAACAGCTGTCCATTCAAACCCAGTCACCCAGCAGTGAATCTGCTGATTCTAAGCTCATTTGCGGGCTTGTGGAAGCTTCATGGAGACTCAAACCTGATCTTAATCTTGCAGGACCAGACTCACAATTTTATTGTGTTTTCAAAATCACACTAAATTCTCAAAACAAACTGCATGTTTATCTTCAAATATTTACCCAAATACCCTGAATGTACAGTTGTCCCATAGGAATGGCAACAGGCATCACAAGGGGACACAGGTCCCGATTTCTGTGTGGGTCCTCAGGTATCCTCTGTGGTTGCCTCAAGTTTGTTTCCCCTGACGCTTAACTAATACCTTCAGATTCCCAAAGAAGACTGCCAAGCTGATTCCAAAATTCCCTGCCTTCACCAGTGTTTAGCATCATGTGCAGTTTTAACCACCGTTTGTCGGACACATGTTAACACTTACTTTGAATATCTCGTGCTCAGGAGAAAGAGTTCAGAGTGGAAAGAATCCGAAAAGCTAGGATCAAATCCCAGCTTTGCTAATCCTAGTATTTGGGCTATGCCTCAGTTTTCTCATTGCCTTGAGACGGGAATAGCATTACAAAATTTTGTTGAAAAAAAATATGGAAATCCCCAGCACCACAGGTGCTCCTTCCTTTTCCTGGAAGTATCTGTTCCTCTTAGACATGCTACACCTTTAAAGCAGGGTAGCCTCCTAAACTCAGATGTACATGGAAAATGGAATTGGGTTGAATCTATTATTACAAGAAAGTCAGTAAGGCCAGTGCAGATTCAAGGAGATAGGATGAGATTCCATCTGTTAATGGGATGTGGCAAGTTCACATTCCGGAAAAACATGTGAGATGGGACATAGTACTGTGGTCTTTGGAAAATACGATCTGTCATCCGTGGTTTGCCATATAACCCAATTTCGAAGGTCAGAAAGTGAAAATAGCCTGTTGGTGTTTTCTTTGTAATAAATTTCAATTTCTCCTTGGCCAGACACTTAAATAGACTAGCACAAATGATTTTTTGATTCAAAAAGACAAAAGAGAAAAGTATATTAAACATTATAAAACATGATCACAAATGCACCTCTAATTAAATTAAATTGACAATGTTCCTGAGCCATGACCTCAAGGATAGAGTGGTTTGGCTTCCTAAAGGCCTAGGTAACAAGTAAGGGGGATATGGCAAACTCTCCTATTGAATTAGGTTTCCTTAAAAATTCTTTTTCATTAAAGCAGTACTGGATAAAAGTTGCTATGTTGTATCAGAATCTCTTTGAGTGAAAAATAAATAAATACAGTTGCTGTGTACCTCGGGTCTTACTAAACAGTCCCTCTTCTGAAGAAAAGACCAATTTGAGAAAAAAATTAACATCTGGGTTCAGAATAAAACTTTTTTTTTCCCCTAGAGAACACATAATTTGGTCAAAAAAGTGTTTAAGTCTGTATAAGTTGAAATATAAATTAGTCAAAACAGTGGGACATGACTTAAATTATAATCAATTTTATTCCATGTAATACAATTGGGTATCTACTTACAGTAAACAAAAAAAATAAAAAAAAGAACTCTTTCTTTTTATGAAGTTTATATGATGAAATTCATTCCACCTTGTTTCACTGAAATATTCTTAAGAAATTAAACTGTTTTGTTAAATCATGACATTGCTAGGTAATATCCTAAAAAATCATTCCTAAATAATAATTATCAATGATTTGCAGTTATTTTGAATAAACCTAGGGTGGAAAAAAAGTAAGGATTAGCAGTTATTACCACACCTCTTTTTCATTTATATTTTCATTTGTATATATGAGGGGGAGGAGCACCTTGTAAAAACTATATTCACACCCCTACAGGATTTGACTGGTTTAGAAAAGTAAAAAAATATAGTTTAAAAACAAATAGAGAAATTCAGAGAGCCTCCCATTAGTTTAGATACGAAAAGCAAACATAATTAAAAATAAAAATAATTAAATAATCCCCGAGGGATGGAGAGAAGAGAAGACAGTTATTTTTGTACTTGCTTCAGAGAAAGCATAATGGAAAAGTATGGCATCCAAGAATCTTCTCTTCATGCTCCAAACCAGTCAGGCCTTCTTTACCATTCATCTCTTTCCATTCCACACATGTTTGAATGTTCATCTATATTTTAAAGGCTTCTGGTCCTCCCTATATTTTAGAGGCTGCTGCTAGTATTATTTTATGCTAGTTTTTACAGTTCAAATACTATTTTGTATTCTGCAACTTTATTTTGTATTCTGCAACTTTAATAAGATCTTTTAAATTTCAGTACTACGGGGATCCCAAATAAATCCCAAATAAATTGTGATGAATAAATTGTGTGTATAAGACAGTAATTGTCGAGGAACACAAATCTTTCTTCTAATAATAATAACTACAGGCCGGACACGGTGGCTCACGCCTGTAATCCCAGCTCTTTGGGAGGCTAAGGCAGGTGGATCATTTGAGGTCAGGAGTTCAAGACTAACCTGGCCAACATGGTGAAATCCTGTCTCTACTAAAAAATAAAAAATAGCCAGTCATGGTGGTGCGTGCCTGTAATCCCAGCTACTAGGGCGGCTGAAGCAGGAGAACTGCTTGTACCTGAGAGGGGGAGGTTGCAGTGGGCCGATATCCTGCCACTGCACTCCAGCCTGGCCTCGGTGACACGGTGAGACTCCATCTCAAAATAGTAGTAACAAAAAAATAAAATAGGACCATATAATCTAGAGAGAGCATAACAGCAGGAAGCTATAAAACAGTTTGTTTGTTTTTTTCCATTCTTGAATCTGGGTCCTAACATTCACAACATGTTTGTTAAAGAAAAGAAAAGAAAACAAAGAAACACAAAACCAAAAAAACTTCCTGCTTTCATTTAGTTTAGGGAATGTTCTTTAACTAACTAACATAAATGTTCCTTACTTGATCATCACCCCCGGTTTTCACATACCTCCTATCTGCATGCATTCATGAGACATATCATACTTGGCACTGAAAGTCAAGAGATGAATCTCATATTGGACTAGTCTTCAGCCTAGCATTCAACAGCTTGCATGACTATAAAGTGTGAAGTAAATGCCCAGAAGGATTGCTGCCTGCCCTAGCTACAGAAAATTTTCTGGATTCATATGTGTCATAGAGTAACCTCCTGGGCAATTAGCAGTGGTATTTCTATAAACGACGACACCAGTTACTCTGGGCAGGTCGAGCCTGTGAGGTACCCTAGTGCTTCAGCAATGGCTTTGAGAGTGTCGGTCAAAATTCTTAATTGCCTGGAATTGTTCTGGAGCATGTGAGCTTAACTTTATTGTGTCTATCAGTCAACACTCATGTGGTTGCAAGTGTCAGGAACCCAAATTAAACTCGCTTAAACAAAAAAGGGAATGTATAGGCTTTTTTTATTAAAACTCTCAGGCATGGCAAGTTCCAGATGCTTGGAGAAGATTAATGGGAGTCAGGAATCCATCTGTCTCCCAACCCTGATTTCCTCTCTAATGGCTCAACTTTCCGGCATACTCTTCCATTGCTGTAAAGAGGCAGACACCAGCAGCTCCACATGTACACTGTACATGGTTAGTAACCCCAGCGGGATAAGAACTCCTCTTTCAGAGCAATCGTGCCTAAGTTCTGTAATTCACTGTTTTGGAAGAGTTTTTGTTTGTTTTGTTTTTGTTTTTGTTTTTGTTTTTAGATGCAGTTTCACTCTGGTTGCCCAGGCTGGAGTGCAATGGCACAATCTTGGCACACTGCAACCTCCGCCTCCTGGGTTCAAGTGATTCTCCTGTCTCAGCCTCCTGAGTGACTGGGATTACAGGCATCCACCACCACACCTAGCTAATTTTTGTATTTTTAGTAGAGATGGGGTTTTGCCATGTTGGCCAGGCTGGTCTCAAACTCCTGACCTCAGGTAACTCTCCCGCTTCGACCTCCCAAAGTGCCAGGATTACAGGGGTCAGTCACCGCATCCAGTCTTTGAGGAATTTTTTGAAGGAATCATTATGGCTGGATGATGAAAAGCTTTGGATGGGTATGTTTGCTTCATGTGGGCACCAGTGGAGCCTCCAATAAGGTCAACTGCTCCCAACTCATATAGCTTGGGAACAGAAAAGGGGAGATTACCAAACAAAAAATAGCTGTTCATTACAAATACAAATGTCAAAAACTTGGTCTGAAGTCCAATTTTAGGTGACCAAAACTTGAGCCAATAATTTTTAAAAAGAAATAAAATCCAAAGAAATGAAAGCTTTTATTGAAAACTGTTTTGTTCAAGGTGACAGCCAGTTATTGACATTAAATTTAAATGAGAGTGAATTTCATCATGACAAAAAGTGGCTGTTATGGGTAAAATAATGACCGTCCCCCGAAAGATGTCTTCACCTAAATCCTGGAACCTGTGAATATGTTACTTTACATGGCGAAAGGGACTTTGCAGATGTGGTTATGGTTAAGGATCTTGAGATGGGGAAATTACCCAGGTGGGCCCAGTGTAATCACCTGAGTCCTTAAAAGCAGAGAACCTTTCCTGCCTGTTATCAGAGAGAGATGTGATAGATTATGAAGGGCCAGAGAGATGCAGCATTACTGTCTTTGAGGATAGAGAAAGAGAGCCACGAACCAAGAAATATGGACAGCCTCTGGAAAATGGGAAAGGCAAGAAACAGATTCTATCTTAAAGCTTCCAAAAAGAAGACAGCCTTGCCATAACCTTGATTTCAGCCCAGTGAAACCTGTTTGGACTTCCAACCTCCAGAGCTGTAAGATAATGAAGGTGTGTTGTTTAAGCTGCTGTTTGTGGTCATTTGTTAGAGCAGCAATAGTAAGTAATACACCAGCTATTCCTGCACCTTCATACATTCTGTCGTCTAAATTGTTAGCACGTGGTTTGTACAGACCACTTACAACTGCTCAGATTGAAGATCCTCATTTTGGCAGAGACTTCTTTTTTTTTTTTTTTTTTTCCCCGAGACTGTCTCCCTCTGTTCTCCAGGCTGGAATGAAGTGGCACGATATCGGCTCACTGCGACCTCCACCTCCTAGGTTCAAGCGATTCTCCTGCCTCAGCCCCTGAGTAGCCAGGATGACTGGCACCCACCACCACACCCGACTAATTTTTGTATTTTTAGTAGAAACAGGGTATCACTATGTTGGCCAGGCTGGCCTCGAACTCCTGACCTCAGGTGATCTGCCTGCCTGGGATTATAGGTTTGAGCCTCTGCATCTGGCCTGGCAGAAGCATTTAATGCTCACTGAATACATCCGCATCACCTGCCTTTTCCAGTGTCTGTGTAGTTAGGTAGGGTTGTGTGGTTTTCTCTGACCAGTGGATTGTGAGCTTAGGTAAGAGATGTCACCTTCCAGGCTCAGACAATGAAAAGCCTCTGCGCAACCGTTTGGCTTGTTCTTTCCCCACCTGGGCAAATTGGAAGACTCACTTTGAGGCAGTTAATGCTACTAGATGCAAATATCCTGAATCTCTGGGCTTCTGCTGAAAAGGAGCTGCCTGGAGGACCACTGGGAGTACAGCAGATTTTGCATGAGTAAAAAATAAATTTTTATGTCTTAAGCCACTGAAGTTTCCAGATTGATTTGTTTCTGTAGACTAACTTAGTCTATCCTAATGAGTTAGAATAAGGCTATCTCAGGAGACAAAATGTTCAACCTATCAAATTTAATGTGAAAACTAATTTCTAATTCAGTATCTCTTATTCTATGAAGTCGCATCTTTAGGCTTCGGATTCCCTCTATGCATAATAAGGAGATACGTACTTTTATATAGCACTTAAAAAAACATTGAATATAATTTAAGTGACTATTCCCTTTATTTGTGGTGTTTACATCATATAATGATGAATTTTAATTTAGAAAACAAAAAGAAATTTTGCATTTTATTAAGAAGTAATACTTTTTCTGTCATTGACTGGTAATGCTGATGCAGATACTAAGCTTTCATGTCAAGTTCACAATTTATGTGATGAAAATTGCCCCTTTTCAAAATATCTCACGTTTAAGACGTTTGACAAGATACTAATAAACTTTAGCAAAATAGCATACTTACAGCTATCAAAAGGTGTGACTGACATGAAAAGTAAACTCCCAGCCTATGTTTCTTTTCTAAGAGAATTGGAATGCAAAAAAAAAAAAGTAAGCCAAAAGCATAGTCTGTTTCAAGTAAGGGCTTAATATTTTCCATTTAATTATCCAAGGTGAGAATCACAGCTCAAAAAAAAAAAAAAAAAAAAAAAAAAAAAAAAAAAAAAAACAGAGATTACCCAATTTCACTCCTTTATTTGATGGATGAGAAAACTGAGAATTGCAGAGATTAACTAATTTATGCCAGGTAGCCAATAGGGAGAGAGATATCATTCCTGAGGGAAAATCTAAGTGCAGGTAGAAAGCAGCGATTTTGTCAAAGGCAAGCTGGATTTACCTGATCAAAAATCAGCTTCTCTTTTTTACAACTGTTTTTTGTTGTGATAAAATATATACAACATACAATTCACATTTTGACCATTTTCAAGTGTACAATACAGTGGCATTATACAAATAATGTACATTGTACAAATACAATGTACATTAAGTACATTCACGTTGTTGTGCAACCATCACCACCACCATCCACCTCCACAACTTTTCCTTCTCTCAAACTGAAACCCTGTGCCCACTGAACAATAAATTCTCTCCCCCACCTGCAGGTAACCACCATTCTTCCTTCTGTCTCTATGAATTTCACTATTCTAGGTACCTCCTACAAGTGGAATCACACAGTATTTGTCCTTTTGTATCTGGTTTATTTCACTTAGGAGATGTTAAGGTACATCCATGTTGTAGCATGTGTCAGAATTGCATTATTTTAAAGACTGAACAGTTTTCCATTGTATGTATATACCACATTTTGTTTAGCCAATCATCCATCAATGGACATTAGGGTTGTTTCTACCTTTTGGCTATCGTGAATAATATTGTTATGAGCACAGGTGTACAAAGATCTATTTGAGGCTAGGTACAGTGACTCATGCCTGTAATCCCAGCGCTCTGAGAGGCTGAGGTGGGTGGATCACTTGAGCCCATGAGTTCGAGACCAGCCTGGGCAAAATGGGGAATCTCCGACTCTACAAAATACACAAAAATTAGCCAGGCATGGTGACACCTGTCTGTGGTCCCAGCTACTTGGGAAGCTGAGGCAGGAGGATCACCTGAGCTTGGGAGTTAGAGGCTGTAGTGAGCCATGACCACACCACTGCACTCCAGCCTGGGTGACAGAGTAAGATCCTGTCTCCAAAAAACCCCAATAGAAACAAGTATCTGTTTGAGTTCCTCCTTTCAATTCTTTTGGGTACGTAGGTAGAAGTGAAATTTCTAGGTCACATGGTTGTTCTGTTTAATTTTTGAGGAACTGGCACATCATTTTTCACAGCCGCTGAATGACTTTACATTCTCATCAGCAGTGCACTAGGATTCCAGTTTTCTCTACGTGTTTGCTAACAATTGATATTTTGAGGGTTTTGTTTTTGTTTTTTGGTTTTTTTGTTTGGTTGGGTTTTTTTTTGCAATAGCCATCCTAACAGGTGTGAAGTGTTAGTTCATTTTGGTTTCGAAAAAAATCACAGCTTTTTACTGCTGAAAAGCTCTACCACTACCTTTTTTGAATTTGGAAAAAGTTACAAGGAGTCATATCTGTGAACAAAGTCCTACAAACCCACAAGTTAGCCGCAAGTTTAGTCTCTGTAAAGCAGAACAAACAAATAAATAACATAATTCATTTATGTAGGGGTATTTTTTTCAAATTTTATGTTTTAAAACAAACTGAAGTGTTTTATTTTACCTAACTCAAAATCTCAGATTTGGGTTTTAAAGTCATCTCAAGGTCAGGCACGGTGGCTCACGCCTGTAATCCCAGCACTCTGGGAGGCCAAGGCCAGCGGACCATGAGGTCAGGAGATTGAGACCATCCTGGCTAACATGGTGAAACCCTGTCTCCACTAAAAAATACAAAAATTTAGCCAGGCGTGGTGGCGGGTGCCTGTAGTCCCAGCTACTTGGGAGGCTGAGACATGAGAATGGCTTGAACCCAAGAGGCAGAGCTTGCAGTGAGCAGAGATCATGCCACTACACTTCAGCCTAGGTGACAGAGCAAGACTACATCTCAAAAAATAAATAAACAAATAAAAATAAAGTTATCTCAAGTAATTTACATTTAAAAATTTGCATATTATAATTCTTCAGTTATTGTGACCCAATATTAGTATCAATTATAGTAATTTTAGACATAACAAACTATTCCAATTATTTATTTCCTTTCTCAGCAGAGAGACTAATATATATAGATGTTAAAGTCTGACATCTATTTCAAAGTTTTGCTTTTAAAATAAATGTTAAAGTCTGACATCTATTTCAAAGGTTTTGCTTTATCTTAATCAGCTATTTCAAGTAATTAAGGATTTTTGCCTCGATTTTACTTCAAAGGGGTTTACATTTTCATTATGTCTGTCTGTTACCAGTGGCCGAAACTGGTAGAAGTAATGTAGCTCACATAACAAGATTTGTTATTTATCAAAAATTAAGTCATCATCAAAAATCTTTGGTATGCTGGTGACTCTTCTCTCAAAAGAAAACCTACAAAAATCTTTAGCTGCTTTGTAAAATTAGTTGAATCCATATGAACTGATAATCCAACTATTTAATTTGATAACCCAGAGCATTCTGCCTATCTAGACCCAATAGAAATGGTGCATAAACTCTGTGGGTCATAATCAGGTTGTAATAAACAAGCAGTGTATTTGTGAAGAAAGGAAGATTATTGCCTACTCAGGGTTGGTACTTTCTAAGACTACAACCACAATTTAATGGTTTGGGATAAACCATTAAAGAAATGCCATCATCGTGCTCACCTGTAGAGGACCCATCTCATCTATGTCTCGTCTTATACACACACTGACCACATACATCTCACAGCTTGTTCAGCACTGGGACAGCTAGCTTCATGCTTCTTTTATTGTTTCCAGATAGATGATTATTTTGGAGGGGGAAGTGCTCAAAACATACTAGTAATCCAAACACATTTATTTCCCCTGGTCATATAATTTAACAGCTCTTTGATATGGGACAAATCAATTTCTCCCTTTAGGAATTTAGAGGTCTGCAGGTTCTTACTCAGAACTAAATGAAATGCAATTACATGAACACAGTTTTTTTAAATCTTCATTTTCAAAGAAGTGTAAAGGGGTATTATTCTACAAGTCATTCTTTTACTTTCTCAAAACACAATAAAAATCTCAAACAAATTAGATTAGAAATAAAGTTTAACATCACTTCTTCCTGCTAAAATATAATCATGTTGGCATCACATGCTCAAGAAAAACTTAAAACTATTATATTTGTTCCTAAGTTGAATTTTTATACTGGTAGAGCGCTAATATTTTGAAATATCCTCTGATATAATTTATAGACTTGGTAATTTTATTTTATTTTTATTTCTCCCTCGCATTTCCTTTTGTCATTAAGTGTAAACCTTGCGGGAAGCTGAGGGTTACTCCTCAGGGTAGGGAAGAGTAAACACTGCATAGTACAAAGAATAACTGTTCAACTTTGGCATTCAAATTGAGACTTTTAAGCTCTGTAGGGAAATAATAGTTGTGAAAATCAGGCTTTGAGGAGAAAAAAATGATTTTCTCAGACTCTCAAAATCATGTCTTCATGGGTTGAATTGCACGAAATGTTTAACATTCAACCATTTTTTGACCAATGAAATGTAAATTTATTACTGTTCAATTTATAATGTATATCAAGAACACAAGCTTGAAGAATTAGCCCTAGATTACAGCATGGAGAAGAAAGGGAGGTCATGTGATGTGATATAAAGAAAATGCTTACCTTTCTGTTGCTAGAAGGAGGAGCCAAAGACAGAATAGGGAGAAAGTAAATCTTGTGAAGGCAGACACAAGATCAACTCCTGGGCGAGAGCAGTGGACAGGGAGATACACACCCAGGTGGGTTTGGGGCCAATTTCACTGCCTCACCACACAGAGCCTGAGGACTTTTCAAGACCCTTCACAATACCTTATGTTGACTGGTTACAAGTAGGAGCATTTCTGGTTCCAAACTGCAAGGACCGAGTTACCCTAAATGGGCAAGTTTAAGTTCACTTCTTATAGGAGATCAATAAAAAGAAGAAATCAATTAAATTTTGAGGTATTCCATACTAGATTTAGATAAACATGTTCTTCATAATGTGTTGCATTTAGAAAGAAAGCAAACTTTTTCTGTTTTTACCATGGTTGCTACTTTTTAACTGACTACCTAATTTGCAGTCTTTTGTGTCCTTAGTATACAATAGTTCCAATATCAACAGCTGTAAAGTGAGACAATTCATTCATTGTCACATTGCTAGTTAACGGAAAAAAACATCAGAAGCAACATTCATATTTTCTGAGCTTGCTCCAGGGCACTTTCTAATAGTGTTACTTTATTTTTAAGCTTTAGTTACAAAGTGCTAAGACAATGATGCACCGAAGTTTACTGGACTAACGAGAAATTCTTCTTTTTAAAATGTTCTGGTCAAGATAGATAAATAGAAGTGTTCAAATCTTGACAGAATGGTTTATATATGTATTTTTTAATTCTTAAGGGAGACCACAATCTCAATTCATCTCTACAACGGCTTTTATTGCCTCTTCTATGAAAAGGAATCAATAAAAGAATCAAATTTCCATATTTTCAAAATGTGCTCATTTTAATTTGGCACAGTTGCCTCATTTCCTCTGTGGATGCCGAGAAAAGCACCTGTGTGAAAAAGGCTTATGTTAAACTTAGACAAAACAGGCCAAGTGCCTATAAGAAGATGAAAACAATCAGAATGTGTTGCAAAGAAAAGTTGACCTTTCTGAACCTCCAAAGCCTCGGATTTGCATCTTCTGCATGAAGCTAGAGGCTAGACTCTTCCTGTCTTATTTATCATCTGAAAATAATATATGCCTTTATGGCTGTCAAGATGATGAATTTAAAATCCTCTATTTATCAACCTTTAAACAAGATTACGGCTTCATGGGTCCTTCGAAGCTTTTTGGCATCTTCACTAAATACGAATTGCAAAAGTTCAACACACAAGAATGGGTGGCAGCTCTTTAGACTGACTTCTTAAGTAAATTAATTAATACAAAGAATTCACATCCAGATAAAACCAATGTGGCTGGCTTTCTCAGATTTGTTGGTTAGTGCATCCATCGTTACTAGCAAGTGATTGGTGCAATATAAAAGGAAACTGCCAGCTGTGCTTTAAATGGTTGGGTGTGTAGTTAGGGAAATCCATACAACTATAAGCTCCCAGTGTTGAATTAGTAATTGTTCAGAACTGAATAAATATGTAGAAGTGTAAATAACTGAATGTAACACAATTCCCCAAAAAGTCCCATTGTTTCCCCGCTGCAATAAACATGGAGATTTCTTTTCCCATGCAGGAGCCACAGGAAAGGTGGTATTCAGTAGTAAGTAGAGGACCACTGACTCTCCAGATCACAGTATTTCACATGACCCCATATACAGGCTAACAGCAGTGTCCTGCCAAAGTATAACCCATGGGAAATAGGCCTTTGAGGTTGTTTAAAAGTGGCAGACTGTGAGAGAGAAGCATGTTTCCTTTCTGGGAGCCTAATTTAGCTGGAAAATGAAGATAGGCTGAATGTGAGTTTCCTGTAGCTTCATGCATTGTGTAATTTTATTAGACATAAAAACAAACTTCCTCTGAATGACTGATATTAACCAACTGAGATGTTTACTTTTATGTAAAATGTGACCTTCAAGCTATGTAAACACTATTATCCAATAAGAACACAAAATATTCATAGCTACCTAAAATGCCCATTCCGATCAGTCCAGTTATCAAATCCTGCAATGGAAATTGCTTTCACTAGGCATAAATTTCACTAGGCATGCACTGAGTCCCACAATATGTGTATGTATGTCAACAATATTTGTGGAACATCCATTGTGGGCCATAGAATTGTTCAAGCCCTGGAGACATGAAGACAGGTAACACAGTATCTCTAACCCCAGGGAATTGTCATGCCAGAGTGGGGAACAGACATGTAGACAGGCAAACACTAAGATTAATGTGGGGTGTTATGATGGCTGAAAAGAAGCTGGGAGCTAAACCTGCTGTTGGTATATAAGTCTCTGAAATCCTCATGGCTCTGGAGACATTACCAGTTACTTGTAATATTAATGGACAAATCCTGCATCCTTTTCTATGAAGTGATCACAGGAAGCTGAAAAAGCATGTATTATATTCTTCTCAGCACCATAAGTTCATGCACTCTATAATTTAGATATATTTATTGATAGATATAGATATACAAATAGACAAGTTTTCCTTCTAGGTCCATAAAAGAGTACAGTAAACTCACTAAACAATGTACAGTAAACTTGAAAAAGGCAGTGACAGATAATATACAATAATTTTCTATCTTTTGCCTTATACTACTTTTGGTTTTTTTTTTTTTTTTACAAACAGGGTGGTTTTACTCTGTCACCCAGGCTGGAATACAGTGGTGTAATCATAGCTCCCTGAAGCCCTGAGCTTCTGGGCTCAAGCCATCCTCTCGCCTCTGTCTCCTCAGCAGCTGGGACTACAGGCAGCACACCATCATGCCCAGATAATTGTTTTTGGGTTATTTTAAGTTCTTTACTTATTTATCTTCCACCTCTCACCTTTTTTTTCTTTTTTTTTGAGACAGAGTTTTGCTCTGTCGCCCAGGCTGGAGTACAGTGGTGCGATCTCAGCTCACTGCAAGCTCTGCCTCCCGGGGTTCAAGTGATTCTCCTGCCTCAGCCTCCCAAACAGCTGGGACTACAAGCGCACATCACCATGCCTGTCTAATTTTTTTTTTTTGTATTTTTAGTAGAGACGGGATTTCACCGTATTGACCAGGCTGGTCTCGAACTCCTGTCCTCGTGATCCACCCACCTCAGCCTCCCAAAGTGCTGGGATTACAGGCTTGAGCCACCGCTCCCAGCCCAAAAATTTTTTTTTGTCAGGAAACAAGGAAACAACATCAAGCAGGGAAACACTACTGACAGTATATTCAGGCTATTCTTCCAGTAGCCTTCCCTTAGAGCATAAATTATGAGTCCTCCTTAACAGAGTACAACAATGGGTTGTATAGCTGTTTTCCTTATCTCTAGTGAGAATAGGTTCCTGGGTTTAGCTGTACTTTACACTTTTTTTTTTTTTTTTTTTTTTTCTGTAATGTTTAGAGGTTATACTAAAGATGTTTAGAGCTTACTCTGGGAAGCCAAAGGCTTCTGCATTTGCAGACATCACAGGAGAACACTGAGCCTCTGTGATAGTGGGAGGTTTCTCGGCAAGGGAGGCAGCTTCTTATCACAGGTGGATTCCTTGTGGTGATAAGAATGTGTTCGTTGGAGCTATTATATCCAAGAGAAGCAAGATTACCTGGGGAGGAGGAACTCTTCACTCTCTGTTTAGATATTTGAAGCAACGGGAAATTTCTGCTATAGATTTTCTCTTCCACTCAACTCTCAATGAGTTCCACAATGCTTCTAATGAAAATTCCTATGGCTTGCCGTATGTACCGCAAAACCAGGCTTACACCTAATCATAGAGTAAAACACAGTCAGTTCCACATTGCTCTACCCGTCACGATGTTAATTAGGGTGGGTGACACTGTAGGTGTGTTCTGCACTGGCCCTGACCAACACATGGTACCATTGTCAAAAGTCAAACTGTACAAAAGCTTTTCTGCGCCATATTGACAGCTAGCTGTATTGTTCAGCCGTAGAGGAAATGTTCTGGTTTATATGTGAACTTTCTAGAGATAGCATGATTCAAGGACAAGACAAATGGTTTTGGGGTCAAGCAGATATGAATTGAAGTCCCAGCTCTGTAATTTTTTGGCTGTGACCTGGGGTAATTCTGCAAAAGCATGTATTATGATGCCTAGTTTACAGACCAAGAAACTAAAGCCCAGAGAAGCTCCAGGAACACAATAAGAAAAGGAAGGTCTAGGAAGGATTCAAATGCAGATGCCACTTTACCATATTTTCCAAAACATTGTGTCTTCTCCTCCCTGGGCTTTGAATGTTCCACTTGTTCAGATTACCATCTGTGATAAACCTACATTTACCTCTTCATTGTTGGCCACCTTAGTAACTAAGTGGTTCTACATCTTGAGGCCTCACTGACCACCATAGAGAAAGAAAATATCCTGAATATCCTGGAAAAGGGATTTTTAGGTTCAATTCTACCTAGACTGCTGCTTTTTAGTAGAAATGGAAGTGAGACCAGATTTTTAAACCCAGCTGCAATTACTGTGGTTAAAGCTGATGTGGAGGTCAAGTCTATTTGAAAATTTTAAAATATATGAAAAGACATTTAGAATCCCTGGAGGTAAAGAGGAAAGAGCCTTAGAAAAATTTTCTCCTGGACATCTCTGGAGATCTTAGGAACAGTTAGCAAGAATAGGTCTTTTAGATTGGGATCTGTTGGCAACCTCCTGAGATAAAACCAGATGAACTGCCTGAAGAAAAGATAGTTTCTTCCAACCAGTAGTTCATGTATAATAGTACATGTGCTGGAGTTAATAGGCTTGGCAAGACCTAAACATCCTGATTCCTTGACTTACCCCATGTGGAGGTAGATGGAAAAAGCAGTCAAGAACAGGGGTGAAGGAATACAGAGCTATGCCTAACAGTTTGTGTTTGCTTTGACTGGTATTTTATGATATATTTGTATGAATGTAAATAAAAGTGGAGGGGGGTAGAGATTAAAATAATGGGGAGAAGAAGGGCAGAATTATGATAACTTGGTAAATAGTCCAAAACCAAAATAAGTGCTCCTTGGAAATTATAGCAGAGAGAATGAGTAGGAGGAAAGACTGATCTAGTGATAATGAATGTCATGGAGAAAATCAGGCTCACATTTTTTGGATGTGGAGAGGTGATTGGTTCAGGATGTTTGTAATGGAAAAACTCACATTCTTGCTTAATAAATCTTGCCTTGTAGAGCTACATATGAAAATTTCTTCTATACTGTCTGCCCTGACTAGTATGTCTATAATGTCTTATCTGAAGCTTGGGGGCCAAATATGTTTCAGAATGTGGACTTTTTAAGATGTGAAAAGTAACCCAGGTACAGTCTGGAACAATATCCTAGCAGCAAATACAATAATATTTACATGAATGTATAAATACTATAAATAGCCTCCCATCCATTCAGATCAGGTTTTGCTGCCAAATGAATTGAGATTAGGTCAGGTCAGATTTTGCCACCAGATGACCTCCGGAAAAACTTAAATTTTCCAGAGGATTTAAAAAATAGAACTATGAGATTGTGAACCTGTACAAATGGAAACTTTTACTTGACTATTCTACTAAACAAAAAATATCAGTTGATTTACAGGAAGATGGAAGACTTTGATTTGGGGAATGTGCTTGGGAATAGTGTACAGACAATAATAAGAGTAGTTAACATTTCTTGAGCAATTACTATGTCATGGCACTATTCTAAGAGCTTAACATGAATTAACCCACTTGAGCCTCTTACAACATTACGAGATACTGTATTGATGTACTGATGGGCCAACTGACACATGAATAAACTGAGGCACAGAACGTTTACGTAACTCTGCCAAATGCATACAACAATCAATTGGAAGGGCCCAAGTTTGAACATGAATTGATTCCTTTCCTGACTATTAATATAATTTTATGTTCTATAAAAGGAAAATAGGACTTATGTGTCATTCAAATTACATTACTCCCGACAATAGAAAACTAAGGGATATATTTTACATTTTAAGTTAGTATAATACAGGCATAACTCAGAGATACTGCAGGCTCAGTTCCCGGGAATCAGAATAAAGTGAATATTGAAATAAAGAGAGTCACACGATATTTTTGGTTTTCCAATACATATAAAAGTTATGTTTACACTATACTGTAGTTGATCAAGTGTGCAACAACATGTTTAAAAAACAATGAACATATCTTAATTTTAAAATACTTTGTTGCTAAACAGCGCTAACAATCATCTGAGCCTTCAGCAAGTCCTAATCTTTTTGCCAATAGAGCAACATGTGGCCGCAGGCCACATACAGCCCAGGACAGTTCTGAATGTAGCCCAACAAAACTTTGTAAACTTTCTTTTTTTTTTTTTTTTTGGTTGAGACAGAGTCTCACTCTGTCACCCAGGTTGGAGTGCAGTGGTGCAACCTCGGCTCACTGCAGCCTCTGCCTCCCAGGTTCAAGCAATTCTCTTGCCTCAGCCTCCCGAGTAGCTGGGACTACAGGTGCGCACCACCACACCCAGCTAACTTTTTGTATTTTGAGTAGAGACAGGGTTTCACCATGTTGGCCAGGATGGTCTTGATCTCCTGATCTCGTGATCCGCCCGCCTCGGCCTCCCAAAGTGCTAGGATTACAGGCGTGAGCCACCGCACCCAGCAATATTTGGTAAACTTTCTTAAAACATCGTGAGATTTCTTTTGTAATTTTTTTTTTTTAGCTCATCAGCTATTGTTAGTGTATTTTATGTGTGGCCCAAGACAATTCTTCTTCCAATGTGGCCTAGGGAGGCCAAAAGATTGGATCCCCCTATGACAGATGGGTCTTACCTGGAGGTTGATGGCTGCTGACTGATAAGGGTGGCTGAAGGTTTGGGGGGCTGTGGCAATTTTTTAAACTAAGACAATAATAAAGTTAGCTGGATTGATTGACTCTTCCTTTCATGAATGTTTTCTCTGTAGCATGTGATGCTGTTTGGTAGCATTTTACTCACAGTAGAAACTTTTTCAAAATTGAAGCCAGTCCTCTCAGACCCTGCTGCTGATTTACCAACTAAGCTTATGGAATATTCTAAATCCTTTGTTGTTATTTCAACAAGGTTCACAGCATTTTCACCAGGAATAGATTCTATTTCAATAAAACACTTTCTATCTGTGAGCAACTCCTCATCCATTGAGGTTTTATCATGAGATTGCATGATACATATCTTTAGTCTCCATTTCTAATTCTAGTTCTCTTGTTATTTCCACCATTTCTGCAGTTATCTTCTCCACTGAAGTCTTGAACCCCTCAAAGACATTCATGAGGGTTGGAATCAACTTCCTCAGTACTCTTGTTAATATTGATAATTTGACTTCATCCCACAAATCACAAAGGTTCTTTATAATATCTGGAATGGGGAATTCTTTCCAGAAGGTTTTCAATTTACTTTGCCCAGATCTATCAGAAGAATCACTATCTATGGAAGCTATAACCTTACAAAATGTATTTCTTAAATAATAAGACTTAAAAGTCAAAATTACTCCTTGAGCCACAGACTGCAGAATAGATGTTACGTTAGCAGGTGTGAAAACAACATTAATCTCCTTGTACATCTCTATCAAAATTTTTGGGTGACCAGGTACATTGTCAATGAGCAATAATATTTTGAAAATAATATTTTTCTCTGAGTAGAGATCCCAGTAGTAAGTTTGAAATATTCAGTAAGCCATGCTATAATCTGATATGCTGTTATTCAGGCCTTGTTGTTCCATTTATAGAGCACAGGCAGAGTAGATTTAGCATCGCTTAAGGACTCTAGGATTTTGGAATGGTAAACGCACATTGGCTTTAACTTAACATTATCAGTTGTATTAGCTCCGAACAAGAGTCATCCTGCCCTTTGAAGTCAGGCATTTATTTCTCCTCTCTAGCTATGAAAGTCCTAGATGGCATCTTCTTCCAATAGAAGGCTGTTTTGTTGCCATTGAAAATCTGTTTAGTATAGCCACCTTCATTAGTTATCTTAGCTAGATCTTCTGGATAACTTGCTGCAGCTTCTACATCGACACTTGCTGTTTCAGTGTGCACTTTGTGTTATGGAAACAGCTTCTTTCTTTAATCCTCGTGAACCAACCTCTACTAGCTTCCAGCTTTTCTACTGCAGCTTCCTCACCTCTCTCAGCCTTCACTGAATTGAAGAGAGTCAGGGTCTTGCTCTGATTTGCCTTTGGCTTAAAGGGATGTTGTGGCTGGTTTGTACTCCTATCCAGACACTAAAATTTTCTCCATATCAGCAGTAAGGCTGTTTTCTTTTCTTATCATTTATGTTTTCACTGAATAGCACTTTCATTTCCCTTCAAGAACTTTTCTTTGTATTCACAACTTGGCTAACCAGGGCAAGAGGCCTAAACTTTGGCCTAGCTTGGCTTTCAACATGCCTTCCTCACTAAGCTTAATCCTTTCTAGCTTTTGATTTAAAGTGAAACATGTGTAATTCTTCCTTTTACTTGAACACTTAAAAGCCATTTAAGGGTTATTAAATAGCCTGATTTTAATATTGTTGTGTCTCAGGAAATAGAGAGCCCAGAGGAGAGGGAGAAAGATGGGGAAATGGTCAGTCAGCGGAGCAGTAAAAACCCACATACTATTTATAAATCAAGTTTCCTTTCTTATATGGGTGCAGTTCATGGCACCCCAAAACAATTACAACAGTAACATCAAAGATTATCAGTTGCAAAACACCATAAAAGATACAATAATAATGAAAGAGTTTGAAACATTATGAGAATTACCTAAATGTGACATAGAGATGCAAAGTGAGCACATGCTGTTGAGAAAATGGCACTAAAACTGGGCATGGTGGCTCACACCTGTAATCCCAGCACTTTGAGAGGCTTAGGTGGGTAAGTCACTTGAGCCTGGGAGTTGGAGACTAGCCTGGGCAATATAGTGAGACCTCGTCTTTACAAAATACAATTAGTTGGGTGTGGCGATGGGCACCTGTAGTCCCAGCTATTCGGGAGGCTGAGATGGGAGGATCACCTGAGTCCAGGAGGTCTAGGCTGCCGTGAACTGAGATCACTCCACTGCATTCCATTTGGGGCGACAGAGCAAGACCCTGTCTCAAAAGCAAAAACCAAAACAAAACAAACTCAATGGCATTGATAACACTTACCTAATGCAGGGTTGCCAGACACCTTCAATTTGTAAAAAATTAAAAAGAAAAAAAATGTAATATCTACAAAGTGCAATAAAGTGAAGCCCGATTAAATGAGATATGTCCCTACCTTTCAAGGTGCTAACTTTTATCATGGAGTGTCCTTTTCTATTTGAGAACAGCTGAAGTTTTGTATCTTGAAACTGAGTAAATTAACACATTATTGACACAAACCATGTTAGCATGAGCAACATAAAAAGAATCAAGTATTTGCATTTCTCCTTGAGAGTAGGGACTGGTTTTTAGTCATTGTTTTATCCCCAAGGCCTAACTTAGAGGCTTGTATACACTATACTCTCTGTGGGATGAATGAATGTGTCCCAACCTCAAAAAAGTCCCACAATGAAGGAGTCCTGTTCAAACATGCTACTTTGCATTACTCCATTTACACTTTTCTCTTGGTTGATGTTAATCCATTAGTTTTTAGTAAATTCAAACTTTTATATTGGTTTATATTTATATAAAAGTGTAGCATTGATGAGGAGGGGGTAGTTAACAGCTTTGCATTTAGCTGAATGTATTATTTTAGCTGGTCCCTCCTGACTCCTAGTCATGTTTATATGTGTGTGTGTATATATGTGTTTGTGTATGTGTGTGTGTCTCTGTGTATATATATGTAAGTGCATGTGTGTGTATGTGTGTGTATATGTATGTGCATGTGCATGCATATGTGTATATGTGTGTATATATTTGTGTATGTGTGTATATGTGTGTTTCTGTGTGTATATATGTGTATATGTGTGTATGTGTATATGTGTGTGCATGTGTGTATATGTATGTATGTGTATATGTGTGTATATGTGTGTGTATATATGCGTGTGTATGTGTGTGTGTATATATTGTGCATGTGTATGTGTGTGTGTGTATCTATGAACACGTAATATGTAACATCTCCAGATTAGATCAGGCCTTATTCCGGCAGCTCTTGGAAAATGATGCAACTTATCCAGTTTGACTGCTCTGGATACCTGACTGCCAGAGTCAGGTGCTTTCACCTGGTTCCCATGACTATCTCTGACAATATCTGAAGAGTTCTTTGACTCAGAACCTTGTCGAGATGATTAAGGTGAGAATCCCTGAAACCATATCACAGGATGAACTACATAGAATTTTTTTAAATTACCTTGAACAAAATATGTACTTATAGTATTAATGTCCAATATTTATTCATTAAGAAATTTGTGGATAAGAAGAAAAACTTCCAGAACCTATCCATATTTTGCACCACTGCCATGGATCCACGGCTCCCAGCTTATCCTGTTCTGTCTCAGTTTCAGACCGGAAGTGGTAGAGTCACTCTCTTGTCTCAGTGCTTCGGTACTCAAAGCAGATTCTCAGTATCTCTATCTGCAGTTGTGCAAAAGGCTTTCCTCAGAGCACGGCGTCATTCTCACAGAGCTTCTGCAGTTAACTGGACTTTGCTACTCCATAGGAAAGTGCTGAGACTTCAGAGTGTTACTCTTTTCCAAAGCATCCTCTCCAGAATGACTAGATGACTGCTCCTTCCTGTAGCTTTTCCTCTGCTATTCTATCTTACAAGATAATCACTTGCCATCTCTCTCCGTGTCCCTCTGTCCCTCTATCTGCTCTATGCTACAGTGGATAGATGCACTATTTTGACAGAGAATGCCACTTTCAGGTAGGGTAAGACCAGGTAAAGGATTGCCCATTGGCTAGCAGCCACTCACTCTCTGTTACTTTCTGTGGCACGTCCTTATACTTCCTCTCTGGTTATTCTTGGATCCTACAGACATACGTCTATACATGCAGAAATACACACACCTGCACTCCTATACCATCCTTGTGGAGAGAGGAGAATTTGATAATTTAAGATGTCCTATTTGCTTTTCACACATTTCTTATACCAGTTGTTAATATAAAACCATTTTATAAATAGTTTTTTTCAGTTTTAATTAAAACCCTAACTTGCCAACATTCTTATTTTACCCATTTGAGAGATTTGTGCTCATACACAAATACTTAATTCTGTGATTTATCACCAATGGATAAATCACAGAATTTTTCTGAAAATATAAACCCCAGAATTTATATTTTGCTGATATATCATCATTAATGATGATGATTATCATTATCATCATCAATTATCATAATTTCTAGGAAGCTAAAAAAAACTAAAGAGTTTTTTTTTTGAGATGGTGTTTTTGCTCTGTTGCCAAGGCTGGAGTGCAATGGCACGATCTCAACTCACTGCAACCTCCACCTCCTGGATTCAAGCAATTCTCCCACAAACTCAAATACTGAATACCTGGGATTACAGGTGCTTGCCGCCACACCCAGCTAATTTTTGTAGTTTTAGCAGAGATGAGGTCTCACCATGTTGGCCAGGCTGGTCTCAGACTCTTGACCTCAGGCGATCCACCCGTCTTGGCCTCCCAAGACGCACCACGCCTGGCTGCTAAAGAAGTATTAATAAGTTATTTTTGCTCACGTTTGGTCCTTTTTCTCTGTAAGAAAGAACTGGCGACTGGGCTTGGTGGCTCATGCCTGTAATCCCAGCACTTTGGGAGGCTGAGGTGGGAAGATCACTTGAGTCCAGGAGTTTAAGATCAGCCTGGTCAACAGGGTGAAACCTGATTTCTCCAAAAAGACAAAAATTAGCCAGGCATCGTGGTGTGCACCTGTAGTCTCAGCTACCTGGGAGGCTGAGGAAGGTGAGGCTGCAGTGAGTCATGCTCATACCACTACACTCCAGCTTGGGCAGCAGAGTGAGACTCTGTCAGGAAGGAAAGGAGAAAGGAGTAAAAGGGAAAAGAAAGGAAAGGAAAGGAAAAAGGAGAAAGGAGAAAAAAGGAAAGAAAAAGAAAGGAAAGGAAAGGAGAAAAGAGGAAGGGAAAGGAAAGGATAAAAGAGAAGAAGGAAGGAAAGAGAAAGAAAAATGAAAGAAAGAAGAAAGAAAAAGAAAGAAAGAAGGAAAAAAAGAAAGGAAGAAAGAAAGAAATAAAGAAAGATAAAGAAGAGAAAGAAAGAAAGAAAAGAAGAAAGCACAGAAGACAGAGAACGAAGAAAGACGAATAGGTAGGAGAATAAAGGGAAGTAAGAGAAGAAAGAAGAGGCATCGGGAAGGAAGGAAAAGAAAGGAAAGGAAAAAGAACTGACAAAGTAGTTAAGTAGTCTGGGGGTCATGATGACATTAGTATACTAGATAAACTTCACTCCAACCCATTCAACTACTAAAGAAGATACGCATAATCACCATCATTGCCTCCAATTTAACTCAACAAGAATTTAGCACTTACCATGTAACCACTATCCGGCAACATAGATGCAGAGTGAGCTGTTATACAAGGCATAAGAAGCTTAAATGTCAACATGTGCATTAGCAACTCAAGGCATTAAGTATTAAAATAGTCTAGAATAAATGCTCATAAGTCCAAAGTCCCTAATACAATCATAGAATTGTAGAGTCAGGGAAGTATTTCATTAATTTATGGATTAACATTTTTCTTTTATAAATGAAGAGACTGACAGACAAGGAGGGGCTGATTTGTCCAAGGTTTCAGGAAATTACTGTAGTGGCCATCCATGTGAGTGTAGGCCCTGAACCTCCTCTTGCTTCTTTTGGGAGCTGCCTTCTCTCTCCTTACTGGGTCGTGTAATTCATTCCCTGGCTCTCGGATGGTATTCACTTGCCACAGAGTGTATCTTAGAACATATAAATAATTTTTTAAACTTTGTGATGTATGTGGTACACGCTGGAAATGCTGACACTTCTGTCATTAAACATCACTGTGCACTAAAAAGTACATGCTACTAAAAATATTTCTTCTTATTTGTGTTGATATTGATGATGAAGAGACTTTTAGTCTCTTCAGATGATAAATATGAAAGCCAATTTGGATCTCAACGAATTGGATTCTGTGTTAGTTCTCTAGCCAAATAATAATTGATTAAATTTCCTCAATATCAACATGTTACAATTAATAACTTTTTAATGTTCGTCAAAATCAATGAATTGCATGTAAAACAACCAGCTTCTTATTCTGCTTAGAATTTTGATACAGTTGTGACTTTCCCTAGATTTTTCCATAAGTTTGATTTTTATGATTTGCTTTATTTTAAGCTATCTTCTAGATAACATTATTCAGTTTCTTAAAACTCTTACTAAGAAAATGACAACAAAATGAGACTTGTAATAATGGGGAGGGGCCTTTGTTTATTATTTATTTATTTATGCATTATTACATTGACTCGTATTCCTGATTTCCTTTAATTTCTGTTATAAATCGCATTGCTTAAGTACATTGCAACGTTGAAAGTTTAAACATGGCCAGGTGCGGTGGCTCATGCCTGTAATCCCAGCACTTTGGGAGGCCAAGGCAAGCAGATTACTTGAGCCCAGAGTTCAGAATCAGCCTAGGCAACATGGCAAAACCCCATCTCTACATAAAAATACAAAAAGTTAGCCTGGTGTGGTGGCACACGCTTGTAGTCCCAGCTACCCAGGAGGCTGAAGTAGGAGGATCACCTGAGCCCAGGAGGTAGAGGCTGAAGTGAGCTGGGATCACACATCACACTACTGCACTCTAGCGTGGGCAATAGGGTGAAACCCTGTCTTAAACAAACAAACAGACAAACAAAGCAAGGAGGAAAGAAAGCTTCAACATCAATTACATAGCTCACTCACTTATTCAGAGATGAGCCTTGTCGTCTAAATGAGCCAATGGGATGTGGGGAGTCTTTGTTGAAGTTAGCGGGAAAGACAAGCTGCCTGTTTTTCTGTAGTAAATAAATACAGGTAGAAACGTTCTTTGACACTAGACAGAAAAGAGAAGAACTCTCTGTAGAATATAATGGCAGCCATCTGAGTACCAGAACAGTATCAGACTGACGAAGAAGCTGGCACTGTAAAGGGAGAGCAAAGAGACCAAAAGAAGACACATTTTCATTATTGAGGACACTAGTTCAAGACTTGCCTGAAGCTATCTCTGAATCCAATACATTCTCTTTATTAGGTAAGCCAGTTGGAGTTGGGCTTTCAGGTTGTTGAACAAAAACAGTACTGAATCATACACTATTATTGACATTTGGTATAAAGAAAAGTTGTGCTCACTGTGGCAGACACTATTAGTCACCTACACAAAAGATAACTCTTCTTCCTTGCCAACGGAACTCCAATTTTATTCATAGTTCATTCATACAATATTTTAGGGGTCCTCCCCCACCCATTTCAGAATGCTAATTTTCATTAGTCTTAACCAATCACAGTGATGATTTTTTTTTCTTTGTCAAGGGCTGCTTTAGGAATATGGTAGACATACACACACAAAAATATGAGGTAAATTCTGTTGCAAGCATCACGGAAGCTTTCCTAACTTTTAAAAAGATGAGACAAGACAGGACTTTCTCTTCCAACTTTCAGACAATGCCTTGTGAAGAATGTAACCACCTTGCAATAGAAAGGAGAAACAAAAGAAGCCAACCTGGCTTCCCAGAGCTACCAAATGAGCTAAGCCTGGAATTCCCCCAGGTTTCACCTTAGGTACAATAATAAACTTCCCATTGTATAAGTTGCTGATAGTCACATAGCCTGTTATTTGGAGCTAAATCACTCTGACCAATATATTCACAGACAATATTGATTCTTTGAGGCTAACCTCAAGTAAAATATTACGTTACTTAATTGATTAAAGCTAATCTGAGTCCTAAAGAGGAAACACGTACTTTCACCGTTTTTGGCACACTTTGTCATTTGATGGTTTGATTTAAGTGGTTTGAAGAACTAAGGTGACCAATGAATACATAATGCAGATTAAATTTAAATAATTTCTATATCTTAAGCCTGAGATGAAATAGAAAATTGGCCTGCTGAAAATGAATGTGTGCCCTAAGCCTTTGTTTATCCAGGTGGTTAGAACCAGAAAACCCTGGGAGGGTCATCTGGGGAAGCAGCCAGAACAAATGCCCACAAGTCTTAATGGTAACCGTGCTGCCAAGTCCTAAGATTCTTAGCATTTGCTGGATCAGAAATTAATAATAGATGGAAACAAAAAAGAATGAGAGACCTGGCTTGTTGGTTTATCTTTTAAAGCCAGGAATATTCCATAAACAATTGAGAAGTGCTTAGCATATGACCCCCATGGGTATGTTGTGATCCCATAGCAGTAGGAGATGCTAATTGGACAAGACTCCCATGACTTATATATTTACCTGACGGTAGAGGCAGGATGGAGTGATGTGGTTGAAAAGTTGCCTGCATGTTTCAGACCTATCTGAACAATGGATAGGTGCTCCTATCTATACAAAGATTCTGGTGGTATCATTTGTAATAGTAGCAATAAGATGCAAATATTTACTTGGCTTTGGTGTAATTGCTGAACAAGTTCTTAGTAAAATGACATGGATAGGTGCTCTGTAAATGTTTATCTTTCCCCCACTTTCTTTTTATCCCCCTCTTTCCTCCTATCTCACAAGTACAGGGGAGGAAGCTACGGGGAAAAAAAAAATCATAGCCATGGAAGTTTTTGACATCTCTAAAAATTATATTGTTTTTCTGTTATTAATGTACAACACATCTCAAATACATACAATGAAACTTATATACAACAACACAAGCATTTTGCTGAGTATTCCATCCATCCTCTAGACAATTTTTTATGCCTCTCTAAAGTGCCTTGGATTTGAGTCTAACCTGAAAATAGCTCTGTTACCATTAGCTTTAATAATGTTCTCAAGGAATATTACCTACCTCATAAAGTAGGTAACTATTGGGAAAAAAAACCTATGAAAATTAACATTTATAGTAGAATATCAGAAGATTTCCTTAACTAAAAAAAGCTTGTTTGAGTCCCCTCTTGGAGAATTTCTCTATAACTTTGGAATTATCCTTTGTAATTTCAAGATGAAATTGTATCTTGATATGAAAAAAGCAAAATCAAGCTGATAAAATTGGAAGGGCATTCCACAAGGAGGAGGAATTGAAAGAAGAGTGTTCCACAAGCTGTCCTCAAGAACAGGGCATTTTTATGCTGCCAGGTTAGCTTAGCAGGGACATCCCTGTCCCTCAGCCCATCTTTGAGTCAATTTCTTACTGTTGTTTTATTACAGTAAAATTTAAACTAAAAGCAAGTAGCGCAAAGTAAAAGTGAAAGAAAGTTGATAAAAATAAAGTTAGATTTGATTGTTCATATTGGAGAAGATTGATAAGTAGTCATTGCTTTTGTAAGTTCTTCCTCTCAAGTGTGCAAGGGCCCTCCCACTTTGACATTAGTTTTAAGCACTTCAACTCTGCTATTGCTTCTCGTTCGCTTAAACCACTTTCATGGCTCTCTCCCCAAAACCTAATTTTCCCTTGGTATCTTCTGAACTGAACCCTGTAGTTTCCAACAATAAATGTCCAAGTGCTCAGGCATGCCACTACAAAGCCCATTTGTATTATCTTAATACAAGAAAAACTTCAGCCAAATGAAATTAAAAGGCGTTTAATTGAGCAATGAATGATTCGCGAATCGGGCAGCCCCCAGAATCACAGCAGATTCAGAGACTCCAGTGCAGCCACGTGGTGGAAGATTTATAGACAAAAAAAGGGAAATGGGGCATACAGAAATTTTAAGTGAGGTACAGAACAGCAGGATTGGTTACAGCTCCACCTTTGCCTTATTTGAACACAATTTGAACACTCGGCAATGCATGAGTGGTTGAAGTACTGCCGCTGCAATTGGCCAAGACTCAGCTATCGTTACAGGTGCATACTCCTAAGTTAGATTTTCAATTTTTGTCTACCTATTAAGCTAGGTTGCAATTTGTCCTCAAGGACTCAAATGTAGACGTATGGAGTCCTCAGGCCACATTTAGTTGCTTTAACAATCTGATAAGTGACTCCTCATCAGCTTGTTACTTCCTTGTGGCTATTATATCTCCTAAAGTGACTTAAACTGAGGAGGAAACATGGGGTTTGGACATGTCCTCGATAAACTAGTACCGCACAGAGATTGAGAACATACTTTGTGAAAGAGAATTATAAGGATGTGGAGGTGAAGGAGGTTGCAGGAGCATGTTGCATGACCTAACGGGGTGGGGATAATTAGACAAAGTTAAAGGGTATTTAGAAGTTTAAATCAACAGAACTTTGTGAAAAGACAGATGAAGAGCATGGAGAAACTGGGTAAGAGAGAAACTTCAGAGGTTAGATAATGAGTTCAGTTTTTGACATATTACATCTGAGGTGCTTATAAGATATCTCAGTAGGACTTCAGAGTCTAGAGCTCAGGTCCGACCTAGAGTTGTAAATTTGGCATTATTCATACCAATAGATTGCAACCAAGGCAACAGGGGGCAATGAAATGACCTATAGAGAGGGAGAAGAAAGTTTAAGACCAGGAGTTCAAGAATCTCCATGCAGTAATTGCTCTGAGGAAAAGCTCACAGGGGACCAAAGGAGTAGGCAGAAAATTTCAAGAAAAAGAGTGTCCTGTTACCAAAATGAAGGAAACAGTGCACTGAGGAAGACTGTCAACAGGGCAAATGTTTAGAGGTCAAGTAGGTGAACTTGAAGCAAATCCATTGGATTTGGTGACATTGGTAACCTCAGTAAGGCCAAGTTTAGTAAGGCCCTTTTGAAAACAAAAATTAGATTGTAATAGGTTGACATAAGAAAAATACAGCAGTCCCCTTTTATGCATGGTTTTGCTTTCTTCAGTCTCAGTTACGTGAAGTAAACCATGGTCTGAAAATAGGTGAGTATAGTACAATAAGATATGGAGAGAGAGAGAGATCCTGTTCACGTAACTTTTATTACAGTATATTGTTATAATTGTTCTATTTTACTGTTAGTTATTTTTGTTAATCTTTTATTGTGCCTAATTTATAAATTAAACTTTATCAGAGGTATGTGTGTACGGGAAGAAAACATAGTATATATGAAGTTTGGTACTATCTGTAGTTTCAGGCATCCACGGGGGGTCTTGGAACTATCCCCCAAGAATGAGTAGGGACTACTGTAGAGGAAAGGGGAACAGCACAGACAACTCATCCAAGAGGTTTGACTGTGAAGGGGAGAGAAGTGACAGAGTAATAGCTGAAAAGGCATTAAATAGCCTAAGAATTTGATTTCCTGTTTAAAATGGTAGCAATTAAATGTTTAAATGCTCATGGCTTGGAGCCAGTAGAAAGATTAACATTTACAAAGAAGAGGGAACTATAATGGTGTAAGATTCCAGAGGAGGCAGGAGGGTCTGTAATCCAGATCTCTCTGGATGTCTGGAAACCCTCAGTTGCCCTTAGTTGAAATCGAAGTCCACTGGCGACAATGCACTAAATGAGATTTCTGGCTCTCCTATAATGGGTAGATTTTCTTCATTATTCAGATGTTCTTTGTTTTTTTTTCCCTTCTCTATTCATTTCCTGTTGCTGCTATGACAAATTATAGCATAATAGCTTAGTAGCTTAAAATGACACAAATTTGTGATCTTATAGTTCCCTTTTTTTTTTTTTTTTTTTTTTTTTGAAACAGAGTCTCACTCTGAGTGAAGTGGTGCAAACTTGGCTCACTGCAGCCTCCGCCTCCTAGATTCAAGCGGTTCTCCTGCCTCAGTCTCCTGAGTGCCTGGGATTATAGGTGCTCACCACTATGCCTGGATAATTTCTGTATCTTTAGTAGAGATGGGGTTTCACCATGTTGGGCAGGCTGATCTCGAACTCAGGTGATTCACCTGCCTCATCCTCCCAAAGTGCTGGGATTACAGGCATGAGCCACCACATCTGGCTGGTGATCTTTCATAGTTCTTATAGATGGAGGTCAAAAGTCCAACAGGTGTCAGCTGACTAAAATCAAGGTGTCAACAGGATTGTGTTCTTTTTATAAGTTCTAGGGGAACTTTCTTTGCCCTTTCCATCTTCTTTAGGCCACTTACATTCCTTGACTTGTAGCCCTGTCTCTATCTTCAGAGCCAGCACTGTGACATTTTCAGATATTTTTCTTTGACTCTGACCCCCTACTTCCCTTTTATCATCCTTGTGATTACATTGGGTCCACCCAGATAATACAAGACTATCTTCCCATCTCAAAATTCTTAATCACATCTGCAAAGTCTCTTTGGTCATATAAAGCAACATATTCAAAGGTTTTGAGGATATCTTTGGGGGGTATTATTCTGGACATCTGTGTGGACAGGCAGTCATTATTCTGCCTACCACATTTTCCTGTTTCTAAAGTACTCTTCCAAGTTTGCTGAGAACTATGGATGGAGCTTCCTCTGCTCTATGGTTTATATAAGTGAAAATCTCAATAACAAATTTCAGCCATGTCATTCTTAAGTGATAGAGTGACCACCACTCAGAGAATATGTTCTGAGAATTATGTGATGATCCCACTTGGCTGGTACTAGTAGCAATTGATTTCATCATTTTTAGTATTCAGGACAAAATAAATGAACAACAAAAATAAGTTCTGTGTGAACCTGCCGCTGCTGTAGTATCTTTTGCAGTTTATTATGTCTTATGCACCCATTTTTAAGCTCCGGCCAAAAGACACTGACTTCAGGCATTCCTTATTTCATAAGGAGGTATCCTGAACTAACCCTTGTGCACCACCAGGAAGAAAAACTTGAAAAAGTCCCACATTTGACACTAGTGCAACATGCAGTCCAAAAGATGTAAAATGGCTGGGCACGGTGGCTCACACCTGTAATCCAGCACTTTAGGAGGCCAAGGCAGGCAAATCACTTGAGGTCAGGAGTTCAAGACCAGCCTGACCAACATGGTGAAACCCCATCTCTACTAAAAATACAAAATTAGCCAGGTGTGGTGGCACGTGCCTGTAATCCCAGCTACTCTGGAGGCTGATGCAGGAGAATCATTTGATCCTAGGAGGCGGAGGTTACAGTGAGCCAAGATTTTGCCACTGCACTCCAGCCTGGGTGACAGAGTGCGACTCCGTCTCAAACTAAACTAAACTAAACTAAAATAAACGAAAATAAAAAGATGTAAAATCATCTTTACTTTTGTACCTTCAATTGACTTTGAGTCCATACTGATTCATTTTCAGATAAACATAGAAGCAGTGCTTCATCTATTATCTTCTGTCTTTCTTCCTTTCATTCAATCTCATGGTCTCTCCCTCCTGGAATTTCCTGACCTCCCACCAGGGTCCATTTTTACCTTGTGGTTTCTGGCCAATCTGCCAGTCACTGCATTCTATCCATTATTCTCTTCAAAGAAACCAGAGTTATAGGAGGAGACTTCAGGTCCTGCTCATAGGAGGAAGTAAGAGAAATTCCAGAAACCCTTTCTTCTGCTCAGATTGACTTTCTCTTGGCAGACCTCAGGTACATGGTTATGCTAACAGTCTTCTCAACCTTACCAAGGACCCCTTCTGTAAAATATTCTGATGTGACCTGAGACCTTGCAGTGGGTGGGAAGGAACCTTGCCCCAGAAAGGAACTGATGAGCTAAGTAAGTTAGCCTAGGGTGTCCTACCCTCAAACCTAATGGAACACTTTGCCCTACTGGTGAGTAGACAGAAGATGGGATACACACTGCACCCTACCCACCAGACAATGTTTGGCCACCGGGGCCTACCCCCACCTCCCACAAGCCTATATTCATTGAGGCATCATCTTTGAGACATCATCACTTGCTTTTCCGCACAAACAACCAACACCTTGCCACCCTTACCTGTGCTAGCAAAGACATGTATGCACACATCTTTCAATAAGGGCCTGGATTCAGATTCTCAGGATGAGGGGATTCACTTCCTCCCTGCATGGTGGTGGTAACTGTTAAACTTCTATGGAAGCTGGGGAGTCACTGTGCTTCCATCCCAAAGTCCAATCTCTTCCTTCCTCTCCCTCTGGCTCACCCTTCTTTCCACCCACTACCCATAGGAAGGAAAAGAGAGTCTAAGGAAATAGATCTATTCATCCACTGAAACAGAAATGGAAGCAAAAACAGAAACAAACCCCTGACCACTCCGTTTTTTCTGTATGTTCTGGAGATAATTTAGCCAAATTGGAACTGGCTAGATATTGTTGGGATGTAAGCTAATTAAAGCATGGGGGCTGGGTTGCAAGGACCATGGATGCATTCAATCAGCTAGTAACATTTAAAGGCAGAGCTTTGTCAAGTAGCCAACACAATAGATGTGCTCTCCCTCCTCCAGCTGTGCATATTGCAGCCTTGTCAAGAATGGCTTGCCTGGTGATTTCTGGCCCACCTGTTAGGATTTAGCCAAATCTTGGTTCACCATAAATCTTGCAGGTCAGCAGAAATTCACTTGTAGAAACCTGGCTGATCATCTGACTTTCTTCGGAAGCTCTGTAAAAATATAGATTCCCAGGCACCCACCTAGATTTGCTCAAGCAGAATTTCAAGGATGAGATCTTGGATTCTCCATATTAACAGATATTTCCCAGTGCCAGGCTTGGGGAACATTTTTACAGCTTATAGAAATCTAAATCCCAGATTGGGAAGACATCTAGGGGATCAATTTTCTAATTTTCTGTTTTCTATCAAAAAAGTAGTAAACTTAGCAATGCTACATGAAATGAAATTACAACAGTTTTGTGTGTGTGTGTGTGTGTGCTTTTTTTTTTTTTTTTTTGTGAGATGGAGTTTCACTCTTGTTGCCCAGGCTGGAGTACAATGGCACGATCTTGGCTCACTGCAACCTCCGCCTTTCAAGTTCAAGTGATTCTCCCACCTCAGCCTCCTGAGTAGCTGAGATTACAGACATGTGCCACCACGCCCAGCGAAGTTCGTATTTTTAGTAGAGACAGGCTTTCTCCATGTTGGTCAGGCTGGTCTCGAACTCCCAACTTCAGGTGATCTGCCCACCTCGACCTCCTAAAGTGCTGGGATTACAGGCATGAGCCGCTGCGCCTGGCCACCAGTTTATTTTTTGTAATGCAGTAGTGAAAGCATTATTTGAAGGAAAAACACCCCTGGGGAGGGAATCTAGGATATTGTTGTATCCATCCTAATGATACAGCAATTGTAACCTTTGGACCGATGCTCTCTTAAGTGATTTGTATTATATATGCACTTAACTTTCATTTATTTATTCACTTGACAAATTACCACCACTACAATCCATGCACTATTTTGGGCACAGGGGATACAGTACTGAACGAAACAGTAAAAAAAATCTCTGCTTTCATGGAGCTTTCATTCCACTAGGGGAGAGAGACTGCAAACAAGATAAAAACAAAATCTAGAATAGTCAGATACAGCATGTCAGTAAAAACAAGGCAGAAAACAAGGATGTGAAGTGTTCAGCAATGGGGCTTGGGTTGAAATTGTAGGTAGGATGGCCAGAGAAGGCTTCATTGTGTGAAGGTGACTTTGGAGAGTGAAGACCTGAAGGAATTGAGAGAGCTAGCCATGTAAGCATCAGGTGTACAACTGTGCAGGCAGAAGAAATAGCAAATGCAAAGGCCCTGGGATAGGAACATGCCAGGCCTGGTAAAACAGCAATGAGAATTGTGGAAATGTAGCAGAGGAAATGTTGCATTTACTCTGGAGAGGAGGAAGGAGGAATAGGTTATGTGCTGTTGAAGTAAAGAGGTCCCAAATCACATAGGACCTTGCAGGTCAGTGTGAAACTTTGGTCTGCATGAGATGAAAAGTCGCTGGAGGATTGTAGGCAAGAATGTCAAGACCTGACTTATATTTTAATGGAACCTCTCTGTGCAGAGTTGAAACCAGACTAAAGTAGCAGAAGCAGGGTGACCAGAGAAGAAGCTATTGTAATACTTAAATACTAGGCGAGAGGGAATTACCACTTAAATAAATGATGAGAATAGGTACTGGAGTGAGTATATGCCAGAGTGAGCATAAGAAGGAAGATAGGAATCTGTATTTCTCTTGGTCTGCTTAGCTCCCACACACCTCTCACAGTAGGAGCATCTAATTGCCACATGAGTGATGCTAGTGGTTAGAGACAAGTGTTTTTCATTCATTCTATGTGTTCACTAAATAGTAAACAAGTCCTAGAAGTGTCTTCAGCAGCCAGACCCCTCACTGTGGTCTGGAGACTGGTGGAGTACTGGGGTCTGAATGTTTGTGGCCCTCCAAAATACATATGTTGACATCCAGTCCCCAGTGGGTTGCTATTAAAAGGTGAAGTCTTTAGGAGGTGACTAGGTCATGAGGGAAGAGCCTTCATGGATGGGAGTATTGCTTTATAAAAGAATCTTGAGGGAGCCTGTTGGCTTTTCCACCATGTATGGACACAGCTGGGAGGCACCATCTATGAGGATTGGGTCCTCACTAGACAATGAATGTGTCGGTACTTTGATCTTCAACTTCCCAGTCTCCAGAACTATGAGAAATAAAATTATGTTGTTTATAAACTAAGGCAGCCTAAGCAGACTAAGGTATGCAGGCACCACAAATTCTTGAGGCCCAGATGAGCAGTAAGCAAGAACTGCTTCCTACATGGTCTCTCTTGCCTCTTGTTTTCCTTGTCATTGGGTGTTCTACAGGCTCTCTGATCCGCTACTCTCAGGAGCACTACCCCATGTCATTCAGGCTGCAGCCCTTCCATCATGGTCTCAACTAAGTATTGTTCCCTTCTAAAGCACTCACAGAAACAGAGCTTCTTAAACTCTCAGGTTTGGGCCTGCTGCTAGGTGAAAATGTATATTCCCTCCAGCGTGCCGTTGCATTTCAAATTTTTCCTCTAAAATATAACTATTATAAGACTGATCTTCATTATGAAATATTATAAAAAATTCCTAGCTAATATTATACTACATTTCAATTCTTTTTAGTGACCAAACCTCTTTGCCAATCAATTCTATTCTTATAATTCTGCTTGCTTTTTCCAAATCAATGAACACATGCCTACTTCAGATGGATCCTAAATGTTCACAGCTTTAGTGGAAGGAAATTGAAGTACCTTTGAAGTCAGTCATTTGGCACTATAGAGATTGGCCTCTTTACAAATAAAAACATTAAAAGAGGTAAGATAGATTAAACCTCAAGACATAGGACTAATTCGATTTTCAAAAAGAAAAATATTTGTACTACAATACAAAAAAAAGTGAATCATTTATTTCAGAGAATAGCCATTTGCAAACGTTCAGTGTAAAAATCTAGAGAAGGATAGAAAACCTAAAAAGTTGTTTTGTTTAGGTTTGTTAATTTAAGTGGGAGGGATATATTTCTAAAGAATATATCCTAAAGGTGTGTGGACTGTGCAAGTCCAAGTACGGCAAGAGGTGAACCTGGACTCTGTGGTGGTTGCTGACAAATAAAACACAACTTTCGAAACCAGCGCGTAGTGAGTCAGAGTGATGGGCATTTGTACAGAGGAGGAAGTTGACATTGTCCTTTAGGCCAAACAGTAATCCTGGGTGGCTCTGGTGGAATGAGGTATTTAATCACCTCACCCACCGGTGATCCTTGTTGAGTCTTTCTTGTTCAGTAAATACCTGGCAGCCTTAGTCATTTGCTTGAAAGGCAGAGAGAAAAGTAAACTTCCAGCTGAGGTGTTTGTTTAGGCTAATCCCGAATTTTATTAACTCAGTGCTGCCCCTCTCCTACTCCACTGTGAAGCTGCAGCTCTGGGAGCCAACATTGTATCTTATTTATTCTCTATGTGCAGGTTCCCAAACATAATTATTGGATGAATGAATGAACAAGAAGATGACTATGGAGGATACCTGGGATCTGGCTAGAAACAAGTATATTTCCCGTTGTTAGAAGTAGTTGGATCAGAAATTAGATCAGTGCTTCTCAGCATTTCTCTGTTTAACGCATATTTTTTGGTGGCAGCCATAAAGAAATCAAAACGGGGACAATCCTTTTTAGCAAGAAGTATTTAGAAAATCTAAAAGAACTCTTTCTCCTATTCATTGGGTCACTTTTCAGCCCTGTATCACTGTTTACAGAAAAATGTTAACTTCTTGGACTCGTGAAGCAATGTTTTCACTTATTCTAGGTCTGTTGACCTAATATGAAACCACTCCTTCTTGCTCTGATTAGCAACAAGTGGTGCCCTACTGTCCTCCCAGTCTATGTTTGGCGGCATTCCCACTGTCAGGTCTCTCTGTAACAGTGTGCAACTGCAGTGATCACAAAACGCAGATTTTTAACTCATTGATTACAATTGGCAGCCAACCTCTGAAGAGCTGGAGGGACACCAGTGACTGACAGCCACTTGCTTAGAAAATTATCAAAGAGAGGTCAGGCATGATGGCTCACGCCTGTAATCCCAGCACTTAGGGAGGCCCAAGGCAGGTGGATTACCTGAGATTGGGAGTTCGAGACCATCCTGGTCAACATGGAGAAACCCCGTCTCTACTAAAAATACAAAATTAGCCGGGTGTTGTGGTACACGCCTGTAATCCTAGCTACTCAGGAGGCTGAGGCAGGAGAATCGCTTGAACCCGGGAGGCGGAGTTTGCGGTGAGCCAAGATTGCGCCATTGCACTCCAGCCTGGGCAACAAGAGCGAGACTGTTTCAGAAAAAGAAAAGAATCAAAGAGATGTTACAGAAATAATTCCTATAATGGGTAGCAGGTGAGACTGGATCACCCCAAAAATATAGTCAACTTGTCAGGCCTCTGAGCCCAAGCTGCACGTAGACATCCAGATGGCCTGAAGCAAGCGAAGAATCACAAAAGAAGTGAAAATGGCCGGTTCCTGCCTTAACTGATGATATTACCTTGTGAAACTCCTCTCCTGGCTCAGCAGTTCCCTCACTGAGCACCTTGCGACCCCCGCCCCTACCCTCAAGAGAAAAACCCCCTTTGACTGTGATTTTCCACTGCCCACCCAAATCCTATAAAACGGCCCCACCCCTATCTCCCTTCGCTGACTCTCTCTTTGGATTCAACTCGCCTGCACCCAGGTGATTAAAAAGCTTTACTGCTCACACAAAGTCTGTTTGGTGGTCTCTTCACATGGATGCGCATGACACAACTCTCAGTCTCTTAAGGTATTCCTTCAACTACAGTCGCCTCTGTTGTTATCTGTTTAGCCATTATTAGTCATTTTTGATGTAACTCGCGCATGTCACTTTTCTCAGAGCATGAAGGTTTTGAGGGTATGAAGAACAGGAAGCTAGAAACGGCCAAAAGCAATGTATTTTCTTCTGGGCCTTTGGTCTTTCAAGGCTGACATAGAAAAGTGGGTACAGCCTGGGTCAGCCAAAGGCAGAATGCTGGGACTGCCTCTTCTCTCACTAAATCTTTCTAACCCTGCCGAACTCCCACCGGCCATCCCCTGTAGCCTTTTTGCAAGGTCGCTAAACCCTCATTCTCAGTCCTTACATCTCTTTTAAGTAATGGTAGAAAGAGGGAAAATGATGAAAAATGATGTATGACTGTAAAAACCCCTGCAGTAGTGGCAAAAGTGATGAGTTTATACCCTCATTGTTGCTAATCAGGTTTTTCCTCCCTGTCTCAAGAAAGAAGAGCCTTTCTTGTTGCAATCTCTGGGTTTCCTGGATCCTGTGGGTGTGGGGTTAAGGCTGAGATGATCTGGTCAGATAACAGCACCTCCAGGCTTCAAGGAGCACCACCGTGGCAAGACTGAGCTGCCAGCAGAAGCCTATGAGAGACCACAGCTGTGTGAAGTGTGGGACATGTAGAGCTGTCAGGACTTCGGGGACACACATCACTTCCTGTTACAGATGAGGGAGACTAGATGGGGGGAAAGGAGGGAGATGGTTAGTGGGCGATTCTAGAAAACTCACTGCAGTGGCCTTGGGCACTTTCCAATATAAATAGGACATGAGGCTCTTGAAGTCCCCTACTTTGCTGAAGAGTTTTAAACATGTTAGTTGTAATGTGTTTAGAAATGGAACAAAAGATTTATTTTACATGTGTAAATATACTAGTAGTAAAATATACTTGTATGAGAATTTTTTTTTATTTTTAGTATGTCTTTAGGTTGTCTATTCGCATTTTCATTTAATACATGAGAACAATACAGTGGGAATCCTCATGCCATCTCTTTTTTTTCAGCATCTACTCTACCCCTTATCTGACTGTCCTCTTCTTGTGCTACGGACTGAATTACGTCCCCATCAAAATTACTGTGTTGAAGCCCTAGCCCCCACCTAGATGGCATTTGGAGATGGGGTCTGTGGGAAATAATTAGGCTTGGATGGACCTTTCGTGATGCAGCCAGTGCCCTTATAAGAGGAGACATGAGAGAGCTTTTGGTCTCTTTCTTTCTGCCATGTGAGTGTGTCCAGAATTGGTGGGTTCTTCACCTCACTGACTTCAAGAATGAAACTGCAGACTCTTGCAGTGAGTGTTACAGTTCTTAAAGACGGTGTGCCTGCAGTCTGTTCCTTCAGACATTCAGATGTGTCTGAAACTTCTTTCTTCTGGTGGGTTCACGGTCTCACTGTCAGGAATGAAACTGCAAACCTTCCTGGTGAGTGTTATAGCTCTTATAGGTAGCGTGTCCGGAGTTGTTCATTCTACCGGGTGAGCTGTAGTCTCCTTGCCTTCAGGAGCGAAGCTGCAGACCTTCATGGTGAGTGTTACAGCTCATAAAGGCAGCATAGACCCAAAGAGTGAATAGCAGCAAGATTTATTGCAAACAGTGAAAGAGCAAGGTGGAAAGACACTCTAGCCGGTTGCCATAGGTGGCGGCCTGCAGCCTGCATTTATTCCCTTATCTGAACCCACCCACATCCTGCTGATTGGTCTATTTTACAGAGAGCTGATTGGTCCATTCTACAGAGAGCTGATTGGTCCATTTTGACAGAGTGCTGATTGGTGCATTTACAATCCTTGAGCTAGACACAGAGTCACAGAGTGCTAGTCCTCCAAGTCTCCACTACCTTAGCTAGATACAGAGTACCAATTGGTGTATTTACAAACCCTGAGCTAGATGCAGAGTGCTGATTGGTGTATTTACAAACCCTGAGCTAGATGCAGAGTGCTGATTGGTGCATGTACAATCCTTGAGCTAGACACAGAATGCTAGAGGGAAAAATTCTCCAAGTCCCCACTAGGTTAGCTAGATACAGAGTGCTGATTGGTGCACATACAATCCTCAGTCTAGGTATAAAAGTTCTCCAAGTCCCCATCCAGTTCAGGAGCCCAGCTGGCTTCACCCAGTGGATCCTGCACTGGGCCTGCAGGTGGAGCTGCCCGCCAGTCCCGAGCTGAGCCTGCACTCCTCTCCCTTGGGCTGTCCATGGGACCAGGTACCACGGAGCAGGGGGCGGTGCCCATGGGGGAGGCTCAGCACAGGAGCCCACTGCAGGGGGCAGTTCAGACATGGCGGGCTGCAGATCCTGAGCCCTGCCCCACAAGGAGGCAGCTAAACCCTGCGAGAATTTGAGAATTTGAGTGCAGTGCCGGCGGGCTGGCCCTGCTGGGGGACCTGGCGCAACCTCGGCAGCTACTGGCCTGGGTGCTAAGCCCCTCTCTGCCCTTGGCGGGCACCACCGGCTGGCGGCTCCGTGTGCAGGGCCCGGCGAGCCCGTGCCCCCGCCTGCCGGAACTCGCACTGGCCCGCGAGTGCCCTGCGCAGCTCCGGTTCCCGCCTGTGCCTCTCCCTCCACACCTGCCCCACAAGCAGAGGGAGGAGGCTCTGGCCTCAGCCAGCTCAGAGAGGGGCTCCCACGGTGCCGTGGCAGGCTGAAGGGCTCCTCAAGCGCAACCAGAGTGGAGGCCTAGGCCGAGGAGGCGCTGAGAGTGAGAGCTGCTAGCACATTGTCACCTCTCATAAGGACGCAGCATAAAGGTGGCCAGGAAGAGAGTCCTCACCAGAACCTGACCATCCTGACACCCTGATCTAAGACTTGCAGCCCCCAGAACTATAAAAGATAAATGTTTCTTGTTTAAGCCACCCCATCTGTGGTACTTTGTGATAACAGCCCAAGCTGCCTAGACACCCGCTTCTCCTCTCATTTTCTTTCTACTGTCTCCCTGTAATACTCTCTTCCAGAAGGAGGATGTGGTGCTAGTGACCCTGACTGCCTACGCAATGCCACTTTGCTGCATTTTTGCTGCTGTATCATTAGAGCTGGGTGAACTCTACCTATATTGCATTGTCTAAAAACTTGTTGACCAGTTTGACCAGGGGTGGCACTAAACTCCTTTTTCTTCATTGTACACATCCATTAAAAACAACTCATTCTAAAAGCAGAGGAAAAACTGGGGAGAGAAAAGATGGAAGGAGAAGTCAAAGAGGAAGATGTCAGACAGGCACAGTGAGGCTCCAATGCACCCCCCTCCCCCCCTGCCCCCTGCTGAGGCCCTGCATCCCCCGCTGCTCACTGCTCGCCTCCTTGGCATCTTCCCTGGGCACTTTGCTGCCATTTTCCTTCTCTCACTCCTGATGAAACTCACTTCAACCCATCTGAATCAGTTTCTTATGTAGTTTAAGGAGTAGCTTAGGGACTGAGAGAAACATTACTGTCAGTCACGGATACAAAAGCTTGCTACCTGGATACCTACACACCTGCTTAAGGTGGGGCAGCTTTGCTGTGGTTGTGCATTCAGGCAAGAAATCACCCATTCCTCAGTAAATAAAATTAATTGGCAGTCATCACTTTTTGTCAAACTTTGATTTCCATGACTCCATCCTCTGGGGTAACAGAAAAATGATCTCTGTGCCAATGGTTGAGGACCAGAAATCCTCCCTCTCAAATAATATCTGTGCAGGTTAACTAGAGCCATCTCGAGGTAATATATCCACCTGGGTTTCAGAAAGTGCTCATCTGGAAGGAAATGCTAGCCCAGCACATTATCCAACAGAAATATAATGGGAACCACAAATGCAAGCCATGTATTTTACATTTTCTAGGAGCCACATTTTTCAAGACATAAAAATAAGCCAGTGAAATTATTTTAAAAATACATTTTCTTTAGCACAATATATTCTACATATGTTAATGCATAAGCAATATAGAAAATTTGAAGTATTTAACATTTTTTAAACTAAATCTTCCAGTCAACTGTGTATTTTACGTTAAAGCACATCTCTATTCAGACTAGCTACATTCCATTGCTTAATGGTCACATGTGACTAATGACTATTGTATTGGACAGCACAGCTCCAGCCAAATGAAAGGAAAGGTGAGACCTTGGCATATCTGGAGATGAGAAAGGCCTCCTGCCATATGGACTCCCTCTCCTAGGCTGGAAAGTACAGGCTTATCGCAGAGGCAATGAGCTGAATGCTCTTTTGAAATTTGAGATGTTTTCCCATTGCTTGTTAACTTATGAAAGGTACTGAAAGCAACATCTTTTTTTTTTTTTTTTTTTTTTTTTTTGAGATGGAATCTCACTCTGTTGCCCAGGCTGGAGTGCTGTGGCGCAATCTCAGCTCACTGCAACCTCCACCTCCTGGATTCAAGTGATTCTTGAGCCTCAGCCTCCCGAGTAGCTGGGATTACCGGTGTGCACCGCCACACGTAGCTAATATTTGTGTTTTTAGTAGAGATGAGGTTTCACTATTTGGCCAGGCTGGTCTTGAATTTCTGATCTCAAGTGATCCACCCGCTTCGGCCTCCCAAAGTGCTAGGATTACAGGCATGAGCCACCAGACCCCGCCTTCAAACCAACATCTTCAATATTGTTATAATTTTAAATATTCTAACAGAAATTCAGAATAAAAATTTCCCCATGGGTTCTTAAATGTTAGTAAGGTGCCAATAATTTTAAGAGCAGAGAATAGCTTGATGTCTGTCTCCTCTTAACACTTTTGTGAAGCCAAAAGCACCCTGCCCACTATGCAATGTGCTGCCAAAGATTTTACCCCTTGATCCCTTGGGAACATGATGACTGTCAATTACTTTTATTTGTTGAGAAATGGGTTATTTTTATGCTCTTTTGCCTGCATGCACTACTACAGCAAAGGTGTTCCATTTTCAGCAGGTGTGTAGGAACCTAATAATAGCAGGCTTTTGTATCTGAGACTGACAGTAATGTTTCTCTCAGATGAAGCTGTGAGATTTGTTTTCACTGGGAATCTCATAAATTTGGGACCTCAGTTGTAACAATCTACCATGGAGACCATGCATCAGGTTCATTCATACATGCCATTAGCTCCATTAGTGCTGAAATGATACCCAAGCCCTTGACATCTCTTCCTACTTACACCTAAGTCTGCCTTTTATATAGCTCAGAGACATTTAATGCTGGAAATTTCTACAGTGGTAGGGTACTGCTAAAGGCTAGTAAGATGGACTTGAATTTAAGGAGCTACATTTTTTGATGGGCTAGAGAGGTGTGTTTTCAAGGACTCCTTATGGCCACTCATCTTTTATCTCTTTGTTGGAACCTCTTTCTGTCCTTAATTACTCAGGCCTTTATCCTCATCTGAGGGGTTAACTGATAGAAATTGATAAAGGATAAGCTTTCATGTCCAAGAGGTATTTGTGATTTTATTAAGAAGTGCCAAAAAGACTTCAGGCCTAAAAGAAATGAATCTGTATGGGAAATACCATGCTAATAGAGTTTTCCTGGATCACCTCAAATTGCACCCTTGCCGACTCTAAAGCTGACTTAGGTTAAGAAACTGGTCTTTCCTCACTATCGCTTGCCCCAGAAAGGGCATGGCAACCTTTCCGTTATTCATTTATTTATTTATTTAGAGACGGAGTCTTGCTCTGTCGCCCAGGCTGGAGTGTGGTAGTGTGATCTCGGCTCACTGCAAACTCTGCCTCCCAGGATTATGCCATTCTCCTGCCTCAGCCTCCTGAGTAGCTGGGACTAAAGGCACCCACCACCACGCCTGGCTAATTGTTTGTATTTTTAGCAGAGACGGGATTTCACCGTGTTAGCCAGGATGATCTCGATCTCCTGACTTTGTGATCTGCCTGCCTCTGCCTCCCAAAGTGCTGGGATTACAGGCGTGAGCCTCTGTGCCCAAATCTCATTTTTTATTTTAATTGAATTAAAATTCAAATCAAAGCATAATTCTACTTGATCATAGCTCTTGTGAAAGATTCTGAGGGAAAAGAATAACATGAAATTTGGGATGGCTGTTGTTTGTAGATTGGATTTTCATGGATGGATGAATCGTTCCCATGGTTAATTGAAAGTTAAATGCATATAAACAAGAGTTGGCAAAAGCTGATTCTGAACACTCTCAAGAGGCTCCCAAGTTTTGTTTTGTTTCTTTTTTCATGAGCACCCAGAATCTTTCCTCTCACTGGATCCAGATTTTATTCTCAGGGTATCTAACCAGATGACGCAACATCTGTGCTCTCTTTTAAGAACGTGAGAAATGAAGCTTTTTCATTTTTCCTCTCTTCAGCTTCTGGGAAATCTAATCAAAGCTTCTCAGACTTTCCTTTTCTTGTTTGCTTTAGAAGACAGCTCGCTGGAAGGGTTCTGTGGAGGTCTCCCACCTGTGGAAGAAGGTGATAGAAAAATTAGCCTGATAATGGAACTGTCGACCCAGGTTTCCCTTCAGACTGAGAGGATCACTCAGCTGAAAGAAGTTTTGGAGGAAAAGGAAAGGAAGATTCAGCAGCTGGAAGCTGAGCAGAGTCTCCATCCTCCCCAAGAGGTCAAGGACCCTCCAGGATGTTTACCAGAAGCCCCAGTTTTCTCAACTGATGACATCCCTCCTGTGGTCTCTGATGAGAATTTGTAAAGATTCCCAGTAAGAAAACAATAAAAGTTTATTGAGTGTCATCCAGGTAAAGTCCAATCCCAAGTAGTGTCCTAGGTGACAAACTCAAGTTCAAGTTCATGCGTTTGAATGTATACTATAATGTCCGTATTGGAAGGAAACGAAATGAAGGAAATGTTCAGGAGCAAACACTGCATGTTTCCCCTTCGGACAGCAATCGTCACGTAAACCACGCAGCTGTAGAATACTATGTTTTTAGACATTCCTGGTAGCAGTGGGGGAGGGAAGAAAACAAAACTAGACAGATGGTGAAAGAACTTAGCATTATCCTCTTACCAGAGATTTGTCACACTGCAAGGGAGGGGTGGCACCGACCCCGTTTAGTATGCAGCTCTATTGTGAACAGAAAGCTGTCGCAGAGGGCCAGTTTCAAACTGGTGAATGCGCGGGTGTTTAGCAGGAACTATAAGAGCAGGAGCCGTCAGCAGAGTAAATAGCCATGAGGTCTGTCCTTTCATGTCCTCAGGAGTTGATTTCTTTATGGCATGCATTTTATTAACATTAGCAAGGATAGAAAGGAAATAAAACTAAAGCAATAAAAAAATTAAAAATGGGTGAATCAAAGCTGCAGTCCTTTGGGAAAAGTGTCCTAGTACAGCATCTCCCTGGGAAAAAACACAACACTGATTTTTCCCTTAGGAACAAGACTAAAACCAAAGCAAAATACAATCTTCTGTTATGATTGTACCAATGTGCTGTGAACAGTGCAAAACACTGGCAGGAATAATGGAGAATGGGCAACGGAAATCTGCCCTGTAATTAATGGAATAAAAGAAATCAGATCATATTCCTTTTCCACTCAACCCCCTCAGATAAACTATTTCCCACTCAAAGGGAGCAGCTAGGCACTAACTGTGAGGAAGACTTTGGTCCTTAGTTCTTACTGTTCTGGTACAGCATGACTTAGGCAAATAGCTCTAGCTGTCTCATGAGTATGACTATAATGCTAGTTCTCAATTTAATTCAACTGGTTCAACAAATCCTCATCAAATACTCTTCTATCTGGAAGGCACAATTATAGATGTTAGAAATCACAGCAAATATGAGAATCACCATTTTCACCATCCAGAAGTTCATAGACACACAAGGATCTCCTTAAAGTAAGGCTGATTGTATTGAGAGATGGGAAATGGGAGAAGGGAAGTGGGTGAACGTGGGGTAAACCTGATCAGCATTGCTTTAGCAGAGGTTCTCAGACATACTGAGCATGAGTAATCAGCAAGAATGTATATTCCTGGCCTCTAGTTTAGGGTCCAGGGATATGCATTTTAATAAATACATGTGGTATTCCTGATGAATTTATTCCAGAAACTACATTTTAGGCCACATTGGCTTAAGGATGGCTTCAAGCAGACCTATTATACTTTTGCTCCCAGACTGATAGACAATCTCCAGAAGCAGAATTTCTCCTTGAAATCTGGGGTGAGTCTTCTACACTATTTACCTATTGCATAATCTGATTGCGGATCCCGACTACCTACAAAACACATTTTCCAAATGTGATTTTTCAAAAACAAAAAAAGAATTAATTGGGTTCTTGACTCACATAAGATAACTTGTTGATATTGACTCCAGAGGTTCACTACCCCACCACCAAAAAAACCCCAAAATGGGTCCTATCAGTAGCTTCTGTTTTCAACCAGAGCAAGCATTTCCCATATTTGTATTTCACCTCAGTTTTGCCTACAATGGCTACAAGTATGTACAGGTGCAGTTCCATATCAGAAATGAAACCAGCTTACTGATCATGAATGTACACTACCCCAGAAAGTAGTTAAAAATACCTCTTTATCTTTTCCATAGGGTGCACTTCAGTCCCTACAGAATCCACTTCAGAAATCCCTTCTCGCTGGTCCCTCCTTTTTCTCACCTCCCCAAAACCCATGATTTCCCTGATCTTTTCTATCTCTCTGGCCTAGGTGTCCCTGTCGCAGTCATGAAGGGCCCATTGCCCCTGACCCTATAGTGAGACTGAGGGTTAGCATGTTCTTACTGTGTATTTGTAGGAGAAAGCTTTAAATCCTTCCCTTTGTTAAGAGTGGACCATCTGCAAGATAAACTGTCATCTCCACAATTTTCCTGTGTTATTATGCTAACCAAGTTTCCATCTCTTTATTTGACCAAAGATTGTCTTAATCTCGTGGGATATTGGGAATGAGATATCCCAGTCTCACTATAGGAAAGTAGGGAGAGAGAGAGAAATTTTCATCACATTCCAGACAGCTGTGTGTCAACTTCTAGATCAGTTTCCCCTGGCTAATGCCCTGAGTAGCCCTCAGTATGAAAGCGGCCTCTCAGTGGAGATAAAGTAACAAGCAGAGCAGGAGCTGGTATTAATAATTAATTGAGCCTATCACCTCTAAATATCCAAGGACCAGCCATCGAAGAAGAAAGCATCAAGGGTCATATTACCCTGCAAAACCATCTTTACAAGAAGCTGATCTTGACTCAGGTCTAGGTTACTGCCAAATTAGAAGTGGGGAGGAAATTTGGCCCAAAGGTATGAATAGACTAATCTCTGTTAGGGACATCTTAGTAACAAGAAATTTTTAAGTATGCAGGGTTGGAGGTGAGGGGATGGGAGGAGTGTTATTAGCCTCTGAGAAATTTATTCTTTTCCTTTATTTGTTTACTAATTTAATACCATTTAGAGACAGGGTCTCACTCTGCAGCCCAGGCTGGAGTGCAGTGGTATGATCATAGCTCACTGCAGCCTCAACCTCCTGGGTTCAGGCAATCTTTCTGTCTCAGCCTCCGGAGTAGCTGGGGCCACAGGCATGAGCCACCACACTCAGCTAATTGTTTTAGTTTATTATCGAGACTGGGTCTTGGAATGTTGCCCAGGGTGGTCTCGAACTCCTGGCTTCAAGCAATCCTCCTGCCTTGGCCTTCCTAAACTCTAGGATTACAGGCGTGAGCCACTGTGCCCAACCTGAAAAATTTTAAAGTGGAAAAATTCACATTCCCAGCCAAATCTCTTTGCAATCGTATGCCCCAAAGTTCATTTCTATGTTCTGCCGGACCTCGAGAGAATTGAGTAGTAAACTTCAAATTGTGTTAAACACCTGATTCAGACAAACTGTAAATCAGATTATAGCCGACACTGTAAACACAAATCTCATTTTCTTAGAGCAAATCGGGTTGCTGAGGCAGTTCACACTGATCATTAAAATATTGTGTATAAATATAACAAAGAAATTAATATGCTAATGATCCTATTTTTAATGAAAATTGAGCAAATCATCAGGTAATATATCTGATTCAAAAATAACTGAAAATCCAGGAAATAAGGTATTTAACAAGAGTAACACAAGCCATTCTCTAACAGTATAAAAACATTTACAGAACTATATACATAGTTTTAATTCTCCTTTTTCACCAGGCATGAACTTTTCTCAGACAGAAAGTTAAATATGTAACATTTCTAACCAATTTAAGTAAATGTTGGATTTAACAATTTAGTTTCATTATTATATTAGTGGACTTCCAAATACTTTCATGGAAAGCTGAACTCATAGCAATAACCTTGTTAAAGATGAGCAGAAAAGCAAGCCATTGGAGTAACTGGCCCAGGGGTTGCTCTAGTATTCAGTTCAGCAAAAGCAGATAAATTATAGTACTTTCTAAGAGCATTTCTGGAAAAGAATGAATCTAATCCAATTCTAATTATCTCCTATACTCTCTCTCTGCTTATTTCAAAATCCAATCATTTTCTTCTATATTACACTGAAATAAATAATTTTTGGTTTAATACAATAAAAGAGAATTGTTGATAAATGTTATAGGCTTAAGTAAAAATAATGTTTATTTGGCAATTATCAAATATAGGAACTGCAAAGACAAAACTATTCTAAAAATTTTTTTTTAACATTTTAAAAAAGACGTAGGAAACCAAATGTTTGAGATTCAAAGCCTGATTCTCATAATTTGAAATTAGACAACAAGAAAGAACAGACAAATTATAAAGAAATAATTATTATTATTTCTCCATGGTTTTACAACAAAATTTTTTATTAAGATTTCCCACACACAAGAGAACTTTCCTGCTGAAAGAGGAGAATCAAGTTCAAGTAGGAAATAACCTTTTTAAAATAGAAGAACAAGTACACTGGGACAAAGTTCACAGCAAAAGACAGGCCTCACCATGAAATTTCCCACACCTAATCAAATTAGGACTTTTATGGTAAAACAAAACAAAACAAAACAAAAAACAGTTCTTATTTTCAGTTTCCCAAAGAAATCATTTTCAAAGCCAGACACTCTCCTTCTCCCCGCCCTCCACCCTCAAGTAGGCCTTGGTATCTGTTGTTCCCTTCTTTGTGTTCACGTGGACTCAATGTTTAGCTCCCACTTATAAGTGAGAGTTTAGCTCACTTATAAGTGAGAACAAGTATTTGGTTTTCTTTTCCCTGACATTAATCTGCTTACGATTATGGCCTCCAGCTTCATCTATGTTGCTGCAAAGGAAATGAGCTCATCCTTTTCTATGGCTATAGTATTCCATGGTGTATATGTACCATATTTTCTTTATCCAGTCTACCATTGATGGGCGTTTAGGTTGATTCCATGACTTTGCTATTGTGAATAGTACTGCAGTGAACATATGTGTGCATGTGTCTTGTGATAGAACGATTTATGTTCCTGTGGGTATATGCTCAATAATGGGATTGCTAGGTTAAATGGTACTTCTGTTTTAAGTTCTTGGAGAAATCGCCACACTGCTTTCCACAATGGCTGAACTAATTTACATGACCACTAGCAGCATATAAGCATTCCCTTTCCTCTGCAACCTTACCAGCATGTCTTATTTTTTTGACTTTTTAATAATAGCCATTCTGACTGATGTGAGATTGTATATTACTGTGACTTTGATTTGCATTTTTCTAATGATTAGAGATGTTGAGCATTTTCTCATGTTTATGGGCCACATGTATAACTTCTTTTGAAAAGTGCCTGTTCATCACCTTTGCCCACTGTATAATGGAGTTGTTTGTGCTTTGCTTGGTAATTTGTTCGAGTTCTTTATAGATTCTGCATATTAGACCTTTTTAGGATGCATATTTGGCAAATTTTTTCTCCCTTTCTGTAGGTTATCTGTTTATTCTGCTGATAGTTTCTTTTGCTGTGCAGGAACTCTTTAGTTTAATTTGGTCCCATTTATCAATTTTTGTTTTTGTTGGAATTGCTTTGGTGTCTTTGTCATGAAATCTTTGCCCCAGCCTATATCCAGAATTGTGTTTTCTAGGTTATCTTCCAGGGTTTTTATAGTTTTAGGTCTTAAGATTTAAGTCTGTAATCCATCTTGAGTTGATTTTTGTATATGGTGTAAAGACAGGGTCCGGTTTCAATCTTCGGCATATGGCTACCTAGTTATCCCACCCAGACATTTTTTGAATATAGCAAGTGTCCCACCATTTTTTGAGTACAGCTCCCTTTTCCCATTGCTTGTTTTGTAAACTTTGTCAAAGGGCAGATGGTTGTAGGTTTGTGGTAGTATTTCTGGGCTCTCTATTCTGTTCCATTGGTCTATGTGTCTGTTTTTGTATCAGTACCATGCTATTTTCATTACTGTAGCCTTGTAGTATAGTTTGAAGTCAGGTAATGTGATGTCTCCAGATTTGTTCCTTTTGCTTAGAATTGCCTTAGCTATTTGAACTCTTTTTTTGGTTCCGCATGAATTTTAAAATAGTTCTTATTTCTAATTTCATGAAGAAAATCATTGGTAGTTTGATAGGAATAGCAATGATTCTCTAAATTGCTCTGGGCAGTATGGTTATTTTAGCAATATTGATTCTTCCTATCCATGAGCATGGGATGTTTTTCCATTTGCTTGTGTCATCTCTGATTTCTTTGAACAGTGTTTTATAATTCTCATTGTCGAGATCTTTCATCCCTCTGTATCTAGCTGTATTTCTAGATATTTTATTCCTTTTTGGCTATTGTGAATGGGATTGTGTTCTTGATTTGACTCTCAGTTTGGATGTTGTTGGTGTATAGAAACATACAAACGATTTTTATACATTGATTTTGTATCCTGAAACTTTGCTGAAGTTGTTAGCAGATCTAGATGCTTTTGGCCAGAGACTGTGGGGTTTTCTAGGTATAGAATCATATCATCTGCAAACAGAGATAGTTTGACTTCTTCTCTTCCTGTTTGGATGCCTTTTCTTTCTTTCCCTGGACTGATTGCTCTGGCTAGGATTTCCAGTACTATGTTGAATAGGAGTGGTGACAGAGTACATCCTTGTGTTGTTCCAGTTTTCTAGGGGACGCTTCCAGCTTTTGCCTATTCAGCATGGTGTTGTACATTTTCAATAACATGAGCTTGTGGCAGGATGACATTTAATTATCTGACCATTTCCATCTCTACAGTTTACTATTGTTTTTTGTTTAACAAAGAATGACCCTTAGTGCACAATTCCAGTAGTACCCAATCTTTCTGTTCTTGGATGGGAAAATCACATGGCATGTGATCTAATAACTCTTTAATCCATTTTCCTCAATGTCACAAATAAGCTTCACCAACAGTTCATTATCTAATATCACCCTTTTCATATAGCATGATTATATCACAGGCAATGGATGATAGCAGAATGGAAGAGAAAGAACTAGCCCTGAACCAGCCCTTGGTCATATGAGGTCCAAGTAACGATAACAGTGAGTTATTATTAAAAGAAAAATGCTGATAATATAATCTTTGGCCTTGCAATAAAAAAGTGCACCTTATTGCCTAACTCCTATTGAAATAAAGTTGATATGGTGATAGTGAAGGGAACAACAAACACCCATCATGGATGCCCACTATCTTGTTCCGGACCTGCATTTACTAACCGTCAGCTATGTATATAGGAATGTAACTAATATTTACACAGCAATTTATAGTAATTTAAAACATTTCAAATAGATTATTTTATTTGATCATCATGAGAAGGTTTTAGCTAGATAACTAGTCCTAAACTTACAACTAGAAAATGCCAGAATCAGGATCTGTAGCCCCCAGGCCAGTATACATTTCATCACTCACCACTCCTGTGCAGTTAGACAACAAAGCTATTTATTGCCTATACCCCCTTTCTCAAGTCAGACTCCATCCCATTTATAAGAAAAAGAGTTTTCCATGGGTATCTTCTTTCTCATGTTGCTCCTCTATAGATGTCCAAAAAGTGGTCCAGATTCAACTGACCAACTGTTTGGTTCGGCACAGAACAGTGTTTTGTTTTTTGTTTGCTTATTTTGTTTTATTTTGTTTTGTTTTAAAGGAAATGTTTTTAAGAAGGGTAGGGGCTGCACTCTACGTTTTGCTCCAGGTCCCACCATTTCCTATTGTTTTATGCAGGGCTGCTTAAGGCATTTGTCTTGCCTGCCTGGTCCTATAGGTGTGTAAACCCTGCCTGAAATGCTCTCAATGTGTATACCAGGTCTGATTTGGTATGCTGTGGTTGTGAACTTTTGATTTATAGTCTAAAACAAACATTCAAAATGAGTGCATTACATCCTACATTTAACATTAATACATATTTCCACATGTATAATAAAGAAGGAAAAGAAAACCTAAAGAAAGTTACTAAGAGCCCACTGCCTCATTCTCATGACTTCAAGACAGCTTATAAATCTTACTTTTCAATCTGTTTTGTATGTGGTGGGGAATTCTGACAGCAAAATGTCATTTTACACACATCACAAGCATAGCTAAATAGGTAAGTGATTACTACCAGAACCAGCATTTTCTGAAGGCAAGAGACCCACATATAGACTTTCTACTCACTTGATCTTCAAACTTCCCTTTAAGGTCAGTGGCCTGATCTCACAGATTTCAACCATATGTCCTAGAACCTGGGTTATTCAAGCCTAAATGACACCCTCCGTGGGATACCAGAAGTCGCATAAAAATCTATATTTAGGAGGAAATGTTCTCTATACACACTACTTTACAGACTGCTTAGTATCTCAATCTGTGTATCTGCACTCAGATATATGGTGACTTCCATCTCAAGAAGTAGGTATTTGCATTCTCATAATTAAATGACCATTTTTGTGACTTTCTAATAGAAAGGAAGGCATCTTCAAAGATGAATTAAAGTCATAACTCTAGAAATCCAGCTGCTGATAACTCATATGAAAGTTTATATTTCTTTTTTTGTTTGTTTGTTTTGAGACAGGATCTCACTCTGTCACACAGGCTGGAGGGCAGTGGTTAAAAGCATAGCTCACTGCAACCTTGAACCTCTGGCCTCAAGCAATCCTCCCACTTCAGCCTCCCTGGCAGCTAGGACCACAGCCACATGCCATCACCCTGGCTAATTTTTTACTTTTTGCGGAGATGGGGTTTCAGTTTATTGCCTAGCCTGGTCTTGAACTCTTGGCCTGAAGCAATCCTCTTGCCTTGGCCTCCCTAAAGCGCTGGGATTACAGCTATGAGCCACCATGCCTGGATTCATATGGGAATGTTTAAGCTAAAACAAAGTTTCTTTCTCTGCCATAACATCCTTTACTATTCCAAGATTTACAGAGCAGTACCACTATAAGCTGAAGTAGAAATCTTCTCACCACGCTGTCATTTTGTTAAAATTTTCTGTTTTTAAAATAGATTGACAGCCAGAGTATATATTCACTCGTTCACTCAAGAAACCGTTACTGAATACTTATTCTGAGTTTGTACATATCATATGCTTTAGCAATCATGTCAGATGTCTAGATTTAGCCCAAATTTACGCATAGAATCATAGTTTCTTGTTATTGCCTCAGAGATGTTTACTATACATTTTAAGTTTATTAAATAGTAGATTCAAGTAATGGCCAGTAAAAAGAAATCAGGAGGAGAGGTTTTCTATGCCATAGTTTCTCTTACAAATATATTTGAAAGTGATTAGAAGGAACTCTTTTTTAATTCTCCATGCTCTGGACATTCTGGAGAGAATGAATGCTACTTTGTAGGGGCAGATAACCTTCAGAGAGCCAGGTCATTTAGCATCTGCAGTAGATTGCAGATTCAGGCACTTAGATGAAGGTCTAGGGCTTCAGTATGCAGATTCAGATTCTGAAGGTTGGTCTAGGTATAGAGAAGAGCCATGGCTTCCTTCTTCTCTGCCTGACTCCAGTGTAGCAAATGCCAAGACTTAAATTAATCCGATTATCCTCTGGGAGTTACCCAGTCATACTACTTGCCATAGAACTTAGACCATTCCATGAGGTTGTTCTCTAGATTGCTGGTTGCTAACATACTTTAATAACTGAGATTCTGAAGACAGAAATATTGTTTTTCCTTCTTGGTGTTTGCTCCACAGTTGTGAAATATAGTAGTTATCTCGTAAAGATGTCAGAGTGCCTGTGAGTCAGGAGCTCAGGCTGTGGAAGGGCTAACTATAATGGTGGGAGTGTTTCAAGCATCAGATCATAGTGATGCTTGCCTGAGACGCCATCCAATATTGAAATTCAATAGGCCTCTAGAGTGATGTATAATTTGAGAGAGCTTATTCCCATCTGCTACTTTTTCAGCAAGAACTAGAGAACTCAATCTCTACTGAGAAAAAGGAATTAAATTTTTAAAAGAGAGCCTGTGTCTATATGTAAATTTCCTTTTTTAGTAATTAAAATTGGAAAATAAATAGTTGCATTACAAACCAAATGCATGGAAAAACATCTTCCAGGGAATCAATCCCAAGAAACATCTTTTCTCATCAGTACTAATAATAACCCTTAATAGGTTGGGATAGTTTGTGATTTTTTCCATAGGGAAATGTGTGGTAAATCTGTAAGTCCTAAGTCCCAACACACAAACAAACATTCTACTGATTTAGTGAGCTCTCTACAGAGCAAATCATTGGACGAAATGACATATGTTACGTTACTAAGTGGAAAATCGAGACACATGTTATTTTTTTCTTTGTACTACTTTAGCTGTCCACATGTTTGATTAGAGTTTTCCCAGATGTCTTGAGTAGGCACGATTAACTACAATAGCTAAAGAACTAAACAGGACACTACTGATCTGAACTTCTTTAGCACTTTACCCAGATAAATGAAAAGAGGAGAGTTAAAATTGTTGTATTATTCCAGTCAGCACTGAGCCAGTGAAGTTTGATATGAGCCTGGTGAAAATTACCCCAGAATGAGATTCGATTAGAACTTTCCTTAAAGTGAGATAACTTGGGAAAGCACACCCATACTGTGTCTTACACCAATCCGATGCTCACAGATGCTTTCTTCCTTCTCTTCTGGTGACCAAAGTTATGGTGGAGTACAGTGGCTTCACAAAATAAGCAACTTAATTGTCCTCCATGTAGAGAGCATTTTATAAGGTCTTCATTTCTGTTCCATTTCTTTTGAAACAGTTCTACAGAATTACAGTGGGTTAGATAATGAAATGGCACTGATATACCTTTCAGCCTGAAAATAATCCAACACGTGATTAAGAGAACTAACATTAAAAATTCACTGAGGGCCAGGCACAGTGGCTTGCACCTGTAATCCCAGCACTGTGGGAGGCCGAGGTTGGCAGATGGCTTGGGCCCAGGAGTTTGAGACCAGCCTGGGCAACATGGTGAAACCTCAACTCAACAAAAAATTACAAAAATTAGCTTGTTGTGTACCTGTTGTCCCAACTACTTGGGAGACTGAGGTGGGAGGATCACTTAGGCCCAGGAGGTGAAGGCCTGTAATGAGAAAAAAAAAATATTTGAAATCTTGCAATACTTTTTCATCTCCAATGGTAAGATTGCTTTTTTCTTTGAGAATGGGTATCACTCTGTCTTCTGGGCTGAAGTGCAGTGGCTCAATCACGGCTCACTGCAGCCTCGATCTCCTGGGCTCAAGGCATCCTCCCACCTCAGTCTCCCAAGTAGCTGGGACTACTGTTGTGTACTCATGCTCCTGGCATTTAGTTTTGTTTTGTTTTAATTTATTGTAGAGACAGGGTCTCAGTATGTTGCCCAGGACTGGTCTCGAACTCCCAGGCTCAAAGCTATCCACCTGTCTTGGCCTCCAAAATGCTGGCCATTGCAGGTATGAGCCACCATGCTTGGCCAACAGTAGATTTTAATAACTTGTGTGTATAGAATGTAATACCTAAAGTAATCACTGAACAAAAGCTATACAAAGAAATATACTTTAAAAAATGGTATAAGTGAATCAAAACTGAATTTAAAAAATGTTCAAATAACACAAAGACAGAAAAAAGAAAACAGAGAAAAAGGAAGAACAAACAGAAAACAAGAAACAAAATGCAGAGTTAAATCCTGTAACAGCAGTGGTTACATGCAAATGTAAATGGCCTAAATACACAGATTAAAGCACAGATAATGGTAGAGGTAGACAACTATATATCAAACTATATAATGTGCAATATATAGTTCTAAGAAACTCATTTCAAAGGTAACAACATAGACTGGTTAAAATTTTTTAAATAAAAAAGATGCATTAGGCAAGCAGTGATCAAAGGAAGCAAGGGTGGGGCTCTATTAACAAGAGATAAAATAGGCTTCAGAGCAATAAAAAATCTCTAGCATGAGAGAGGAATATTATATTATGATTTTTTAAAGGTCAATCGACCAAGAAGACATACCAGTGCTGAAGGTATTATACACCAAACAGACCTGCAAAGCATATGAAACAAATCTGAGAGAACTAAAAGGAAAATAAACAAATCCAAAATTATAGCTGAAGATTTCAACACCCCTCTTTCAAACAACTGATGGAACAGCTAGACAGAAAAATCAAACAAGGATATAGAACTTAATGGCACCATTAATCACTAAAATCTAATCAAACATTTACAGAACACTCCATCCAAACAAAAGAAGAATATACATTCTACTTCTTCTTTTTTTTTTTTTTTTTTTTAGAAGGGGTCTCGCTCTGTTGCCCAGGCTGGAGTGCAGTGGTGCAATCTCCAGCTCACTGCAACCTCCGCCTCCTAGGTTCAAGTGATTCCCCGCCTCAGCCTCCCGAGTAGCTGGGACTAGAGGTGCACACACCACGCCCAGCTAATTTTTGTATTTTTAGTAGACACCACGGGTTTCACCATGTTGGCCAGGATGGTCTTGATCTCTTGACCTCATGATCCGCCCCTCTTGGCTTCCCAAAGTGCTGGGATTACAGACGTGAGCCACTGCACCCAGCCATAATACACATTCTTTTATGTGCCCATGGAACATTATACCCAAGAATAAATCATATTTTGGGCCATAAAACAATTGCAAAAAATTTAAAAAGAACTGAAATATATAGATAGTGTTCTCTGAACACTATAAGATTAAACTAGAAACCGATTAAAGAACCATAATAGGAAAATCTCCAACTTGGAAGCTAAACAATATACTTCTTAAGTAAGCCATGTGATAAAGAAGTCCCCAATAAAAATTTTAAAAGTACATTGAACTAAAAGAAAATGAAAATACCACTATTAAAATTTTGGGGACATTTC